>NC_064922.1:906143838-906464880 GCF_023897955.1 Schistocerca gregaria
ACACCAATTCCTCCCTAACCTTTGTCTTTCAGAGTTCGCTAGCTCCACAGTTTACATAATTATGGAAAAGTAACCTGGTAAATCACCGTCGGCAAATTGCAGATACTGTTGTTCTCCCTAAATTAGACTTTTGAAAATTGTGATAACGATTAAAATTCTTAACACATAATAACTTCACTTGGCACGTAGTATTAAACACGAACAGCATTACGTAAAACAGTTAGAATCAGATTATTTCACTACAGCTTTACATAATTCTGAAATGAAAGTCCCATACTGCTCACAACTAAAATAATACATAGAAGTGGTACCGTTTTCTCCTGCTGCACCATAGCGTTAGCGAAGTTATTATAAAACAATTATTATTACTTTAGAGTGGTTGTACAATGAAATTGATGTTATGAGAGAGCGCTTGCTTTCACAAGCAACATATTAGATGGCGCGGAACGAATATAGAGTTCCTCGGAAAATCAGGCACGGAAGTCATTAGTTGCTTCCGCGCGATGTGTGTATCATTACGGTTGACAAGCGGCGATAACATCTCAGTGCATTCAGTTCAGAACATTAGCTGAAAAACAAACACGACACACATCGTTCGTCGGTGCGTATCTTGTGATAAGCAGATTCGCTTGGCGGGGTATGTCAGGTGTTCTTCATAGTGAGAGCTCCATCATTACCCTAACAATCGCCTTTTATTTTCTCACTGTCTTACAGATCGTGCATTTCAGTGTCTAAGGCCTTGTTACGAAGCGACTACTAGATGCAGAAGTCAACTGGCGGAACTCACAAGCTATGATCACACTTTCGTACCCTGAGGTATGTCAACATTCACCGACATTTGCTTCAAATAATTTTATTACCACGAACTGACAAAGATGTAGTATCTTACAAGGAACTCCTTGAGTGCGAGTTCGCAACTTCATTCTTTCGTAAGGCTCGTTTCAAAGTGAAGCGTTAACAAATGGTTGAAATGGCTCTGAGCACTGTGGGACCTAACTTCTGAGGTCATCAGACCCCTAGACTTAGAACTACTTAAACCTAACTAACCTAAAGACATCACACACATCCATGCCCGAGGCAGGATTCGAACCTGCGACCGTAGCGGTCGCGCGGTTCCAGACTGAAGCGCCTAGAACCGCTCGGCCACTCCGGCCGGCGAAGCGTTAACAGTTATGAGAGGAAAAATATCAGCTGCTAATGACTCACCACTTGCATCAGGAAGGCGGCAGAAAATGAGTGTCCCGGAGGTGCAGAGATTAACCTTCTATGAGAAGTATGTATTACACTTCACTAAATACACATCCTCGAAATTGAAGAAATGTTCAAAACAAACCATTAATTTCCAGTCTGAACATCGAATGAAAAATGGCGAGCCACAGTTACCACAGAGGTTCGCACCATCAAGATCGAAGGCGAGCTCCTTGGGAATTACAAACTTTGCTGGGAATTCAGTTAGGTATACATTCTTAAAGAATGCATATAAAATCACATTCGTGTAACGGAGCCGGCTGTTGTGGCCGAGCGGTTCTAGGCGCTTCAGTCCGGAACAACGCTGCTGCTACGGTCTCAGGTTCGAATCCTGCCTCGGGCATGGATGTGTGTGATGTCCTTAGGTTAAGTTAGGGTTAAGTAGTTCTAAGTCTAGGGGTCTGATGACCTATGATGTTAAGTCCCATAGTGCTTATAGCCATTTGAATTTATTGTAACGGGGCAATGAGAACAGATTGCATGCAACGTAGCTGCAGATAGTACGACAGCATGGTTTTTAGGCATGGAAAATACAAACATCCAGTGGTTGAATTTGTCAGGTGGTTAGTGGTGGTACGAATTGTAATGTCACAAACTTTTCAGGGGGGGGGGGGGGTAGTTTGTTCTAAAGGAGTATGATTTTTATACGCAGACAAAGAATCAAGCAAAAGTAAATTATTTTGATCAGCTATTGGCCATTTTCCCTCTCTTGCCTGCCGCGACTTAAATATTCCCTACTTCCATTGCAAGATCCCGCACACGAGAAAGAACTGTATGGGGCACAGCACCACTAACTTCTCGCAGCACAATAAATAACATGCCAGCCAATTCGTCATCCAGATCAACAGTCGGCATAATTGTATATGAATACATAATATATTGACGTTAGTTGATCTTGACACAACTCTCTTGGTACCTCTAATTTCCAGGATTCCTTTCATATGCCTTCCGTCTCCGATTGGTTCAAAACAGATTCCTTAGTGATTTCTCATCTAAAAGTTTTCTGACCGATTCCGGTTCGCTGTTCATCGTCAAATTGACAATGTGTCTGAAATTTCGTTATCTTATGTCTTCCAATTCTGTAGCATTGTCTGAAGTTAGCTAATAATCTACAGGTTCCCTTGAAGTCACAAATCTATGTCGCGCTTTTTGGTGTGCGTAACGTAGTACGTCACATCCTATAATTTGTATAGCGCATCCTTGAAACTCGCGAAATCGTTTTTATAACAAGGCGCCTTGTCCTCCCTTGAATATCCTTAGTTTATATTATGCACTACACTGTCATATTGCTACGGACTTTCCGAAATCTTATTTTTTACTATACTGCGGATGATCTACCATGTACATAATTATATTTAGTACCCTCTCCTTGGACAACGATTATCCTTTGCTGCGTTTCACTGGAGACAGGATTTGCGGTTCCTTGTCCAAGTAGTATGATGATCTACATTGCTCGAGAGGTTTTTTAACATCACTTTCACTTTTTAAGCATGTATCGTCGTCATTGTACTCCTCATGAACAATATCCTCTCGTGCGAGCCTATACGACACTACGCATTCCAGTGACTCATCTTGAAGGACCAATAATATTCCATCTGCCACTTCCTCACACTGCGAAATTCCTTTGGTTCCTTTCTGACGAAATGTCAACTTCAGCAACTGTTATTGTAGATATAATGCAATGTTTGCTTTGTTTATCATGCCACTGCTCTGCTTTGCATCAACACCAGCACTGTAACCCTGTTGTAAGTTACTGATCGACCAATCAGTGCTCACCATTGGTTACCTCCAGTCCCGCCCTCTGTTGCCATTAGTAAGCATTATTGTGGATGCATGCCAGTCAGTATGTGGGGCGACGAATGCCGTAATCTCCATTGGCATTTTGCTGCCTCGCAATCTCCTTGTTAGAAAGAGTACCACAGATGTGAAACTTCCTGGCAGATTAAAACTGTGTGCCCGGCCGAGACTCGAACTCGGGACCTTTGCCTTTCGCGGGCAAGTGCTCTACCAACTGAGCTACTCGATACGACTCACGACCCATTCTCACAGCTTCAATTCTGCCACTACCTCGTCTCCTACCTTCCACACTTCACACAAGCTCTTCTGTGAAACTTGTAGAACTACTACTCCTGGAGGAAAGGGTATCGCGGAGACATGGCTTAGCCACAGCCTGGGGGATGTTTCCAGAATGAGGTTTTCACTCTGCAGCGGAGTTTGTGCTGATATGAAACTTCCGGCTTTGCAGACATCATATTCGGCTTCCGGAAGCCGCAGCAGAGGCAAGATGAATTAATGTGGAGTGACGTGCCGGTGACGGATGGTTTGTTGGGTACGGGCATCGTGAGGAAGACCGGCTAAACTGTGGTCCTTCTCCGCGATTGGCTGCTGGGCTCTGAAGTTGTGGGTCAAAATGATTATCTTCTGTTATTAATAATAGAACATGTAAATGGCGTATTTACTTGACTTTCAGATTAAAGCATCTCTCAGTCGCGTGCTAAAATTTCCGTTATTTCACAAGTATTAATAAAGTATCCCAAAGAAAGCAGAAATTGACCGATGTGAAAATTACCGACCTATCAGTTTAATAAGTCACAGCTGCAAAATACTAACGTGAATTCTTTACAGACGAATGGAAAAACTGGTAGAAGCCGACTTCGGGGAAGATCAGTTTGGATTCCGCAGAAATATCGGAACACGTGAGGCAATAGTGACCCTACGACTTATCTTAGAAGCTAGGTTAAAATTTGTACAGAAACCAGATGGCAGTTATAAGAGTCGAGGGGCATGAAAGGGAAGCAGTGGTTGGGAAGTGAGTGAGACAGGGTTGTAGCCTATCCCCGATGTTATTCAATCTGTATATTGAGCAAGCAGTAAAGGAAACAAAAGAAAAATTCGGAGTAGGTATTTAAGTCCATGGAAAAGAAATAAAAACTTTGAGGTTCGCCGATGACATTGTAATTCTGTCAGAGACAGCAAAGGGCTTCGAAGACAAATTAAACGGAATGGACAGTGTCTTGAAAGGAGGAAATAAGATGAACACCAACAAAAGCAAAACGAGGATAATGGAATGTAGTCGAATTAAGTCGGGTGATGCTGAGGGAATTAGATTAGGAAATGAGACACTTAAAGTAGTAAAGGAGTTTTGCTATTTAGGAAGTAAAATAACTGATGACGGTCGGAGTAGAGAGGATATAAAATGTAGACTGGCAATGGGAAGGAAACCGCTTCTGAGGAAGAGAAATTTGTTAACATCGAGTGTAGATTTAAGTCTCAGGGAGTCGTTTCTGAAATTATTTGTATGGAATGTAGCCATGTATGGAAGTGAAACATGGACGATAAATAGTTTGGACAAGAAGAGAATAGAAGCTTTCGAAATATGGTGCTACAGAAGAATGCTGAAGATTGGGTGCGTAGATCACATAATTAATGAGGAAGTATTGAATAGAATTGGGGAGAAGAGGATCGGTTGGTAGGACATGTTCTGAGACATCGAAGGATCACAAATTTAGTACTGGAAAGCAGTGTGGAGGCTAAAGATCGTAGAGGGAGACCAAGAGGTGAATACACTAAGCAGATTTAGAAGGATATAGGTTGCAGTAAGTACTGGGAGATGAAGATGCTTGCACAGGATAGAGTAGCATGGGGAGCTGCATCGAACCAGTGTCAGGACTGAGGACAACAACAACAATAACCAGCAGAATGATAAACAGCTGCATAACGAAAAGGCAGACGAAGCACTCCGGAGATCTTCGGATCGCGCCTGCATTGGATGGTGGGCGAAGTAGTTCGGCTGTAAATTCAGAGCTGGTTGCGAAGTCTCGCAGGACAGACACGTTGTCTGCCGCGGTCGACGACAGTTAAGACTTTATTAGCGATGTATTTTTATTTGAAACATCTAGTTGAGAAAAGTGTGATAGTAATTACAGAAATGCGGAGTTCATTAATTTGTGGAAGAATAGGAATTATTTTTGA
Source organism: Schistocerca gregaria (assembly GCF_023897955.1). Lineage (NCBI taxonomy): Eukaryota > Metazoa > Arthropoda > Insecta > Orthoptera > Acrididae > Schistocerca > Schistocerca gregaria. The sequence continues at coordinate 906,149,059 of NC_064922.1, forward strand.
CTCTAAAGTGGAATGTGCTTCTAGTTTCTCGTGTTATGTTAAAAAAACGATTAGCATCCCGTTTAACAAAGTGATTGGAAGTTTAATTATTTCTAAAATAACAGTTCCTCGCTAAGAGTTTCTTACTGCCTCAAGATTAACGGATTCACGACCTACATGTTGTTTTCTGTGCAGAGAACAACAACTGTAGAAGACTGCATGTTGGTGAACATTTATTAGAACTTCATTTTACTCGGGGTGGTAAAAGCAAATACGCACCTCGCGTGTACTACAGTCTTAGTACTAATGAGATCAGTGACACGCCATCTCTGCTAAGACATAGGAGGTATGAAAGAAAGAAATATTTTGAGGGAATGGTTTATCATAAACACATATGTATCTCCCTATCTCTCCCCATGACTCTCTCTTTTTCAACTTGCCGTAATAGTTAGCAATCAAAATTGTCGCAACGAAGTTCTCTAATACAAACTGGCCATTAAAATTGCTACACCACGAGGATGACGTGCTACAGACGCGAAATTTCACCGATAAGAATAAGATGCTGTGATATGCAAATGATTAGCTTTTCAGAGCATTCACACAAGGTTGGCGCCGGTGGCGACACCTACAACGTGCTGACATGAGGAAAGTTTCCAACCGATTTCTCATACACAAATAGCAGTTGACCGGCGTTGCCTGGTGAAATGTTGTTGTGATGCCTCGTGTAAGGAGGAGAAATGCATACCATCACGTTTCCGACTTTGATAAAGGTCAGAGTGTAGCCCATCGCGATTGCGGTTTATCGTATCGCGACATTGCTGCTCGCATTGGTCTAGATCCAATGACTGTTAGCAGAATATGGAGTCGGTGGAATCAGGAGGGTAATACGAAACGCCGTGCTGGATCCCAACAGTCTCGTATCACTAACAGTCGAGATGACAGGCATCTTATCCGCATGGATGTAACGGATCGTGCAGCTACGTCTCGATTGCCTCAGTCAACAGATGGGGACGTTTGCAAGACAACAATCATCCGCACGAATAGTTCGACAACGTTTGCAGCAACTTGGACTATCAACTCGGAGACCATGGCTGCGGTTACGCTTGACGCTGCATCACAGACAGGAGCGCCTGCGGTGGTGTACTCGACGACGAACCTGGGTGCATGAATGGCAAAACGTCATTTTTTCGGATGAATCCTGGTTCTGTCGCATTCGTGTTTGGCGACATCGCGGTGAACGCACATTGGATGCATGTATTCGTCATCGCCATACTGGTGTATCACCCGGCGTGGTGGTATGGGGTGCCATTGGTTACACGTCTCGGTCACCTCTTGTGCGCATTGACGGCACTTTTTTAACGGTGGACGTTACATTTCAGATGTGTTGCGACCCGTGGCTCTACCCTCCATTCGATCCTTGCAAAACCCCACATTTCAGCTGGATAATGCACGACCGCATGTTGCAGGTCCTGTACGGGCCTTTCTGGATTTTTGAAAATGTTCGACTGCTGCCCTGGCCAGCACATTCTCCAGATCTCTCACCAATTGAAAGCGTCTGGTCAATGGTGGCCGAGCAACTGGCTCGTCACAATACATCAGTCACTACTCTTGATGAACTGTGGTATCGTATTGAAGCTGCATGGTCAGCTGTACCTGTACACGGCATCCAAGCTCTGTTTGGCTCAACGCCCAGGCATCTTAAGGCCGCTATATGGCCAGAGGTGGTTGTTCTAGGTAATGATTTCTCAGGATCTACGCACCCAAATTGCGTGAAAATGTAATCACATGTCAGTTCTAGTATAATATATTTGTCCAATGAATACCCGTTTATCACCTGCATTTCTTCTTGGTGTAGCAATTTTAATGGACAGTAGTGTACGTTCCAATCTGCTAATTTCTCAAGTTCTCAGTTTTAATGTGCCTTTGGTGTTCGGCGCAACGTTACGCCGACCTATCACAAGCCACCTATGGATTCTTAATGACCATCACAACAGTGGGCTCGACAATCAGCTGTTCCTGACTCGAAAACGACGGAGGACTCCGTCGGAAGCTCACGATTTTATTCGCATGTCATGCGGCAAGCAAACCCAGAATGTTCCGTAGAATGATTGTAGTTTTTGCGTTCGCTGTTGTGAGCAGCCGCTGCTCTGCGGGCGTCTGATCCACGCCAGTGGGCTGTCGTATTGTTTGCGGCAGGTCCGCCCCCGCTGCTTCCTGTAAAGAGCCCCGCAGGGTGCGCACACACACACACGCACGCGGCCCTAGTGAGGCGGCTGCCCTCGAGGGCGGCTCTCGTCCGCCAACAATGTGACGTCACAAAGGGCTGCGCCGCGCCCTCAGGAGCGCCTTCAGCGGCCGAGACCGCGACCGCACGCCGGCGCCTCCTTCCAGATCACTAATTAGCCCCGAGCCGCTGGGCTGCGGGCCTGCCGTGTGTGTGTAAAGAATCCCTCAGATGAGACGCTGCTACGTACGTGATTCGTGAAGAGGACGAGAATTTTAAGGTGCTGACGGAACACGTGAGGCAATACTGACCTTACGACTCACTTTAGAAGAAAGATTAAGGAAAGGCAAACCTACGTTTCTAGCATTTGTGGACATAGAGAAAGCTTTTGACAATGACTGGAATACTCTCTTTCAAATTCTAAACGTGGCAGGGTAAAATACAGGGAGCGAAAGGCTATTAACAAATTGTACAGATGGCAGTTATAAGAGTCGAGGGACATGAAACGGAAGCAGTGGTTGGTAAGGAAGCGAGACAGGATAGTAGCCTATCCCCGATGTTATTCAATCTGTATATTGAGCAAGCAGTAAAGGAAACAAAAGGAAATTTTGGTGTACGTATTAAAATCCATGGAGAAGAAATAAAAACGTTGAGGTTCGCCGATGACATTGTAATTCTGTCAGAGACAGCAGAGGACTTGGAAGAGCAGTTGAACGGAATGGACAGTGTGTTGAAAGGAGAATATAAGATGAACATCAACAAAAGCAAACTGCCTCGTGATGACTCGGTGTTGTGTGCTGTCCTTCGCTTAGTTAGGTTTAAGTAGTTCTAAGGGACTGATGACCATAGCTCTTTAGTCCCATAGTGGTCAGAGCCAATTTTGAACAAAAGCAAAACGAGGATAATGGAATTTAGTCGAATTATGTCGGGTAATGCTGAGGGAATTAGATTAGGAAATGAGACAAAGTAGTAAAGGGGTTTTGCTATTTGGGGAACAAAATAACTGATGATGGTCGAAGTAGAGAGTATACAAAATGTAGACTGGCAATGGCAAGGAAAGCGCTTCTGAAGAAGAGAAATTTGATAACATCGAGTATAGATTCAAGTGTCAGGAAGTCGTTTCTGCAATTATTTGTATGGGGTGTAGACATGTATGGAAGTGAAACATGGACGATAAATAGTTTGGACAAGAAGAAAATAGAAGCTTTAGAAATGTGGTGCTACAGAAGAATGCTGAAGATTAGGTGGGTAGATCACGTAACTAATGAGGAGGTATTGAACAGAATTGGGGAGAAGAGGAGGTTGTGGCACAACTTGACGAGAAGAAGGGACCGGTTGGTAGGACATGTTCTGAGGCATCAAGGGATTAGAAATTTAGCATTGGAGGGTAAAAATCGTAGAAGGAGACCAAGAGATGAATACACTAAGCAGATTCAGAAGGATGTAGGTTGCAGTAGGTACTGGGAGATGAAGCTTGCACAGGATAGAGTAGGATGGAGAGCTGCATCAAACCAGTCTCAGGACTGAAGACCACAACAACAACAACGACATTAGGCCAGTATATACCGCTACATGTTATACTGGCACTGAGAGATAAAGAATTCTCCTTCAAAGAAATCAACAAGGATTCGTCAGTCAGAGATATTGTGAAGCTCGCGCACACTCTATTCGTACACGTTGATGAAGGGTTCCTTAACTTCAGGAAGACTTGAACACGGTCTTACACCGTAGCTAAACGAAAAATAAAATAGACCTTACCTAATTTCGAATCAATTTGCCCATTGCATCTGGAGCTAATAGACGGATAGGACTCAGTATGTAGTTTATTGTCGAAACAAATTGGCTAGCTTTAAAAGCAATTCTGGATACTCCTAGTAAGTGCTACAGCGCCTTAAAGATATATATGGTGTATCTGAAATGAATGTAGAAAATGAGAGGTCTGCTAGAGCTGCTCATAACAGGCATATTTCACGCAGCAACCAATGTCCGCATCGCTTGTCGTACGGCGCTAGACGTTGGTGAACAGCGTCGTGCTCCGCCAAGACAGTGGGCGCACAGCACGTCATCCGAACCGTCAGGGTAGCACGTCTGCAGGGCAACGTTTTCAATGTACACTGGTGTGCAAAAGTAAGGCAACAAACAGCAATTCTACAAGGTTGCGTTTGAGAAAGTGCCCATCGGCTCCTGTCTCGGGTTCTTCGGCCGACATTCACGTTATGATTTTCCTGACGTTTCGCCAGCACGAGTGGCTGGCATTGTCAAAGCTTCACCCTCCATTGCCGGTGGTGAACAGTAGCCGAGCTCGCTGCCGCAGGCTATATGTACCTGGAGCGCCAACGTCCGAGGGCGTCTCCACAGTCTTTTATGGCGCGGTTCTCCTCTTGCTATCTGCGACGGTCGTTCGCGTTCACCACCGACAATGGAGGGTGAAGCTTTGACAATGCCAGCCACTCGTGCTGGCGAAACCTCAGTGAAATCATTATATGAACGTCAGCCGAAGAACCCGATACAGAACCCAATAGGCAGTTTGTCAACAAGTGGCCACGAAAACCTTAACAATTTTGTAAGGTTGCATTTATTTTGCCACAAAACAGCGTAAACAGGTGATAGTAAAGTAGAAACCATGTAAAGAACACAGATCGTAAACAACTGTAACATGCATAACGATAGGCAAAAATGTTCTTCGTTTTATTTCAACTTATTTTTTTATTAAATGTGACGTGCTCACACTATTATTTACTGATAATGTTTACAACATAATGATTTTACATCTGGGCAGCGAATACTTTTTTTTAATTTTATGATCAATTTTGAGCTTGATGTCCTGCCACATATGTTAATGACAAACTCAATCACTTGAAAATGGCGCAAAAGGCCGAAACCTGGTTCGTAATTAAATCAACAACAATGCAGTCAAATGGCGGTGTATTCATTTAAAAATTATTGTATGACTGTTGCTCAGCAACATCAAAAACTGTATGTTTGCACATACATTCCGACAACTGGTTAGTGTGCTCAACATGGAGTGCTACCACCGCTGGCAGCAGTAGAGGCCTGACAAAGACGTGCCATGCTGTGAGTGATGTCATCAGTCTCATGTTGAGGTAATAGCGCCCATTCCTCCTGCAGAGCTGCTCGCAGGTCTTGGAGAGAGGTTGGTGGATGCTCATTTGGCGCAACCTGTCTCCCTAGCGCATCCCAGACGTACTCTGTGGGATTCAAATCGGCAGAGCGAGCAGGCCACTCCATGCATGCAGTATTTTCCGTTTCCAAAAAAATATCAACCACTTGATCTCTGAGGTCGAGCATTATCGTCCATCAGTACGAATTCTGGGCCCATACCTCTTCGCAACAACGACACTCGAGGTCCCAAGATATCGTCGCAATACCTGGCAGTAGTTAAAGCTTGCCGATTCTACCGTACAATTTCATGAAGAGGTGTTGGAGTGCTGAACACAATCCCTTCTCACACCTTAACGGTTCTCCTCCATATCGGTCTCTTACCACAATGTTTGGATCCCAAAATCGTTGTCTACGTTTCCACCAGCTGCGAATGCGTCGAGACTCACTCTCCAGACCAAACTGGGACTCATCTGTGGAAAGGACACTGGGCCATTTTTCGACCATCCGGATGGTATATTAAACACTCCACTCTAGGCGTTTCCTTCTGTGAAGACGCATAGGAGGTACACATACAGAAGGTATCCGACAGTAAAGGCTACTCTGCCGAAGTCTTCTGTGCACCGTTTGCCTCAATATGACACGTCCAGTGAATGCTGCGAGGTCAGATGCCAGTTGCCGTGCAGTACTGAGGCGGTACCGTCGTGTCCTTACGGCCTAATAACGGCACTGTCTGTTTGGTATCACAGGTGCTCGGTCTCACTGATTTTCGGGTCACATCAGTGTGCGACTGTCCCATTCTTTTTGAGGCCCTCCACCGCAGAGAGTCTGGCAGGCGTCTTTTTTGTACCATACTGCACCGTCTGTGACTACATACGGCGACTGTGTGTGTGGGACTACCCGGCAAACACTGCCCCGTTTGATAGGTGTCCTGACGTCATCGTTGACGTGGTTGTCCATTGACCGGAATGCCATCTTCCGCGAAGAACACGATTGTACGGACATATGTCAATCCTTCTGAAGCTCCCCAAGTTGACTATTGGTGGTAACTGTAAAGTGCAAATGGTTCAAATGGCTCTGAGCACTATGGCACTTAACATCTGAGGTCATGACTCCCCTAAAACTTAGAACTACTTAAACCTAACTAACCTAAGGACATCACACACATACATGCCCGAGGCAGGATTTGAGCCTGCGGCCGTAGCGGTCGCGCGGTTCCAGACTGAAGCACCTAGAACCGCTCGGTCACATGGGCCGGCGGCCATCTGTTGACATTTTGTATGATTACTTCGTGAATTGAACACAAGACGGGAAAATAGCAGTTTGTTGCTTTAATTTTGGACACCAGTGTTTGTGGCATCAAGGTAAATGACATATTGGGGCTGAAATTTATAACATTTATATGAAAAGTTACGAAAAGTGCTCGAAATCACGCCCTCCAGCTTGAATGCACGCCGTGCAACGATGCTCAAGTGACTGTCCCACTCTTTCAAGTGCTCCTGACAAATTGGGACTTACATCCGAGCTCTTCATCAGTCTCAACGGGTGTTTCATAGATAACAGATTTCGCGTGGCCCCAAAAGAAAAAATCAATGGGCGTGAAGTTGGGGGGGGGGGGGGGGGGGGAGGGGGAAGGACGTGCTACCGGTCAAGCTCGCCCTACCTAGCTCTCACAAATGTTTCATCCAAATGTATTCGCACTGCATTTACGAAGTGCGCAGGTGCGTGTTGGTACCACATTCAGTGTCGCACTTTGAGTGGAATATATTCCAACAACCCTGGCAGAGTTTGTTGTAAAAACATTAAGCATGTGTTTGCATTCAGTCGTCGGTGATACATGTATGGACACGCCTACCAAGCAGGCCCAAATGTTGACAGCGAAGCGATCTTGGTGACTACGAAAGGCGGTGTCCGGATCTTACCGTGCCCACACGTGTTGATTGTGGTTCTTGAATATACTCTGTCGTATAAAGGATGCTTCATCCGTAAAAAGTACATGTTTCGGAAAGCCCGGCTGAATGGTACACCTTCGCAAAAAAGCAGTGGCAGAATTCAGTTCGACCTGGAAAATCGTCTAGGTTAGGGCGTAAACCTTCTGAAGGCGGTAGGGGTGAAAATCATCTTCTTGCCACACACGCCAAATTGTGGGATGGCTTACACCCTTCTTCCGTATATCACGTCGCGAACTTGTTGACGGTGTGTTTTCCAGCAGTGCTAAAGCCTCCTATTCGAGCCCTGGAGTATGCACTGCGCGAAGACGGCCGCGTCCTTCAGGCTTTCGCAACTGCAACAAAAACTGAATAGACCAGGTTTAGACGTAGGCCTTAAATGCACATGTGCCATTACGAGAACTTGCTAGTGGAAAGCGTATCTTAAGTCACCCTGTCTCTCGTAGGAATCTGTAAATGGCACAAAATGTGCGTGGATCTGACACTCGACCATTCGGAAATAGCCAAACGTACAAACGTTGGACAGCGTGAGCATTTACATCTGCCGCCTCATAAGCACAGCACATGTGTGCCCTTTTCTCCCAAGAGCAGTGCTCCAGCTCCACATAGCAACAAACACAAGTGTCGACTCTTGATGACAATCACGCAGGGAACAAGCAGGGGCGAACCAGACTCTGCAGTATGCGCAAGTGCTGCCCTCTACGCGACATCTATCAAACAGGCATTTGCACAGCCAAAACCAGCGCGTTCACGTCCCAGAAAGAAGCGGAAAAACCGTAGTGTTGTCCCGCCGCAACTATGTAGACTACTGTGTTTACAAATAAAGGGCATAAATCTTCAACCCGAAGACTGCTTTACCTTGATGTCACAAACACATTGCCGGCCGGAGTGGCCGAGCGGTTCTAGGCGCTTCAGTCTGGAACCGCGCGACCGCTACAAATCCTGCCTCGGGCATGGATCTGTGTGATGTCCTTAGGTTAGTTAGGTTTAAGTAGTTCTAAATTCTAGGAGACTGATGACCTCAGCGGTTAAGTCCTACAGTGCTCAGAGCCATTTGAACAAATACATTGAAAACGTTGCTCTGCACACCTGCCACCCTGACGGCTCGGACGCGCGACGCTGTTCACCGACACTTTAGCGTCATACGATAAGGGATGCGGACTTTAGTTGTTATGTGAAATGTCCTTGTTATGACGCAATCTAACAGCCTTCTCATTTTCTACATTCATTCTAGTTACATCACGGATGTCAGTGATCACGGAGAGGCGAGGAGAGGGAAGGAAAGGGGAGGAGAGGGAGGAAAGGGAGGAGAGGGGAGGGGAGGAGAGGGATGAGAGGGAAGAGAGGGGAGGGAGGAGAGGTGAGGGAGGAGAGGGGAGGGAGGAAAGGGTGGAGAGGGAGGGAGGAGAGGAGAGGGGAGGGGAGGAGAGGATTCTTCCCAAGTTCCATCGAGGTGTGGAACGAAAAAAAAACTTAACACATTCAAGAGTGGCTTTAAATCACACTGGATGGAGCAGCTGACTCTTACTGACATCGGAGCACGGTTTCCTGAAGAGACTCCTATAACACTATTGAAAAGTCCCCTTTGAAAATTTTATACACGACTGTGCTTAAACTGAAGCACAATATTTTTTTCGCAACGCAATCTGACTTCCAAAAATCTCTACAAAAGAATGGCCCTGACTAACATTAACCTATACGTTTTACAAATCACTTACCTCACAAAAATCTTCGTTACTCAAGCTACTGCAATACAGCGAGCGCCACTACTGCCAGCTAAATAAAAGATTCAAACTACTGAAGGCACTAACTACTGATAGGCATAGTTAGCACTTACACTATCGCTACATTTTGGACGTTACTAAACTAAAGCAGCACAATGTCAGTCTTATGAGAGGCAAGTAGGGGGGCACAGAGTTGCTGGTATGTAATTTCACAACTGTCCTTCCCTTTGGCAATAACGGCCCAGCCTGTGGTATACTTCCATACCGTTGATCTGTATGTACCTGGAAGCAATGTGTTCCGCTAATCGCTATAAATACTCTCTGAACACGCAATCTGGCAGCACCTTCTACGACATCGGGTCCACATCAGTTTGTACTCCAGCAGATCAGCTCACGATATTGAGTCCACCGCGGACTGGCGACAACGGAAAGTCGTCCCTAAAGGGCCACAGCAGCACCGCACTGGTGCCTTGTAGGGCGGTACTATAGGGCGAGCTCTTAACCTACCAGCCACGGTCGCCAAGGGGAATTCTGTGGACGTACGAGTCGCTGCCACCGTTCACTGGGGGCGCCTAATGCCAACTCTGGGACGCGCTGCCGGGAGAGATAAACAGTGCCAGCAAAGCAGTACGCGGACGTCAATCGGCCATCACACCGCAGCAGCTTCCGCCGTCGTCGACATCTCCCGTGGACTCTGCGCCTACAGAGGGTGTTTCCAGTGGCACCGCAGTATTCCGACCTTATAATTCAAGACGAATATTTAAACTGAAGAGCCAAAAGAACTGGTACACTTGCCTAATATCGTGAATGGCCCCAGCGAGCACGCAAAACTGCTGCAACACGACGTTCCGTGGACTCGAATACTGTCTGAAGTATTGCTGGAGAGAACTGGCACCATGAATCCTGCAGTTCTGTCCATTAATGTGTAGGAGTAAGAGGGAGTGCAGGTCTCTTCCGATTACCACGTTGCAAGGCATCGCAGACACGCCCAATAAGGTTCATGCCTGGGAAGTTTGGTGGCCAGCGGAAGTATTTAAACTCAGAACAATGTTCCTGGAGCCACTATGTAGCAATTCTGGATGTGTGGGGCGTCGCATTATCCTGACGAGATTGCCCAAGTCAGTCGGAAAGCACAATGGACACGAATGGATGCAGGTGATCGGATAGGATGCTTACGTACATGTCACCTGTCACAGTCGTTTCTAGACGTATTAGGGTCCCATATCACTCCAACTGCACAAGCCTCACACCATTGCAGAGCCTACATCAGCTTGAACCGTCCCCTGCTGACATGCAGGGTCCATGGACTCAGGAGGTTGTCTCCATACCCATACACGTCCATCCGATCGATACAATTTCAAACGAGAGTCGTCCGACCAGGCAACATGTTTCCAGTCATTAACAATCCAATGTCGGTGTTGATGGACCCTGGCGAGGTGTAAAGCTTTGTCGTGCAGTCAGCAAGGGTACACGAATGGGCCTTCGAGTCGGAAAGCCCATATCGATGGTGTTTCGTTGAATGATTCGTAAGCTGACGCATGTTGATGGCCCAGCCTTTATATACCCAGCAATTTGGGGAAGAGTTGCACTTCTCTCACGTTGAACGATTCTCTTCAGTCGTCTGTGGTCCAGATCTTGCAGGATCTTTTTTCAGCCGCAGGCCTGTCGGAGATCTGATGTTTTACCGAATACCGTCTTCACGGTACACTCATTAAATGGTCGTAAGGGGAAAATCTCCGCTCCATCGCTACCCGGGAGATGCTGTGCTCCATCGCTCGTGCTTCGAATATAACACCACGTTTAAATTTGCTTAACTCTTGTTAACGTGCTATAGTAACAGCAGTAAGCGATCTAACTGCGCCAGACGCTTGTCTTATACAGGCGTTGCCGATCGCATGCCCATATTCTGCCTGTTTACGTTGTGTTTGAATACGCATGCCCATCCCACTTTGTTTGACACTGCAGTGTATATTTTATCTTGCAGCGGAGTTTTCCTAGCCACCCCCGACCAGCACTTCCACCTCCACAACACACCTTTCCACCACCTCTGCATCGTAGCAGCGGTATTCATCCTGGGGTCGCTATAAAGCTGTTACAGCCTGTATTCAACAGTTGCAATAGCTGACAGCTTTACGGAAGAGCAGGAACGATGTTTCTTGCAGGTATTGTCAGTCCATTCTCTACGTAAACAGATGTAAAATATTTCAAATAAATCGGTGGAAAACCTATTAGTGTTCAGTTACACTATCGGCAATAAATCAGTGGGAACAGCAACGACTGTTAAATATTTAACCGCATGTAACCCTCCACAGCGTTCTGAAGTGAAATGACCACATAACTTAACTGTACAAAATGCAGACGCTAGGCTGAGATTCACTGGAAAAACATCGAGGAAATTCATCTACAAATCAGTGGCATACATAGCATCTGTTTGACCGATTCTTGATTACTGTCCATCAATCCAGAACACTTATCCGGTCTGATTAATAATAATAATAATAATAATAATAATAATAATAATAATAATAACAGAAAAATGTAAGAAAAATAGCATAGTCAAGGGAAAACACACTAAACAAGAAGATTACATATTGGATAACCACAGCGACTACATAAAAGCGATGGACAAACCAGATGCCTATAAATATCTAGGATACAGACAAAAAATAGGAATAGATAATACAAATTAAACAAGAACTAAAAGAAAAATATAAACAAAGACTAACAAAAATACTGAAAACAGAATTGACAGCAAGAAACAAAACAAAAGCTATAAATACTTATGCTACACCAATATTGACCTACTCATTTGGAGTAGTGAAATGGAGTAACACAGACCTGGAAGCACTCAATACACTTACATGATCACAATGCCACAAATATAGAATACATCACATACATTCAGCAACAGAAAGATTTACATTAAGCAGAAAGGAAGGAGGAAGGGCATTTGGTTCAAATGGCTCTGAGCACTATGGGACTCAACTCCTGTGGTCATCAGTCCCCTAGAACTTAGAACTACTTAAACCTAACTAACCTAAGGACATCACACACATCCATGCCCGAGGCAGGATTTGAACCTGCGACCGTAGCAGTCGCACGGTTCCGGACTGCGCGCCTAGAACCGCGAGACCACCGCGGCCGGCTGAAGGGGATTTATCGACATACAAAACCTAGAGGCAGACAATTTAAGAAAATTCTTTATAGAACCAGCAGAAACCAGCAAAATACACAAAGAAACCACTCATATAAATACATCGGCTACACCGCTGCAATTTCATAACCACTTCTACAACCGTTTAGATCACATGGCATCAACAGATACGAAGTAAGTAAATTGGAAAAAGAAAACACTACATGGCAAGCATCCGTATCATCTAACACAGCCACACATCGATCAAGACGCATCCAACACATGGCTAAGAAAAGGCAATATATACAGTGAGACGGAAGGATTCGTGATTGCAATACAGGATCAAACAATAAACACCAGATATTACAGCAAGCATATTATTAAAGATCCCAATGCCACAACAGATAAATGCAGACTTTGCAAAAAACAAATAGAAACAGTAGATCACATCACAAGCGGATGTACAATACTAGCAAATACAGAATACCCCAGAAGACATGACAATGTAGAAAAAATAATACATCAACAGCTTGCCTTACAACATAAACTTATAAAACAACACGTTCCCACATACAAGTATGCACCACAAAATGTACCGGAGAATGATGAATACAAATTATACTGGAACAGAACAATTATAACAGATAAAACAACACCACATAACAAACCTGACATCATACTCACCAATAAAAAGAAGAAATTAAGACACCTAATCGAAATATCTATACCCAATACAAAAAAATATACAAAAGAAAACAGGAGAAAACATTGAAAAATACATCCAACTGGCTGAGGAAGTCAAAGACATGTGGCATCAGGACAACGTTGACATTGTACCAATTATACTATCAACTACAGGAGTCATACCACACAATATCCACCAGTACATCAACGCAATACAGCTACATCCAAACTTATATATACAACTACAGAAATCCGTAATTATTGATACATGTTCAATTACCCGAAAGTTCCTAAATGCAATATAACATATACCGTACAGTTAAAAGGAAGTCACGCTTGATCAAGGTCCGCGTCACTTTCTACTTTTGACCAGACATAACGTCTGAGATAAGAAAGAAATAATAATGACTTACACTCACGGATTGAGTTTGAGGGACCGAATCTGACATCACCTTACTTGATCTACCATTTCCTAGGCCAACCTACGTTCCTTACCGCTTTTGGTATATACTGCAAAGCTTTTTTGGGATATCCACCTTGTTGCATTCTGTTTACATCACGGACAGCCAAAACCTCTGCTCGTGCAATGCTCATGCATGCGTGCTAATCTCTCTCGCCCAAGTGCACATTTCCCCCACTACCATGCCAAAGCGAGTTGTAAAAGGGGAAAGGGGGAAAACTGCGAAAATGCTGCATGCGGCATACAGCTCTGTCATATTTCTCAATCAAATAGATCACCAAAAAGCGGATTTTAGTGTTATTTAATTATTTTCGGAGGAGTGAAGACGTAGTAAAATGTATATGTCACAAACTGTCGACCTACGAGCAGATGCAGACAGTTACGCAGTTTTTCGTCACTCGGATTGTCAAGTAATCATAACGTATTTAGTATCATAATACAAAAAGCCTTTGACGCACAAATGTTTATCTAAATATTGATACAACGTTTGTAACCTCATTATGAACGCATGGAAAGCCCTGGCCAATTTTTAAGTAAAAAGTTTTTCTTTTAAAAGCCAATTACGTTGCAGATCGAAAGCTGCAACTGCAGACAGACAGAGGTGCTTTCAAGTGAAATGGAAAACGGTTTCGAAAACACCTCAAAAGTAAGTGTAAGACTGGATGTGTCCTTAAACGTTTAGAAAGGTATTCCTGTGATTCTTTCAGCGCTACAATAGATTGTTCAAAATTCACGTTTATATAATGCCAGTGAGCTTAGTGAAATGGAGGGTGTTTTTTACAGATATTGTCCCTTCCACAGTGCTGTTTTCTGTTTAAATGCGCCACTTTCGTCGTGAAATCAGAAATAAGTTGCTTCTCACCTTGCAATGTGTTACTGAGGGCAGTCTGCTGTCAACTATTTGAAACACAAGTGTCTGCTGTACATTGTGGATGTTCTGATTTTCGTTGTTGTTTTCTTTTCTCCTTCATATATTGAACAATAGCGCGTCTTAAGTTGATTTGTACGGTGATTTGGTGATTTGTACGGTATTCATTATTCTGTACATCAAGAAGCACTTTGTGTTAAACATGCAGGCATGAAACACGCGATGGAACTGATGGTGCTAATAGCAAATTTTCAGAACTCGCATACATCATTACATCGACGGCTGCAAGGGTTTTTGATGAAACTGAACGAAGAATAGGGAGACGTTATACAGGGTGAGTCACGTAACATTACCGCAGGATATATTTCGTAAACCACATCAAATACTGACGAATCGATTCCACAGACCGAACGTGAGGAGAGGGGCTAGTGTAATTGGTTAATACAAACCATACAAAAATGCACGGAAGTATGTTTTTTAACACATACCTACGTTTTTTTAAATGGAACCCCGTTAGTTTTGTTAGCACATCTGAACATATAAACAAATACGTAATCAGTGCCGTTTGTTGCATTGTGAAATGTTAATTACATCCGGAGGTATTGTAACCTAAATTTGACGCTTGAAACCTCCGACTTTCAGTTGCGTGTTGTAACAAACACGGGCCACGGTCGGCGAGCAGCATCTGCAGGGACATGTTTACGATGACGACCGTGTTTACGAGTGTGGCTGTAGTGCACTGTTGTGGTTTGGTCTACCTGTCGCAGTGTCCGCATGCTGCTATTGTTATTCTGCATTCGTCTCCGCACGCAGACCAAATGTAGTACACCGTGCTACCAGACGTCTATGATAGTGCAGTGTTGTAGGAACTGTGGCCATGGTGTATTCGAACTCTGAAAAGGCGGAGATGATACTCATCTATGGCGAGTGTCGACGAAATGCAGCTGAAGCCTGCAGGGTGTATTCAGAACGGTACCCGGACAGAGAGCATCCAACGTGCCGCACATTGCAAAACATCTACCGCCAACTGTATGCAACAGGTATGGTCGTAGCACACAAACGGGGCGGTAAGAGGCCCGTCACAGGAGAAGCGGGTGCAGTTGGTGTGCTAGCTGCTGTTGCCATGAACCCACACATGAGTACACGGGACATTGCGAGAGCCGGTGGACTGAGTCACAGTAGTGTCTTGCGCATACTGCATCGTCACCGCTTTCACCCGTTTCATGTGTCGGTACATCAGCAATTACATGGTGATGACTTTAATCATCGAGTGCAATTCTGTCAATGGGCATTAACAGAGAATGCGTTGCAGTTCTACCTGTTTACCGATGAAGCGGGTTTCACAAACCACGGGGCAGTGAATCTACGGAACATGCATTACTGGTCTGTGGACAATACTCGCTGGCTCAGACAGGTAGAGCGACAGCGACCGTGGACTGTAAATGTATGGTGCGGAATGATTGACGACCACCTCATTGGTCTTCACTTCATTGCAGGGGCCCAAACAGCTGCAACGTACATCGCGTTTCTACAGAATGACCTGCCAACGTTGCTCGAAAATGTTCCACTGGAAACGCGTCGACGTATGTGGTATCAGCATGATGGTGCACCTGCACATTCCGCAATTAACACTAGGCTGACCCTTAACAGGATGCTCGTCGGGCGTTTCATAGGACGTGGAGGACGCATAAATTGGTTAGCCCGTTCTCCTCGTCTTACACCTCTGGACTTCTTTCTGTGGGGTACGTTAAAGGAGAATGTGTACCGTGATGTGCCTACAACCCCAGAGGATATGAAAGAACGTATTGTGGCAGCCTGCGGCGACAATACACCAGATGTACTGCGGCGTGTACGACATTCATTACGCCAGAGATTGCAATTGTGTGCAGCAAATGATGGCCACCACATTGAACATCTATTGGCCTGACATGTCGGGACACACTCTATTCCACTCCGTAATTGAAAACGGAAACCACGTGTGTACGCGTACCTCACCCCTCATGGTAACGTACATGTGCGTCAGTGAAAAAGACCAATAAAAAGGTGTTAGCATGTGGACGTAATGTGCTCTTCCAGTCTCTTCTATACCTAAGCTCCATCACCGTTCCCTTTGGATCCCTACGTAATTCGGTGCTCTCCGATACAGACGATCGAACAGCGGAGGAGTGGTACTCAAGCGTCAACTTTAGGTTACAATATCTCCGGATGTAATTAACATTTTACTATGCAAACGGCAATGATTACGTATTTGTTTATATGTTCAGATGTGCTAACAAAACTAACGGGGTTCCATTTAAAAAAACGTAGGTATGTGTTAAAAAACATACTTCCGTGCATTTTTTTATGGTTTGTATTAACCAATTACACTAGCCCCTCTCCTCACGTTCGGTCTGTGGAATCGACTCGTCAGTATTTGATGTGGTTTACGAAATATATCCAACGGTAATATTACGTGACTCACCCTGTATAACGCCTCCCTATTCTTCGTTCAATTTCATCAAAAACCCTTGCAGCCGTCGATGTAATGATGTATGCGAGTTCTGAAAATTTGCTGTTAGCACCATGAGTTCCATCGCGTGTTTCATGCCTGCATATTTAACACAAAGTGCTTCTTGATGTACAGAATAATGAATACCGTACAAATCGCCTCTCGATATTTACAACGTTTAAATCTCTCATCGTCAAGTAAATCTTTAATTCATTCTTGTAATGCCGTTTATACTAAACTTTGGGGCCCGTATATTCTGCTACTACATAATAAATACGACTGTACATCTGCTGCGACTTCATAATAAATACAACTGTATGTCTGCTAAGTGATACTGAGAATTTTCATCCTTCTCCTCTGTGATTCCAACTCATTTTTTAGGACTGCTACGATAGATCACTAGACTGCCTCTTTTTTCGCAAACAGCCGTTGTGCTTGTGAACTCCTTCATGAGATCAACAGATATCGAAGGATCCTTGCGTCGCGATTATGGCGATCAGGCAGAATTGGCGTAACTGCAGACCAAAATAGGCCGCATCAATTGCTGGAAGAAAGTGTCACCTTACACTGCTAAATGAAATGTCGCGTTGTGTTGTCGAGGACCGAGCGAAGCTGAGACGTATCTAGTAGTGCCAAGGCAGGCTGAGCCTCGGACCCCACGTGGGCAGCAGGTTGTACAAACGCACTGTGGTCCATCCTGATTTACATGTTCCTTGTCACAATGAGACTTGGGAATACTCTCTTAGGATTTAAAAGTTGGCTACAGTGTGCATGCACAAGCTCTGGAGTCTAAGATATTGTTGTCGCGCTTCGCAGCGCACGGATTGAAGAGCGGCAGCTTGGAAGCCAGTGTAGGAGCCCGCCTGCTGCGCGAACGTGTGTTGGGCGAGGGGTCGTCGCCGAGCTGCCGTGTCCGCCAGCAGCTACACAGGATTTGGTATTTAGTTGATATTTTTTATAATTTGCAGCACGCTTATTAATTTAAGGAAAAGGATTTGTATATGTGCGTAGCAGCAGACGGTAGTTTTGATAATGATAGGAGTTGAATTCTTAAGGGAAACCATTGTTAGATTAAGTATTGATTTTTGTCATTGATTTCTTTTGTAATTGTCAGGGAATTGTTTCACTATGTATTTAATTGAGAAGTATTTCAGTCTGTCTCAAGAGTTTGATTAATTTGTAATATTGCTTTAATGCCACTGGAGGCAGATTTACAAACGAAGCGATTATTGAAAGAGCTTCTACCGTTTTGTTAATTGAATGAGAAAGAATCACTTTCAGAATATAGTTTTTTGTTTGGGTTATCATTTATAGAGTTTAGATCTGACCAAATCCTTTCTCTTGAATTACATGTAGTTGTAGTAAGCAGCAGCAGCCGCAGCAACAGCAGGAGCCGCCATACGGAACATGCATTGCACTCAGCATGAGTAATAGGTTTTTTTATGTTTTCGTTAAATAATGGAATGCAGCAGATCAAGCAGTGGCAGCAGAAAGACGAAGTAAGTTATTTGTCGCGCACAGGACCAGTTAAAAAGAAATAAAGTTTTGGCGATCTCTGTAATAGTAAAGTTAACAAGAGTACAAGCACGTGATTTTCAGTAGAAAACACGAGATAAGAAGATAGATCTCGCGATTTTCACCTGTCTTCATGCCTGCCAGTATACGGTTTTTTTTGTATGGGTCGTAGTTAGATATGCTTCGTTTTTTACTGCCAACTGCAAGCTTACGCAACAGTAATCATTAGTGGCGGCACAGCATTTTGATCGCTTGCGCACTGCTTTCTTATTAACACAAAATTTTATTTCAGCAGTTTTATCTTTGAATTTGTTGGTGCATTGTGTAATAGTTAATTGTACAGTGGTATTTTTCGGACAGCTGTGTATTTTAGTGACATGTTTTCGTTCGTATTGCGACAATGATGACGCGAGCACAAAATAAATTGGAAAAGAATGCAGATGCTACTGCAAACGCGAACGTAGATACGCTTCCGAACATGAATGTAGATGCGGTTTCAAACGCAGTTCCGAAAATTCCGAAAAGAGAGTAAAAAATTCTTTTGAGAATATTGAGATCCGGGAATTTTCGAACAATACTGCGGAGAATCGGAATGTAGGCGATCATTTGCCAACAATGCGTGATGAACAACTGTGTGCTACACGCAACTTAGGACATGACAATACAGCGACGCAAACGGGACTCATTATGAGAATTTCCAGCGTTGCTTCCGCCTCAAAAGTGCAGAGTAATTTTGTTTTCGCCACTTTCTGTGGAAATTCAGGTCTGGTTGCCGCTCCGATAGAGCGGAGTAATTTTGCCTCTCCTTCTGTTAGTGGAAATGCAGGTACTGCTTCTGCTTTACCAGAGAAGAGTAGCGTTGTACTCCCTGCCCCAGTAATGATGTTTTACAATTATTACTGGGTAAACTCACTGAATTTAATGACAAACAGGAGGGTAAACTCACTGAATTTAACAACAATAACGCAAAGAACTTCAAATCGCTTTAGGACGAAATTAACGAGAACCTCACATTTTTTCGGGGTGAAGTGAATGACAATTTAAACCGTAAATATTAAGAAAGGAACAGTCAGTTGAAAATTCAGGTACGTGAAGAATTCAAATCATATATTAATAATCTTATACATTAACTTGATCACGTACAAAATGTTGATATTGTTGAAGTGAAACGACAGACGTCACAACAAGAACTGCAAGTAGAGGAATTAGCGAAAAATGCGAGTCATTGCAATTACAGACCACCAATGAAGTTTCAAAGATAGAAACTCCGTTAACGACAGTAGCTAAACAGGTAGATCAATTATCAATGAAAGTGACGGAACTGAGTAGCGGGTTAGATACGAGGTCAGATGACACTCAGCCGGTACCGTTTGCGGATACCGAAGAATTTCAGTTTCTGCAACGTTTTAAACAAGGGCAGATGACAATTAATCAGCAAACAAACGTGACGTGAAAAATATACAGGAACAGCTTGACAGTATCGAAGAAAAGATCGATCGCAGCAATGACACTGGTAGATCCGATAATTACCAAATTGGTAACGCCAATGAGCGAGTTAATTATGGAAATGCTGACCACTTTTTTCGTGAATATGATGGTTCAAATTGCTCTGAGCACTAAGCGACTTAACTTCTGAGGTCATCAGTCACCTAGAACTGAAAACTAATTAAACCTAACTAACCTAAGGACATCACACACATCCATGCCCGAGGCAGGATTCGAACCTGCGACCGTAGCGGTCGCTCAGTTACAGACTGCAGCGCCTAGAACCGCACGGCCACACCGACCGGCTCTCGTGAATATGACACGTTTGCGGGACGTATTGAAAAAAAGTGAGTCATGCTGTAAAGGAAAACTCATCCGCTAAGAAAAATGACGAGTTTGACTATAAGCATTTTCTCACAGTTAGGAAATTTAAAATTTTTCGGAATGCTATTCACAAAATCCACCCTCGAGAGTGGTTACAACAATATGAGTATTCTTTACCACCAACATGGCCAATTGGCCATAAACTGGAATCCATTTGCAGTTATCTTGAAGGAGGGCCTGCAACAAGAATGCGCTCCATTGTACGTGAATGTCACACATATGGTGATTTTTATCACGCTTTCTTATCTGCTTACACAAAATCGTGTAAAACATTACACCATTATGATGCAAAGTTACGAGCAGTCGAAATTTTCAACTCCAGTGCAATATTTTGAAAACATGATGCTCTTGAACAGATATTTAACGAAACCGTACAGCCAGTCGGAATTAGTTCGTATCTGTTTGACAAAACTGCTGATCAGATTACGCCACATAATTTTGGCAGGTAGACACCATGAAGTGGTAAGTATATCATTACAGAACATCAATAAAGCTGCAGACAGAAGAAAGGAGCTGCATAATCCACGACTCGACGTCAAGAATTTACAGGTCGGTCAAAAAGTATTGCTTAGATCACATCGACTATCTAATAAGAGAAAATAATTGAGTAGGAAGTTTTTCTTGGTGTATGAGGGACCCTTCCATATACGAAGCATTGCACACACAAACTCTGTGGAACTTGAGACAATACGAACACATAAATCGCTAGATCTTCATCACTTATACACATTAAAATTTTCAAGGAATATGGCCCTAGGGTGTTTACTGATCTTTAGTAAATATATGTTTGGCGAGCATACGTGCCGCAGCCGTTACAGTATATTCTTCCGATTCTAATTTTCAGTACTGTTTCATAATCTTTGACTAACCTGTTTATCTATTAATCTTTTACTATCAATCTATCCTGTATGAAAGACCAAGAATGAATGATTATGAATGATTTGTATTGTTTGAGGGAATGAGAACTTTGCAAAGGGACATTTCTGACGAGAGGATTATACCAGCTGTTGACATCTTGCGATTGCTCACTGAAACAATGAAATTTTCGTGACTTATTTGAAGGAAAATGCAAGAAATAACTATGTACGTAGTTAGGGAGAAATAACTTGAAATAACAGAAACTGTTGACATTATCTTCAGGTAAAATATAGTGTACAAGAAAGTATATTTGATGGGCAATAGTATAATTAAGAAACCGAACTGACACTTGTTCTGATTTATGAGGTAGTTTGAAGAATGATGTGTGACACAATGAGGAAGCACTTTGCAGACATTTATAGAACAAGAGAAGATAAGAAAGATACACTTCTAAACGAAGAAACCGACAACGGTATTCTATGAAGGAAGCTATAGCTTATAAACATTTTCGTAAAATCTGAATCACAGTAATGTTAAGGTAGAGTACACACTTACTTAAAATCTAAGTCACTGTTAAGTTAAGACATAGCTATGAGTCACGAAAGGAGTTCTGATACAAATACACAGCAAAGTGTTGAATTATTTGACAAATGAGTGCAAAGAATATTTTTTGCTCTGTGAAATTGTGGAATGGTAAGAATGATATTGTTGTTTCTGTTCTTATTGTTGTTAAGGTTGACTTTATTGCATTTCTTACAGGAAACATGATCGCAACGGAAGTTTTCTCCATTGTAGAAACGATTTAACGTGACGTAATTTTGTGTAGTAGACGATATTTTCAGATCGGGGTGCAGCACGTTTACCGTCAAGGGTCGCGAGAAGAAAGACGTTTCAGAAACAGTCGGCCGTGAAAAAAAAAAAAAAAAAAAAAAAAAACCTGAGCCATGACCTAGATAATTATGTCGTGCATTAAACGATTTCTTTTCTCTTTCCAGGGTGAAATGACTTGAGATATATGCCACAAATGCGAGAGGATTTGCCATATTTTATGAATGTGTAAATAGTAGTGTAAAATAAGTCAATGTAATATTTATCTTGTGGTTTTCTATTTCATGATTGTCATTTAGTAATGCAGTTCCGATTCTAGCACGAGGTTAATTGGAAGGTGATGATTTTTCTCTTGTCATGTCATGAATTTATTTTTGTCACCTTGATGAATAAACCATTTCTTTCAGTTTCTATGGGACAGATGGAGGGGTGTTGTGTGTTGTATTTTGTGAATAATCTATTTTTTTATTATGTGCTTTGTAGATTGTTTCTTTTTCTTGTTCTTTATGACCATCCAAGGTATGGCCACACAGATTCATACAAAGACTAGGGAGGCCTCCAAACAGAGACAATGAGGACTCTATATAAAAACGATTGAGACGCTATACCACAGATATTGACATTTGACATCAGAAATATTGACAGTCATTACAGACTGATAATTATAAATTTGGTATAACTTAGTAATTATAGTGCAAAAATTCTGACGCAAAGTCACGTAATTATTCACTAAATTTTGTACATATTCGTGAATTGATTTGGCAAGCCGTTGGCTAGACTTTTTCTAAATGATTCTGTAACTTTTATCATATATAATAACATCACTGTGGAATTACATTTCTATTTGTACGATTATTTAAATATTTTATAACCAAAATGTACATAACAATTATTGTAACATATATTGTAACATTCTTTTTCAGCATCACTAGTAATGTAAAAATAGTAGGTAATTAGAGTTCGATGTCACAGGATTTATGCCTTGAAATTAAAATAATATTTTTTGTGTGGGGCCACATTTGTAATGATTCGTGGTCACAATCAAAACTTTGCCACTGTTATTGGCCAAACTAATCGTAAGAAAATTAACTTGCTATCGTGTGGTGAGCCTCATATTATGACTGAATTGAAAAATACATGCCACAAATCTATGATTGCTGTGGCGAGAAATTTAAAGAAAATTGACTTTGCCACCGTGTGGTGAGCCTCACATTATTCATGACTTGAGATAAATGCCACAAATCTGTAATTGCTGTGGCAATAGAGTTAAAAAAAAAAACATTTAATGAGCTCAGAGCTCACATGCCCGTTTATATGATATAATATTATTCCTTGCTTAATTTATATAATTAGGTTACAGATATCGTATTTTAAAGGGAGAATCTATTTTCTATAAAATGCGTTTCCAGTATACAGAAATACTCGACCGAGACTTGTACTACATAAGTTTGAGGAGGTACTTATGCAATAAAGCAGTGACGTGTGGTTGTCAGTGGACACGAGGTCCGTGAGTCTGCCAACAGTGTCAAACTGTGTCATCCTGGGAGAATGGACGTTACGTATGGTTGTCAGTGGACACAAGGTCTCTGAGACTGCCTACGTTGTCAAACTGTGTCATCAGAGGAAAATTTGACTTCAGGTGTGGTTGTCAGTGGATATGAAGTCCCTGAGTCTGCCTACACCTTAAATTAAGTGATGATGGAAAACAGGTGTGGTTGTCAGTGGATACGAAGTCCCTGAGTCTGCTTACACTGTAAATTAACTGATGTTGGAATATTAGTGTGGTTGTCAGTGGATATGAAGTCCCTAAGTCTGCTGCACTTAAAACATGTAGACCAGGTTTCTTTTCACCAGAGGGAACTACGAGCATAAAAAAAATAAAATATCATGTAGTCAGACCACTACAGATTAATGTCATGGATACGTAAGTGCCAAAATGTACAAAATAATATATTTTTTAAAACTTGTTATTAGGTTATGTTAACTTATTGAAGACTATTCAATGCTTAAGTAGTTATTGTTACACGTCTATTAAAACTTATATGATCTTTTTTATCTACTTATGTAAGAAACTTGTTATATTTCCTTTGATGTTTTCTTATTACATACATACTAGGCTAGCAACACTTTCATATTATTTTTGTAAAAGGGGCCATGTTTCCTCCTTTCCAATAACTTAGACAAGCAGCATTTCTGCCATTTTGTATAAAATTTTAACATTTTTCTCTTGTCTATATGCCGTGCAAGAAAATTTTCGCCGCTTTGTAAAAAAATTTTACTTAGACGCAAAGGAAGAAATACTTTTACTCATTGGATAAAATGTAACATTTTTTCTCCTTGCCTAATTTTTTCGTCATTTTGTAAAAAAATTTTACTGGTTGTTCCTTGACAATATTTTAGGCAAGAATCACCCAGCAAAATTTTCAAAAATTAGGTTGAGGGTTACGAGAGTTGGCAATACTCTCTTAGGATTTAAAGGATGGCTACAACGCGCATACACAAGCTCTGGAGTCTAAGATATTGTTGTCGCGCTTCGCAGCGCACGGATTGAAGAGTGGCAGTTTGGAAGGCAGTGTAGGAGCCCGCCTGCTGTGCACTGCACTGCATTGCAAATCTCTGGTTACATCTACGTGGTGCGCACTTGTGTTGGGCGAGGGGTCGTCGCCGAGCTGCCGTACTGCCGTGTCCGCCAGCAGCAACACAGGATTTGGTATTTAGTTGATATTTTTTTATAATTTGCAGCGCACTTATTAATTTAAGGAAAAGGATTTGTGTATGTGCGTAGCAGCAGACGGTAATTTTGATAATTATAGGAGTTGAATTCTTAAGGGAAACCAATGTTAGGCGAATAGATTAACTATTGATTTTTGTCATTAATTTATTTTGTAATTGTCAGGGAATTGTTTCACTATGTTTTTAATTGAGAAGTATTTCACTCTGTCTCAAGAGTTTGATTAATTTGTAATATTGCTTTAATGCCACTGGAGGCAGATTTAGATACGAAACGATTATTCATAGAGCTTCTGGCGTTTTGTTAATTGAATGAGAAAGAATCGCTTTCTGAATATAGTTTTTAAAAACAGGAATTACTTGTTTGGGTTATCATCTATCGAGTTTAGATTTGACCAAACCATTTCTCTTGAATTATATGTAGTTGTAGTAAGCAGCAGCAGCCGCAGCAACAGCAGGAGCCGCCATACACAACATGCATTGCACTCAGCATGAATAATAGGTTTTTTTATCTTTTTGTTAAACAATGGAATACAGCAGATCAAGCAGAAAGACCAAGTAAGTTATTTGTTGAACACAGAACCAATTTAAAAAAATAAACTTTAGGCGATCTCTGTAGTAGTGAAGTTAACAAGAGTACAAGCACGAGATTTTCAGTAAAAAAGACGAGATATGAAGATAGAGCTCGCGACTTTCAATCATGTGTCGGTTTTTCTGTTATTGCAAATATTTCAAGCTCATTTCTAATACTTCATTTCCTAATCTATCTTTCATATCCTTTAACAGATGATCAGTGGAAGAGATAAATGGAACTGATCGTATGGCTGCATTGGCTGGGAGAGTTGTTCGGTGGACTGGTGCAAGTCTTTCTATATGACGCAGCATTCACGACTTGTACATCTTTTTTTATGAAAATGAGATGAATTGAGTAGGACAACACAACCTACTCCCCGAGCAAAGAAAACCTCCGACTCAGCTGGGAAGCCAACCGTGGACTATAGAAGTAGAGGGAGCAACACCAACCACTAGTCCACGAGCAGTGGAAGTATAAACGGAAAGGATCCAAAGGATACGTTTAGTAAGCGTGAGAGTATTACAGATATACTCGGCAAACTCAATAGCAGACACTATACAACATATATTGTCCATTATGGACAATTTTTCGGTTGAAATTCCGAAGTGTACATTCCAAAAAAGAGTAAGACAACATACACTGATGAGCCAAAACATTATGACCACAGCCCACTGCATGACTGATACCGCCTGGTGGTTTTGCGGGCACGTGACGTGGTAGAGGAGGTATATAAGTGGATCACAGATGAATGGGAAACCATTCTAGTTACTGTACGGGCAGCAAGTAAAGAAATCCACTGATATTAGTACCTTTGACAAACGGCAAATTGTAACGTCCCGGCAGCTGGGAACGATCATCTTGGAAATGGCAGTGCAGGTCGGCCGTTCGCTTGCTATTGCCACGAGCACCTATAGAAAGCTTTTAAAC
Organism: Schistocerca gregaria; assembly: GCF_023897955.1. Lineage (NCBI taxonomy): Eukaryota > Metazoa > Arthropoda > Insecta > Orthoptera > Acrididae > Schistocerca > Schistocerca gregaria. The sequence goes on from NC_064922.1 coordinate 906,174,989, forward strand.
TTCGGTGGAACCACAACATAGTGTTGGATGTCCATGTCTCACTATAGAATAAGGAGGTCAGAGGCCCGCCTGCTTTGTGAAGCTCGCAGCATAGCCGGTAGTGCGTGGCAGATCTGATGACAGAGCGCAAATCTGGTACTGGCATTAGTCTTCGAGGAACACTGACCAACGCACGTGGTCCACCGCGGGATCTTTGAGACTGGAGCGTGGATCAATGAAAACGTGTCGCCTGACCTGACGAATCATGTTTGTTATTGCACAAGGTCAGTGGCCACGTCCGGTACCAACTTTTCTTGCAGCACGGTGTACACCATTGTGGGCAGCATTGTGTTAGCAACGACACTCACCTGGGCTTCCATGGACTCTTACATTAATGCAGTGCCTACAAACTCCTAGTCTTATGAAATTTGTATTGGAAAAATAGTATGGGAAGCGACATAATGTGACTTGATAGGTAAAAGATATACTGAGTCTTTTCTTTCTCATCCCGTCTGCTAAGTCTCCTCTAATAATCTAAAGTACCATCACAGCTGTGTCACAAGGCCAGAACTGCGCTGCAGTGGTTTGAAGAGAGTGATAACTCAGGATCATGTCTTGGTCTCTCATCTGGGGATGCTATGAAGTGCCAACTCCATGCTCACACACCATCAGCACGTACTGTACAGAAGTTACCAAGTGTAACATTACAGCAGCTGAGTCGGCTGCTTTGCGTTCACTTAGAATGAAACCTGATATTGTTATTTTACCTGCGGACAAGGGAAACGCCAACGGTTTGTTGAACAAGCACGATTACATTCAAAAGATGCAGTATCTACTTTCTGATTCGGCGTATCGCAAAGTCGGTGCTGACCCTACTAAGAGTGTTGAGAGAAAGACTAATAACCTCCTGAAGAAAAGTTCTTTGTCACAGGAGACTATCAAGAGACTTAATTCTTACTGTGCTGTACTACGTAGATTATTTGGCCTCCCTAAGGTCCATAAGGAAGCTGTCCCGTTGAGGCCTATTGCTTCTAATATTGGTGCTCCGACATATCGTGTAGCTAAACATCTTGCTAGTTTGTTGAGCACACTAGTAGGTAGGTGTGAACAGCACATTAAGAACTCTGCAAATTTCTTACGTCGGTTGCAGGGATTGCGTTTGAATGACTCTGATATTTTAGTCAGTTTTGATGTGGTTTCTCTTTTCACTCGCGTTCCTCTCTCTCTGATTCGTTGCAACTAATTGAGGTTAAGTTTGGTGTCGAGATAACAAATTTGTTTAGACGTGTGCTGACTTCCACTTACTTTTTATTCAATGGTCAGTACTACGAACAGACTGATGGAGTTGCAATGGGAAGCCCGTTGTCACCTATTGTGGCCAATTTGTTTATGGAGGACTTTGGAGAACGTGCATTGGAGTCAGCGACCTTGATACCTGCGTGTTATTTCAGATATGTAGACGATACTTTCGTTGTTTGGCCTCATGGTAGTGAGAATTTAAACCGGTTTTTGGACATCTGAATTTAATCCACGCGAATATTCAGTTCACTATGGAGGTGGAAAAGAATGGATGCCTTCCCTTCCTTGATGTGTTAGTCAGAAGGAAGACTGATGGTTCCCTGCTGTTTTGGGGTGGCATTATGTGGGGCCGACGTACGCCGCTGATAGTCATGCAAGGCGCCGTAACGACTGTACGATACGTGAATGCCATCCTCCGACCAATAGTGCAACCATGTTGTTGTTGTTGTGGTCTTCAGTCCAGAGACTGGTTTGATGCAGCTCTGCATGCTACTCTATCCTGTGCAAGCTGATTCATCTCCCAGTACCTACTGCAACCTACATCCTTCTGAATCTGCTTAGTGTATTCATCTCTTGGTCCCCCTCTACGATTTTTACCCTCCACGCTGCCCTTCAATACTAAATGGGTGAGCCTTTGATGCCTCAGAATATGCCCTACCAACCGGTCCCTTCTTCTTGTCAAGTTGTGCCACAAACTCCTCTTCTCCCCAATTCTATTTAATACCTCCTCATTAGTTATGTGACCTACCCACCTAATCTTCAGCATTCTTCTGTAGCACCATATTTCGAAAGCTTCTATTCTCTTCTTGTCCTAACTATTTATCGTCCATGTTTCACTTCCATTCATGGCTACACTCCATACAAATACTTTCAGAAACGACTTCCTGATACTTAAATCTATACTCGATGTTAACAAATTTTTCTTCTTCAGAAACGCTTTCCTTGCAGTTGCCAGTCTACATTTTATATCCTCTCTACTTCGACCATCATAATGTTTTTGCTCCCCAAATAGCAAAACTCATTTACTTCTTTAAGCTTCTCATTTCCTAATCTAATTCCCGCAGCATCACCCGATTTAATTCGATTACATTCCGTTATTATCGTTTGCTTTTGTTGATGTTCATCTTATATTCTCCTTTCAAGACACTGTCCATTCCTTTCAGCTGCTCTTCCAGGTCCTTTGCTGAGTGCAACCATATCGGCAGCATATTGGCGAGGCATTCGCCTTTATGGACGATAATTTGCGCCACCATCGTGCACATTTTGTAAATGACTTCCTCCAGGATAACGACATCGCGCGACTAGAGTGGCCAGCATGTTCTCCAGACATGAACCCTATCGAACATGCCTGGGATATATTGAAAAGGGCTGTAATGGACGACGTGACCCACCAACCACTCTGAGGGATCTACGCCGAATGACCGTTCGGGAGTGGGACAATCTGGACCAACAGTGCCTTGATGAACCTGTGGATAGTATGCCACGACGAATATAGAAACGCATCAATGCAAGAGAACGTGCTACATGGTATTAGAGGTACAGGTGTGTACATCAATCTCGACCACCACCTCTGAAGTTCTCGCTGTATGGTGGTACAACATGGAATGCGTGGTTTTCATGAGCCGAAATGGTGTTTATGTAGATCTCTATTCCAATTTTCTGCACAGGTTCCGAAACTCTCGGAACCGAGGTGATACAAAACTTTTTTTGATGTGTGTATACGGAATTGCCACCCATATCCCCTCTTCTCTCCTCCCCTCTCAGCACTCCACTGTTCCTATAAGTTGAAAAAAGGAGGGATATTCAACTGGGTATTATCCTATTCGCTGAACTGCTACGATTTATGACCCAAAAAATTACAGAACACTTTGACAATACAGGGGAGCGTCAAAAATGGAGAGTTATCCTTTAAGTTACGAAACAGAATGTTATTCCACTAGTTTAATTAACATTATTTATTTCTCACACTGAAACTATGGCTGTCTCTATATGTATGTTCTGTATGTATATCACCTGTATTTTCAGTTATATGATTTATGGTCCCAAAAATGACGTCACACGCTTTGACGTTACAGTGATAAGCATACATGTACCAGCACAGCGCTGTTTATAGTCGTGGGGCATTTTTTTTACAGTTTTGGGGTTTTCTTGCAATTACGTCGAATTTCTCCCCAGATACGAAACACCCGCGTTCCAAGACCGTCATTGAAAGATACACGTAAATACGAAACCTACATCTACATCTACATACATGCTCCGCAATCCACCATACGGTGCGTGGCGGAGGGTACTTCGTACCACAACTAGCATCTTCTCTTCCTGTTCCACTCCCAAAGAGAACAAGGGAATAATGACTGCCTATATGCCACTGTATGAGCCCTAATCTCTCTTATCTTATCTTTGTGGTCTTTCCGCCAAATGTAAGTTGGCGGCAGAAAATTGTACTGCAGTCAGCCTCAAATGCTAGTTCTCTAAATTTCCTCAGTAGCGATTCACGAAAAGAACGCCTCCTTTCCTCCAGAGACTCCCGCCCGAGTTCCTGAAGCATTTCTGTAACACTCGCTTGATGATCAAACCTACCAGTAACAAATCTAGCAGCCCGCCTCTGAATTGCTTCTATGTCCTCCCTCAATCCGACCTGATATGGATCCCAAACGCTCTAGTAGAACTCAAGAATAGGTCGTATTAGTGTTTTATAAGTGGTCTCCTTTACAGATGAACCACATTTTCCCAAAATTCTACCAACGAACCGAAGACGACTATCCGCCTTCCCCACAACTGGCATTGCATGCTTGTCCCACTCCATATCGCTCTGCAAATGTTTAGTAATTACTATGGTGCATTATTTAAACAAATATACTCTTGCTATGTACCAAGCCCATGTTTCACTGTAAGCAACCTGCCCCTGCATTATTGGTCTCTTAAAAAGAATGGCCTACACACTATGACGTTACTATCAGGCTGTCTTGGAGGGGTTTAAGACTATAATATTATGAGAACGAAGTCTTTCGCGACGGCACTGTTGAATAAAATATTCTCGGACTTCTTGCCGCGTCAAATCTTGGTAAAACCTCGAGCTTTCGACGATATTCACCACCATCGTCATCGTCCTATCGTCGAAAGCTCGAGGTTTTACCAAGATTTGACGTGGCAAGAAGTCCGAGAATATTTTATTCAACTATAATATTATATTAGACTTGTAAAGAACCGTGGGAAATAAAAAGAAAATCAAAGTAGGAACGTTTCTGCACATCGGACATTGCTAAATTACGCTAATATCCGACACTTTTGCTGCCACCACCACCACCACCACTGGTACAGGACTACAACAACGACAGCTCTATTATAAACTAGCAAAAAATCTGGGAGAGTTTGTTCCGTGGTCAGTTATACGTATCCTAAGTGCACGGCAGTGCGTCCTGTGTAACCACGACTCGCTGCCACCATCCTTCCACGGCGAGCACTGCCACACGGCTGCCACAGCAAGTTTTCGCATGCCAAGAGGCCGCCACCAGCAGGCACATAATACATAAACAAACATCTCGGCTCGCTCCACCCAGCAGTAGCGAGAACAGATAGTCCATTGTTCTTGTAAGTGCGCCGCTGGAAGCAGCATCTAAGTGAATACGAAATTACAGCCCCGTGTTGTTAAGAAGTGTGATGCAATGTTCCTTCAGGCACGCAAGCATCTACTTCTTAACAATGTGATCACTGCAGTATCTTTTTAATCTGCCCACCTCAGGCAGCGACTTTGATTCGAAATGACTACCCCTTTTACTGAAATTACTTATTGTGTACAAGTGCGGGTTGTGACGCATGAACGACGAAGCGTGGAAGTTTGAGCCTGGTCGTGAGTCATGCACGGATAGCTAAAGCGATTAAGGTGACGCCTCGCATATAGCGGGAAATCTGGGTTAGAGACCCGTTCTGGCACAGCTTTCCACTTTCGTCATTCCGTTACATAGCTGGTGGCTGTCCGTATTCGTCAATGCGGCTACATTTCATGTATTTCATGGAGGCTGTAGTGCCACAGCGCATCTGCCTTCCGATGTGCCACCACATCCGAAGGAACATTGCATAGCATGTCTTAACTATACAGACTATGCAATACTGTATTTCTCAGTCAATACTAGGCAGGGACTTCAATTCAAAACGTCATATGAAAGTTATTTCCCTACTAGCAGCTTTTAGTGAGATCTGCATTCTGCATACACTACTACTTCTTTCTCGTGTGTCTTTGTCCAGCCAGATGCGCTTCCAGTGGCCACACGTATCTCCCCCCCCCCCCCCCCCCCCCTCTCCCGCTTAGGGATGTTATTGTCGTGCAACCACTTCGCCACAGGCCGTGCATTATAAAGAGGTGCTCGATCATGTTGAAAGATGCAGTCGCCGTCCCCGAATTGCTCTTCAACTGTGGGAAGCAAGAAGTTGCTTAAAACGTCAATGTAGGCCTGTACTATGATACTACCACGCAAAAGAACAAGGGGTGCAAGCCCCCTCCATGAAAAACACAACCACACCATGACACTACAGCCTCCGAATTTTACTGGTGGCACTACACGCGCTGGCAGATGAAGTTCAACGGGCATTCGCCATACCCACATACTGCCATCGGATCGCCACATTGTGTACCTTGATTCGTCACTCCACTCAACGTTTTTCCATTCTTCAATTGTCCAATGTTTACGCTCCTTACACCAAGCGAGGCGCCGTTTGGCATTTACCGGCGTGATGTGAGGCTTACGAGCAGCCTCTCGACCATGAAATCCATTTTTCCTCATCTCCCGCCTAATTGCCATAGTAATTTCAGTGGGTCCTGATGCAATTTGGAATTCCTGTATGATGGTCTGGATAGACGTCTGTCTCGTAAACATTACGACAGTCTTCAACTGTCGGCGGTCTCTGTAAGTCAACAGACAAGGTCGGCCCGTACCCTTTTGTACTGTACGGGTCCCTTCACGTTTCTACTTCACTATCACAGTGTATACAGTGGACCTAGGGATGTTTGGGAGCGTGGAAATCTCACGTACAGATCTAATACACAAGCGACACCCAGTCATCTAATGAATACTGAGGTCGCTGACGTGGAGTACCTGGCAGTACGTGCCAGCACAATGCACACACACACACACACACACACACACACACACACACACACAGAGAGAGAGAGAGAGAGAGAGAGAGAGAGAGAGAGAGAGGTAGACCATCCACATATGAAATTCCCAGGCCAGTTTCTCCTATATGCATTATAATTGTTTCATGTAGTGTAATATTCTCCTAGAATCCGTTCACAGTGCGACAGTACCATTCCATTAAAAAGAAATCCACCACGATCCCTCAACCTGCATGTACTGATATTACGAAGCAAGAAAAATAAACCATCCCTCTTGTAGCATCCAGCACAGGAGTCGCGTCGATCAAACGATCGTTCTTCGATGTACCTTCCGTTAATCACTGTGCTTGGTAAGGGCTCCAGACCGTTAACGATCCTCAAAAATCACTGTAACTGATGTTTTGTAACCTACTTTTCTGGTGGATGAACCATATTTCCCTATGATTCTGCTAATGGATCTTAGCATAGCATAGAATATTATACAGAGTGATCCATTGATTGTGACCGGCCGAATATCTCACGAAATAAGCGTCAAACGAAAAAACTACAAAGAACTAAACTTGTCTAGCCTGAAGAGGGAAACCCTATGGCGCTATGGGTGGCCCGCTACATAGCGCTGCCATAGGTAAAACGGATATCAGCTGCGTATTTTTAAATAGGAACCCCCATTTTTATTACATATTCGTGTAGTACGTAACGAAATATGAATGTTTTAGTTGGACCACTTTTTTCGCTTTGTGATAGATGGCGCTGTAACTGTCAAAAACGTACTTGGTAGCACATAAGATTGCGCCAGTGCGGACGGCATTTGCTTCGTGATACATTACCCGTGTTAAAATGGACCGTTTACGGAAAAGGTCGATATCGTGTTTATGTATGGCTATTGTGATCAAAATGCCCAACGGTCGTGTGCTATGTATACTGCTTGGTATCCTGGACGACATCATCCAAGTGTGCGGACCGTTCACCGGATAGTTACGTTATTTAAGGAACCAGGAAGTATTCAACCACATGTGAAACGTTTACCACGACCTGCAACAAATGATGATGCCCAAGTAGGAGTTTTAGCTGCTGTCGCGGCTAATCGCACATCAGTAACAGGCAAACTGCGAGAGAATCGGGAATCTCAAAAACGTCGATGTTGAGAATGCTACATCAACATCGATTGCAACCGTACCATACTTCTATGCGCCAGGAATTGCATGGCGACGACATTCAACGTCGTGTACAGTTCTGCCACTGGGCACCTGAGAAATTACGGGACGACGACAGATTTTCTGCACGCGTTCTATTTAACGACGAAGCGTCATTCACCAACAGCGATAACGTAAACCGGCATTACATGCACTATTGGACAACGGAAAATCCACGATGGCTGCGACATGTGGAACATCAGTGACCTTGGCGGGTTAATGTACGGTTCGGCATTATAGGAGGAAGGATAATTGGCCCCCATTTTATCGATGGCAATCTAAATGGTGCAATGTATACTGATTTCCTACGTAATGCGGTTGAAGCGGTATTGAATAGCATATTTCATGAGAGGTGGATTGGTCGTCGAAGCATGGCCCGCACGTTCACCGGATCTGACTTCCCCGGATTTCTTTCTGTGCGGAAAGTTGAAGGATATTTGCTGTCGTGATCCACCGACAACGTCTGACAACATGCGTCAGCGCATTGCCAATGCATGTGCGAACATTGCGGAAGGCGAACTACTCGCAGTTGAGAGGAATGTCGTTACACGTATTGCCAAATGAATTGAGGTTGACTTACATCGTTTTGAGCATTTATTGCATTAATGTGGTATTTACAGGTAATCGTGCTGTAACAGCATGCGTTCTCAGAAATGTTAAGTTCACAAAGGTATATGCATCACATTAGAACAACCGAAATAAAATGTACCTACGTTCTGTATTTTAATTTAAAAAACCTACCTGTTACCAACTGTTCGTCTAAAATTGTGAGTCATATGTTTGTGACTATTATAGCGCCATTTACCTCAAAGTGAAAAAAGTGGTCCAACTAAAACATTCATATTTCGTTACGGACTACACGAATATGTAATAAAAAATGGGGGGTTCCTATTTTTAAAAAAACGCAGTTGATATCCGTTTGACGTATGGCAGCGCCATCTAGCGGTCCAACCATAGCGCCATCTGGTTTCCCCCTTCAACCTAGACCAGTTTCGTTCTTTGTAGTTTGTATACAGATGTTGCAACCTTCCTCTAGAGAACAGCATCGTCTGTGAACAGCTTACATCTAAACAAGTAATTCACAAGCCGCTGTGCTGTCTGAAGAAGCCCAGAGTCAGATTGTTTTGTGCTTTCCAAATTCCTTTATTATGGCTCTAGGCTGTGTTCATTACAATCAGTGGCAGTGTGTTTGAACCACTAACTATCAGTTTAACAAGTCACAGCTGCAAATACTAACACGAAATATTTACAGACGACTGGAAAAACTAATAGAAGCGGACCTCGGGGAAGATCACTTTGGATTCCGTAGAAATGTTGGAACACGTGAGGCAATACTGACCCAACGACTTATCTTAGAAGAAAGATTAAGGAAAGGCAAACCTACGTTTCTAGCATTTGTAGACTTAGAGAAAGCTTTTGACAATGTTGATTGGAATACTCTCTTTCAAATTCTGAAGGTGGCAGGGGTAAAATACAGGGAGCGAAAGGCTATTTACAATTTGTACAGATAGCAGATAGCAGTTATAAGAGTCGAGGGGTATGAAAGGGAAGCAGTGATTGGGAAGGGAGTGAGACAGGGCTGTAGCCTATCAATCTGTATATTGAGCAAGCAAATGAAGGAAACAAAAGTTCGGAGTAGGAATTAAAATCTATGGAGAAGAAATAAAAACTTTGAGGTTCGCCGATGACATTGTAATTCTGTCAGAGACAGCCTAGGACTTGGAAGAGCAGTTGAACGGAATGGACAGTGTCTTGAAAGGAGGGTATAAGATGAACATCAACAAAAGCAAAACTAGGATAATGGAATGTAGTCGAATTAAGTTCGGTGATGCTGAGGGAGTAGTAAAGGAGTTTTCTATTTGGGGAGCAAAATAATTGATGATGGTCGAAGTAGAGAAGATATAAAATGTAGACTGGCAATGGCAAGGAAAGTGTTTCTGAAGAAGAAAAATTTGTTAACATCGAGTATAGATTTAAGTGTCAGGGAGTCGTTTCTGAAAGTATTTGTATGGAGTGTAGCCATGTATGGAAGTGAAACGTGGACGATAAATAGTTTAGACAAGAAGAGAATAGAAGCTTTTGAAATGTGGTGCTACAGAAGAATGCTGAAGATTAGATGGGTAGATCACATAACTAATGAGGAGGTATCGAATAGAATTGGGGAGAAGTGGAGCTTGTGGCACAACTTGACTAGAAGAAGGGATCGGTTGGTAGGACATGTTCTGAGTCATCAAGGGATCACCAATTGCCGGCCGGTGTGGCCGTTCGGTTCTAGGCGCTTCAGTCTGGAACCGCGTGGCCGCTACGGTCGCAGGTTCAAATCCTGCCTCGAGCATGGATGTGTGTGAGGTCCTTAGGTTAGATAGGTTTAAAAAGTTGTAAGTTCTAGGGGACTGATGACCACAGATGTTAAGTGCTCAGAGCCATTTGAACCATTTTTTTGATCACCAATTTAGTATTGGAGGGCGGCGTGGAGGGTAAAAATCGTAGAGGGAGACCAAGACATGAATACACTAGGCAGATTCAGAAGGATGTAGGCTGCAGTAGGCACTGGGAGATGAAGAAGCTTGCACAAGATAGAGTAGCATGGAAAGCTGCATCAAACCAGTCCCAGGACTGAAGACCACAACAACAACAACCCTAATATCTTCTATCTTATTCTTAGTATCGTTATGCCAGTTATTCAGAGTGGTTATAATTAAAGTGGTTCATGGTATGGGTTCCTGTAGTCATGTCCTAGTTCATGAACCACGGGCAACGTATGAGTGGCCAAGTAAGTGGTCCCGACAGTCGGGATACCAGTTACTTTGGAATAAGGCTGGGCATCTCGGACATATTCTGAGTCGTGGTCACCTTTGTGCTCATTAGGCAAAGACTACCAGATCCACCGGTTAGTCCCTCAAATATTAGGGGTAAAACTCAATGGGACCCGGGGCAAGTAAGGCAAGCAACCTTCTTCCCTGATACTTTAAATATAATGCTGGCAACAATCAGAGCAAAATGCCTAGGACCTTTGGAGGTGACGGAGTCCCACCTCTAACTGACAAACCAGGGACTCCTAAGATATGACTTGGCAAGGAAATGGTAATGAGATGGGGAGCTATTAATATCAATGAGGGCTACCCTGGGAAGAAGGTAGAGCTGGCAGAGGCTGCAAGTAAGATGGGGCTGGACGTTTTAGCTGTTAGTGACATTCGGGTAAGGGGTGAGAAAGGAGAGGAAGTGGGAGAATACAAGGTCTACCTGTCAGGAGTCAAAGCAGGAATAGCAAAATGGGGTGTAGGGCTTTACATAAGGAAAGAAATGGAACTCAGCGTAGTTGCAATAAGGTATGTATACGAACGACTGATGTGAATAGATTTGACAGTGTCTAGCAAGAAAATTAGGATTGTGAAGGGACAGATCAAGATAAGATGGATAGTTTTTATGAGGCACTCAGTGATGTAGTTGTTAGAGTAAATGACAACAGTGTTCTGCTGATGGGTGATTTTAATGCCAGGATTGGAAATCGAACAGAAGGGTATGAAAAGGTAATGGGTAAATTTGGAGAGGATATGGAGGCCAACAGGAACGGGAAACAACTCTTGGATTTCTGTGCCAGTATGGGATTAGTAATCACAAACTCCTTTTTAAACATAAGAACGTTCGCCGGTATACTTGGGAAGACAGGGAAACCAGATCTGTCATTGACTCTATAATGACAGACCAAGAATTCAGGAAGGCTGTGAGGGACACACGTGTATTCAGGGGATTCTTTGATGACACTGATCATTATTTAATCTGTAGTGAAATTGGGATTGTGAGCCCGAAAGTGCAGGAGGTCAGGTCCATATGTAGGAGGATAAGAGTGGAGAAACTTCACGATACGGAAATCAGGCACAAGTACATAGCAGTGATCTCAGAAAGGTACCAGTTAGTTGAATGTAGTCAATTACAGTTGTAAGTAGGCTGTTTAGGTTTTTTAGGTTGTATGAAAATCACTGGCTGTGCCGTGTGCAGTGTGTTTTGCATTGTTGTCTGTCATTGTAGTGTTGGGCAGCGGCAGCTGGATGCTAACAGCGCGTAGCGTTGCGCAGTTGGAGGTGAGCCGCCAGCAGTGGTGGATGTGGGGAGAGAGATGGCGAAGTTTTCAAATTTGTAAGAATGGATGTCATGAACTGCTATATATATTTTGACTATTAAGGTAAATACATTGTTTGTTCTCTATTAAAATCTTTCATTTGCTAACTATGCCTATTAGTAGTTAGTGCCTTCAGTAGTTTGAATCTTTTATTTAGATGGCAGTAGTGGTGCTCGCTGTATTGCAGTAGTTCGAGTAACGAAGATTTTTGTGAGGTAAGTGATATGTGATACGTATAGGTTAATGTTAGTCAGGGCCATTCTTTTGTAGGGATTTTTGAAAGTCAGATTGCGTTGCACTAAAAATATTGTGTGTCAGTTTAAGCACAGTCTTGTATAATTTTTCTAAGGGGACGTTTCACAGTCATTGGAAAAGGAATGGACAAGGTACAGGGACACAGTACTAGAAGTGGCTAAAGAATGTCTTGGAACAGTAGTGTGTAAAAGTAGGATGAAGCAGACAGCTTGGTGGAATGACACAGTCAAGCCAGCCCGTAAAAGGAAAAAGGAGGCGTATCAAAAAATGGTTACATACTAGAACTCAGGTAGACATAGAAAGTTATGTTGCAGAAAGAAACAAAGCCAAACAGATAATTGCAGCATCCAAGAAGAAATCTTCGGAAGACTTTGGAAACACGTTGGAGACTATGGGTCAAGCTGCTGGAAATCCATTCTGGAGTGTAATTAGCAGTCTTCGAAAGGGAGGAAAGAAGGAAATGACAAGTATTTTTGACAAGTCAGGAAAACTGCTGGTGAATCCTGTGGATGCCCTGGGCAGATGGAGGGAATATTTTGAAGAGTTGCTCAATGTAGGTGAAATCAGCAATGTTTCAGATTTCGAGGTAGAATGGGATAGGAATGATTATGGAAATAGGATCACGTTTGAGGAAGTGGAGAAAATGGTCAATAGATTGCAGTGCAATAAAGCAGCTGGGGTGGATGAAATTAAGTCGGAACTCATCAAATACAGTGGAATGTCATGTCTTAAATGGCTACACAGGATAATTGAAATGGCCTGGGAGTCGGGACAGGTTCCATCAGGCTGGACAAAAGCACTAATCACACCAGTCTTTAAATATGGAAACAGAAAAGTTTGTAACAACTACAAAGGTATCTCTTTAATCAGCGTTGTGGGTAAAATCTTCTCAGGTATTGTTGAAAGGAAAGTGCGAGTATTATTTGAGGACCAACTGGATGAAAATCAGTGTGGGTTTAGTCCTCTTAGAGGTTGTCAGGACCAGATCTTTAGCTTACGGCAAATAATGGAGAAGTGTTATGAGTGGAACAGGGAACTGTATCCATGCTTTATAGATCTAGAAAAGGCATATGAACGGGTTCCTAGGTGGAAGTTATTGTCTGTTCTACGAGATTATGGAATAGGATGCAACCTTTTACAAGCAATTAAAGGTCTTTACATGGATAGTCGGGCAGCAGTTAGAGTTGACGGTAAATTGAGTTCATGGTTCAGAGTAGTTTCAGGGGTAAGACAAGGCTGCAACCTGTCTCCACTGTTGTTCATATTATTTATGGATCATATGTTGAAAACAATAGACTGGCTGGGTGAGATCAAGATATGTGAACACAAAATAAGCAGTCTTGCATATGCGGATGACTTAGTTGTGATGGCAGATTCGATTGAAAGTTTGCAAAGTAATATTTCAGAGCTAGATCAGAAATGTAAGGACTATGGTATGAAGATTAGCATCTCCAAAACGAAAGTAATGTCAGTGGGAAAGAAATATAAACGAATTGAGTGCCAAATAGGAGGAATAAAGTTAGAACAGTTGGACGGTTTCAGGTACTTAGGATGAATATTCTCACAGGATGGCAACATAGTGAAAGAACTGGATGCGAGGTGTAGCAAAGCTAATGCAGTGAGCGCTCAGCTACGATCTACTCTCTTCTGCAAGAAAGAAGTCAGTACCAAGACTAAGTTATCTGTGCACCGTTCAATCGTTCGACCAACTTTGTTGTATGGGAGCGAAAGCTGGGTGGATTCAGGTTACCTTATCAACAAGGTTGAGGTTACGGATATGAAAGTAGCTAGGATGATTGCAGGTACTAGTAGATGGGAACAATGGCAGGAGGGTGTCCACAATGAGGAAATCAAAGAAAAACTGGAAATGAACTCTATAGATTTAGCAGTCAGGGCGAACAGGCTTAGATGGTGGGGTCATGTTACACGCACGAGAGAAGCAAGGTTACCCAAGAGACTCATGGGTTCAGCAGTAGAGGGTAGGAGGAGTCGGGGCAGACCAAGGAGAAGGTACCTGGATTCGGTTAAGAATGATTTTGAAGTAACAGGTTTAACATCAGAAGAGGCACCAATGTTAGAACTCAATAGGGGATCATGGAGGAATTTTATAAGGGGGCTATGCTCCAGACTGAACGCTGAAAGGCATAATGTCTTAAATGATGATGATGATGATGGTTATAGTTAAAGTTAAACTTTCAAATCGCTGTAGAAATAACACCACTGGTCAGACTGACGTGAAATTGCATCGGAATATTGTCAGAGAAGGGCGAAAGCGTATGGTAGAATGTGATGTAACAACACATGGCGCTGTAAGCATCATAATTTAATAGTGGAGGACTACAAATGACAAATGAATCATACAACAATGCCTAAGGTGTACGTTTGACGCTCGGTGTGCATGGGTCTACAGATGTGATACTGTTAGTTATGCAAGCACATCCACCATGGCAATGTCATATCACAACGGATGGGAAAAACCTGTTTTTAATTGTCCTAAGGCCAAAAACTGCACAATAAGCATCACTCACATCGGTTTTTAATTGTCCTGAAGCCAAAACCCCATAAAAAGGATGAGTAAAAATCAAATCGGATTATTAATTTCCACGTGACTGGCGCAAAACATGATCAATATGCTGTCCACCGTTTTCTGCAACAAGTTGAAATCGAGAAACAGCATGATCAAAGTGTTAAAAGGTCACGCTCAGAATGTGTTACGCAATGCGTGCCTTCAACGCAACTAAATTTGCAATCGGAACACTGAACACAACATCTTTCAGGTAGCCCCACAGCCAGAAGTCACATGGATTAAGATCAGGCTGTAAGGTTATGGCGACTGATAATTGTTCAAATGTTCAAATGTGTGTGAAATGTTATGGGACTTAACTGCTAAGGTCATCAGTCCCTAAGCTTACACACTACTTAACCTAAATTATCCTAACGACTAACACAAACGCCCATGCCCGAGGGAGGACTCGAACCTCTGCCGAGACCAGCAGCACAGTCCAAGACTGCAGCACCTAAGACCGGACTACTAATTCTGGCACTTCCGAAATGGCGCATCGGCAGCTGCTTAACTGGATTTGCAATGTGCTGAGGTGCCCCATCTTGCATAAAAATGATCCCATCCATACACCCACACTTTTGGAGAGCTGGAATGACGTAGTTGCGCAGAAGACACTCATAGCACTTACCGGTGACGCTACAGGTAACAGGAGGGGAAGCACCTGTCTCTCTGAATAAATATGGCCCTTCGATAAACGATGCCGTAAACCCGCAACACACAGTGACCTTTTCTATATGAAGTGGTGCTGGTTGATTTGTGTGTGGATTTTCCGTCGCCTATAATCGACAGTTTTGTGTATTGACATATCCTGTCAGATGGAAGTGGACTTCGTCTGTTCACAAAATCATCAACGGCCAATGATCGTCCACTCTCATGCGACAAGAAATTCTAAAGCAAACGCCTCTTTTGCTGGCAGGTCAACAGGCAGCAACTCGTGCACGTGGGTAAATATGAACAGATAGCAAACAAGGATGTTTCGTAGGATTCTGTGCTCAGTGCTCAGCGGTATGTCCAATGTTCGGCCAGTTCTCCGTGCACCACACGTTTGCACACCACCACTCTTCTCCTCCTGCTTCCACCTACGGTGAATCAATTCGTTTCCTCCCTCTACCAGATTGCACACCAAAAAAGGATCCGTCTTTTCGAATTTCCGAATTATTTTCTCAGACCCACGACAGTCATCAGACCAACGCCTTTTTTTTCAAACCCTTCAGTGTCCGAAACTTCTGCAGAGCGACGTGCGCACAGTGGTCATTCTTGTAATACAGCTTCACAAGCAGAGCGCGGTGCTGCATTGAGACAGTCGTGGCGAACGTTTCAGGCGCGAAAGGAGGAAAAACCGTGTGCCCGGCGTGTTTACACCAACTTCAGTGGGTCGTGTACATGACAGGTGTTTTCATTTATGTACTCTGACACATACAGCGACATGTATTGATCAATTTCCACACTATTTATTTCTTCTGCCATACGTTTTCCCCTTCTCAGACAATATTCCGTGGCAATTTGACGTCATTCTGACCAATGGTGTTATTTCTACAGAGTTTTGAAAGTTTAACTATAATCATCCTGTATAATGGTGGCAGCTAGAGTTCCCAACACTATGATGCAAGTCGAGGAATCTGCAGCCCAAACGGTTGCAGAACCGTCTAAGGCTCTGTACCACAGATCCGCAGCTGTCGTCTATGCTGCAAATGGTGAGCTCTGCTTCCATCTCGCAAGCGAAACTGGGAGTCTTTACCACTTCTATTAGCTGCTCAAAACCAGAGAGAATTTCTTCTGATCCAAAGCGACACACATCATTGGTACTGACGTGAGCCACCATGTGCAGTTGGCTGTACCCTCCATGGCATCCGGAAGGCCCCATTCCGCTTCTGGAATGATTTCTCCCAGTATGCACGTGGAGTGCACATTGGCTTTCATCCCCTCTTTGGTAGCTATGTTCCTAAGTGGTCCCATAATGAGCCTAACACTGGAGCTCCCAACTATCAATGATCCCATTCTCTGCCTACATCTTGCAGGCTGAGAGGATTCTTCTGAAACAGGACAAGCGACTGCATCTGGCTGAGTGACAGTGTCAGCCACAGACAGCGCCTGGAACCTGTCTGTCAGACTAATGGGTCTGCCACATCCTGAGGCGACCCCCACTCAATCACAGGTGAGGCGTCAGCCACAGTGTGAGCAGTAACTGGGCTTGCCAACATTCCATACAAATCGGTTGACTCATGGGACGTGCAGGTTGTTGGATCCCCATGGCCGGCACAGAACAGTGGTGCCCATCCACTGCAACCTCAAGCAGAGTAAGCAAAGCCATCACAGCCTGGAGCTGAGAGCGAGTGTCATCAACTCCGCTTGCATCTCCACACAGCAGTCACAGTCCCTATCCATACTAAAGAGAGTGAAAAATTACACTAAACAGACAAACAAAGGACTATCGATACCTGCTATGGAACACTACTGTAGACACTGACGAAATTGCAAGAACTGCGTCTAATAAATTAGATTAACACGCACAGATCCAAAAAGAAAATTACCAAAGCACTTGTGTGAGATTAAATAATTCGCTCCTGATTACGAACTTGTAATATGTCACAAAAACGGTTTTCCTTGGGACACAAACGAAAACAGGAGAAGGACATTTATTAAATATTAAATTAACATGCAGAAATTCAAGAAAATAAACTACCAAAGTACACAGATGAAACTATATAATTCGCTCCTGGTTACGAAATGGGAAATGGCATGAGAATCGGTTACCTCCCTGTCGGTGCTTGTCTGGATCGGCTGTTATTTCCTAACTGGCTGATTGCCGAGTTAATTACAGCAGTTGATCCTATCTGACATCTGTTATCATTTCCGTTTAATTTTTTCTCTTCTTTATCAGCTTTCATGTGTCCTCTGAAATTTTTGTTTGTTGTTTGTTGCTCCTTGCTCTTGCAACTCTGGCTGTTTGTGTATAATATTTGTTAAACCGTTATGTTCAGACGTGTATGAATTCCTAAGGGACCAAACTGCTGAGGTCATCGGTCTCTAGACTTACACACTACTTGAACTAACTTATGGTAAGAACAACACACACACCCATACCCGAGGGAGGACTCGAAACTCCAGCGGGAGTAGCCACGCAATCCGTAACATGGCGCCTCATACCGCGCGGCCACTCAGTGCAGCTTAAACCATAATATATCACATTTTAAATCTTCATTTATTTCATTTGTTACTGTTCCTTTTCTTAATCCTAAATTTTTTTAGTCATTAAAACTAGATTTCTAATCCTGCGTCTATTTTCATCTCATATCTTACCAGCCCGTGGTCACTAGAGATCCTTAACTGGTTTACGGCGTACACACCCTCCGTGATATCTTTTTTGTTTGTCACCATACAGTCAGTCTCATTTATGTGAAAACTGACCTTCTCCAGACGTAATGAATTTCTCATATAACTAACAGCTCTGCAGGCAGGTAACGTCCTTGACATCAGTGACACTGTGTGGACACACTGCTATTTTCAAGACACAAAATATACAAGATATCGCTCTTCATGTTTACTACGTAGCACAGTAGTGAAGGGGAAGTCATGAAGAACTATCTGAATATTATACTTGTGGTCTGTCAAGCCGGGAAACAACCTAAGAGGGGTCCATAGAAGCCATCCAAGGAAGGGCGCACGCGCTCCCCGCTAGATTTTCAGTACTCTCTATTCCTCTTCCGTCACCTGCCTAGTCGCTCTCATTTCTTTTCCTAGCTAACTTCGTTCTTGAATATTACAGAAAACCTTTTCTTCCACTTACAAATTGTAAAATTGACGTTTGTGTAAATTTTACCTCAAAACTTTTGTATTTTAACAGCAAAGAAATTATCAGTTAATTGGTTTGTTTCTCTGGAGTACTTACTGTGGGTGTACTGGGTTCGTACGGATTAAGTTAAGATTGATTTCTGAACGTAATTAGTTTTTGTAAAATGTTTACAAGGAAAGCTTTTTCTTTCAACGTCGTCGCGGGAAAGTTTAAATTGCTGATGAAACGAAATTAAAAATTTCAAAAATGTGACCCCACAAAGACGGTGGCGTAAGAGGGCGAGAGGAAATCAAAAATCTCGCAAGATTCGCATACGCTGTTGCTTGCGTATCATCTGCAGGTCAGTCTGAGGTTGTTTCCTGGCCTGGTAGACAAGACGTGCGCTACATCAAATCATTCGTCTCGATTTTCCCTACACCTCTTGCCGTTTACACTATGTGTAGACAGAGTGATCAACCCACAGGTGGTCGCCATGTTTTTTGCTAGAATGTGTGGATGTGCAGTTAGATCGTAAGGTGAAAAGCAGTCATTTACAGGCTACAACAGGAGATGTATTTGATAAGTGAAACGAAAGAAGCTCTTCGAATACATTATTTGAAAACGATTAAAGCAAAACGTCGTTACAGTGTAGCTAAGTATTTACATGTAAAATGAAATACTGTCGCTGTGGCCGACGAACGGCACAACACGTGAAACGTTAATAACGTAGTGATGGTGTTTCATGTGACACAAATTGTGCTCTGTGTTTTAAAATTCCTTAAGCCTATTTTTATAGATAAGCCACAGTTTCGAATATTCGACGATATTTTGTACGTTGACACTATCACAGTAATTCACCCACACAACCTTCAACGTCAAATTGCCTTCGTGTCAGATGGAGTTTCGAAATTCATTTAATTGATGACAGAATGAGAATTTGACAGCACAAACTATTAAAAGAAAAAAAGAATAACATAAGTTTCCCAATACCAATTGTGTGTCTCAATTGGACGACTGCTTCAAGTTTCATTTTGTCAGAATGTTTCAGTTTTAATTATTTTGCATTGTTCGTAAATAAAATAAATACTATGTCATCTACAATGCACAAAAGAGGTCGCGTTACCACCGTGATTCGTCTCGTGCAGAAGCTATACAACCTAAATATCTAGGTGTTCGATCCATTTTACATTCACTGTTTGTAAAGATAGAGAAGGGATTGGTCAGTAATGAAGTAAATAAATAAGGCTGTTAAAAAGTAATGCTCTGACGCATGCTGCACAATCAATAGGCTTTATTTCTAACAGGCATACAAAAAAATTCACCCCCAGAAAATGAGCAACGTTGTGTCGATATTAGTCATAACTGCACTAGTAACTTACAACGAAGAAGAATTAGTAGTTGATGCCTGACCGGCTCGAAATATTTCATCGTTCTCCGAACAGTGGCATCTTTCTCGTTATACCTCGGCTTTCGAAACCAAGATGTTGCGAAATAGTACGATATTACACTATATCTTCTGTGACATCCATGAACTATTGTCATGCCCGCGATATTTTTCTTCGCTGCCGCAGCCCAAACGAAATTATAGAATTTAGCTCAAGAGTGTTTTGGCATTGCAGGCCTACCAGACTGCGAGTGGAAAGAAGAGCACACCTCCGTTCATGACGTAAGCCACTGCTCCATTCTGTAAGAGAGCGAGCTTATAGTCGTTCCGAGGCTTCCATATTAAGGCCAATTGTACAAGGACGGCTCCAATAAACCAGAAAGAACGTGGCACTCTTTGTGCTCCCCATTACCAAACACTCCAGTCTTCTCATTTACCTAATGAAGCAAGCAGTTCGAGAAATTGCTACCTGTGGAGCAAGGAACAATTTTCAAACAATCTTTATCTTAAAAGGCTCTAAATTCACTGCATAGGACAGAAACATCATATCGGGGTACGGTCATACATGATTACATACAAGATTTATCGAGAATGAGATTTTCACTCTGCAGTGGAGTGTGCGCTGATATGAAACTTCCTGTCAGATTAAAACTGTGTGCCCGACCGAGACTCGAACTCGGGACCTTTGCCTTTCGCGGGCAAGTGCTCTACCATCTGAGCTACCGAAGCACGACTCACGCCCGTGCTTCGGTAGCTCAGATACGTTATCAACAGGGTTATTTTGACAAGACTCTGCATAAACACACAAAGTACAACCCCTGGGAATCGTTTTCTTCACAATCAATATAGACGGATGAGCTGCCCACATGGTTGCTGCAGAGTTCTTGTGGTAGCGTGTTCCACTCCTTCACCAGAGTTGCTGAAAACTTCTGGACGGTCGCTGGTGCACTTGGGGATGCTGCAGTGCGTCTCTCAAATGCATCCCACGCTTGCTCGATGAGGTATGAATCGAGGGAACGGGCGTGCCAGTCCATTTGCGAATATCCTCTCGATTAAAGAGCTCCTCCACCTGGGCTGTTCGAACCTCATTATTATGCATAACAATGAAGTCAGAGCCCAATACTCTCCCGAAAAGAGGCACACAGGGAAGGATTGCAGTGTTATAATAGCGTTGACCGGTTAGTGACGGTATACAACGATTTGAGAGTCGGTACGCCCATGCAACATGGCACCTCCACATGCCAAAACATCTGCACCACCAAAGCAAATCATACTCGGCGATGTTCCTGGGTCCATTATATGTTGTTCCCACCTCTCGCCATATGAGGGTACGTCTATCATTGTCGATCGTTTTGGTGGTCGAAATGGCTCTGAGCACTATGGGACTTAACATCTGAAGTCATCATCCCTAGACTTAGAACTACCTAAGCCCAACTAACTTAAGGACATTGCACACGTCCATGCCCGAGGCAGGATTCGAACCAGCGACCGTAGCAGCAGCGCGGTTCAGGACTGAAGCGCCTAGAACCGCTCGGTCACAGCGGCCGGCTTTCTCGTGGTGCAGTTGTTATAGTACATACATAATGTTGCATGGGTGTATCCACTTTGACATCTTTGAACACGCAATACTCACCGGTACACGTTATTGTGGCACTGTGCTCCTTAAGTGGGTCTTTCAGGGCTAAAATCGGCCCTGACTTCGTTTTTTATAGGTGAAATGTGCGACCGCATCGAACACCTCATGTTGGTGAGGTTCTGGAACGAGATTATTTTCGGCGAAAGCCTCGGCCTACGCGTTCCGTTGATTTAAGTCCCATCGAGGTGGAGTGGAATCCATTGGGAAGACGTGTTGCAGCACTTCCACACACACCAAGGACCATCCGGTAGTGGGGGAACGAACCCTCCTGCCACAAGAAGTCTTCACCAACCTTGTGGTGAGCGTGCGAGCAGCTTGCAGTGCTTGCATCGCCGCCTATTATGGTGAGGCACCATACTAACAACTGTGTCCCGTCGCCTCTAATGTCCAGGGGACCACCAGGAATAGAGATGGTTTCAGTGCAGTTGTTGTCTTTTCAATAAAAGTGCCATTGCTGTTCGCCTCGGTACCTATTTCTTTCAGTTATCTTCTGTAATACACCGTAGAAGTTCTTTCTACACATGGCCCAAGTTTCAACGACGGACATCATTGGACAGTGGCACATCATGCGAAAGTTATTAGGTACCGAAAGCTAGTTGAAACCAGACATAAAAAGCAGTGAGATTTTGAACTCTGGTTGGACAATGTTTAGGAAGGATAGGACTGATGCTATGGGAGGTGGTGTGTTCATTGCAGATAAAAGCTGTTTAAACGCAGTTACGATCTATACTGCGTCGGACTGTGAAATAGTCTGCATAAAGCTGTCAATCAGACAAGGATTAACCATTATATTAGGATGTTTTTATAGACCACCAGCATCCGCAACATACGTCGCAGAATGTTTCAGGGAAAGTCTTGAGTACATAGGAAGTAAATATCCAAATTATCCATTAATTATAGGTGGAGACGTTAATCTGGCATCCATTGACTGGGAAAATTACACGTTTATCACAGGGGCAGAAAAAAGATTCGTGTGAAGTTACTCAGGGACGCTCTCAACATACAATCTTGAGCAGTTGGTTAGAAAACCAACTCGAGTGGGAACATATTAGATATCTTGGCGACAAACAGACCTCATCTTTTTGAGGAAGTTAATCTAGAAGATGGTATTAGCAACCATAATGTCGTTGTGGCTTCTATGTAAGTGAAAGTTGCAAAAACACCTAAGAAACAGCGTAGAGTTTTCATGTTTGGGAAAACAAAGAAAACTGTCATTAATGAATATCTTCATAGTCAGCTCCAAGCATTCACCGCGAGACACAAAGATAATGAGCATCTTCGGTCGGAATTTAAAGGTATTGTCCACCATGTGCTAGAGAAGCGTGTGCATAGCAAAAGCATAGGGGAGGGAAAGGATCCACCTTGGTACAACAAACATATTAGGAACTGGCTGAGAACGCAGAGAATTTTGCACAGTCGTTTTAAACGTAGTCACTGCCCCGCGGACAAATAGAAGTTATGCGAAATGAAAGCAGCTGTCAGATGGACAATGAGAGACTCTTTTAACGAATTTGAAAGCAATATTTTATCTGCAGATTCTAAAAATAACCCCAAAAAATTTTGGTTGTACGTAAAATCTATGAACGGTACAAATAATTAAATACCTTCTCTTGCTGACAGTACGGGTAATGTAATTGATGATGATAAACAGAAAGCCGAAATTCTACACCTAGCTTTCAAAACTAGTTTACGATAGAGGACTGCAGCACCATTCCCCCTTTCAGTTATCGAACAAACGAAAGGATGGCTGACATAGTGTTTAATGTATCTGTGAGTGTAAAACAGTTAATATCTTTAGACGCCAGAAAGGCATCAGGCCCAGACGGTATCCCCGTAAGATTTTATGTTAACTATGCTACAAATATAGCACCTTTCTTATCCGTCATCTATCAGAGATCATTGAAACGGCGGAAAATTCCACGGGACTGGAAGAAGGCCCAGGTCATAGCAACCTATGAAAAGGGTAGAAAATCGGTTGCACATAATTACCGGCCAATTTCACTGACATCGATTTTTTGTAGAACGAACATATTTTATGTTCAGACATAATTACCTTTCTAGGCTGCGAGAAGCTCATATGCAGAAACCAGCACGGTTTTAGGAAACAGCGGTCATGCGAGACACAGTTGGCCCTCTTTGTGCATGATATACAACAGGCTCTAGATACCGGCTCCCAGATTGATGCCATATTTCTCGATTTTCGAAAGGCGTTCGACTCAGTTCTGCACTGTCGCTTGCTACAAAAAGTGACCGCTTACGGTCTATCCGATGACATATGCAGTTGGATAGGAAGTTTTCTAACAGACAGGGAGCAGTATGTCGTCCTGAATGGGGTGACTTCAACAGAAACAAGCGTAACTTCAGGTGTGCCCCAGGGCAACGTAATAGATCCTCTGCTTTTTACGATTTACATAAACGATCTGGTTGATGGTATTGACAGCGGCGTTAGACTGTTTACCGATGACGCTGTAGTCTACAGGAAAGTAGTATCACACGAATGTTGTGAACAAATCAATGAGGATTTGAAGAAAATAAATGAGTGTTGTAATGACTAGCAGTTATCTCTCAATATTAGTAAGTGTAACGTACTGCATATAACAAGGCGAAAATCCCCATTAATGTACGAGTACAAAATGAACGATCAGTCTTTGGAAGCGGTAACATCAGCCAAGTATCTGGGTGTGACTATTCGAAATGATCTCAAATGGAATGATCAAATTACACAAGTGACGGGTAAGGCGAACTCTAGATTGCGGTTTATTTGTAGAATCCTGAAGCGATGGCGTCCTTCAACAAAGGAAATAGCTTACAATACGTTAGTTCGTCGTCTTAGAGTATTGTTCGTCTGTATGGGGCCGTTATCGGTTGGGTCTGATTCAAGGGATTGAGAAGGTCCAAAGAAGAGCGGCAAGATTCGCGACTGGTACATTTAGCCATCGAGAGAGAGCTACAAATCTCATAGAAAGTTTTGAGTGGGACACACTTGCAGATAGACGACGCGGTAAACAGAAGGGGCTGCTCACTAAATTCCGAAATTCGATCTTCGCCGATGATGTAGAGCATATACTATTACCACCAACTTTCAAATCGCGTAATGATCATCATTCAAAGATAAGGGAAATAAGAGCTCGTACTGAGGCGTTCAGGGAGTCGTTTTTCCCTCGTGCCATCCGCAAGTGGAACATTGGGGGGGAATATGACTTTAGTGCGAATTATGCCCTCCGCCACACACCACTTTCTGGGTAGCGGCGTATATGTGTAGATGTAGAAAGTTGTTTTCGTCCTCACTCTTTGCGTACCATTGTTTGTTTGTGTAAAATGTAAATTTATACAGTGCATGATGCTCGTGATCAAAATGTACGTGGTGAATTGATGGATACCATATAAAATCAAATTTAAAAACACGAAAAGGTTTCTGGAGTGCCTCCGTGGTTACCGTTCGGTGAGCAAATGCACCGGGGAGCTGGCGACTGTGTGGAGGCGCGCGCCGCAGCTCCAGCGCGGCCACTTAGCACCTGGTTGCGTCCGTCAGCCACTCAATCAAATATCGGCGCCGAGGCGCGCCGCCCGCCTGTTTACGCCGGCCGGCCATAAATCTCCCGGCCACTGCTACACGCCACACACTAGGGCGCACCTGTTTGTTTGGCCCGGCTGCAGTCAAAATACACAGCCCGCACGGCGCGCACGCACGCACGGCGCGCCCACGCAACATCTGCGCCGCTCGCGTGTGGCCGGGACACGTGACCAAATACAGGGGGACGACAAAACGGCACGAAAACCCTCCTTTAAGACCTCACTTCCGGTGCCTGCAGGCCGACTCATCTCCAACACACTGTCCCCTTATGTTTTCCCATTATACTAACTGACTAACCAACCATATTACATCTCAAAGACCCTCGATGGTCAACGCTTCTGCAGCAGCTACACCCACACCGTGAAATCTGACATTTGGAGGCTGTTCAGGGATACATTTCTGATTATTTTGATATTACGTCCCCTTGCCCTCCGGTGGTTAGTTACAGGGTAATAACAACAACCCTAGTTGTTTGGTAGATGGCGTTCGTACCAATGTTACGTGTTAGAGGGTGCACCGTACCCGTGTAACGTGGCAAAAGATGCTTCATACTAATGTTGCGTGGGAGACAGTTTTTCGTACAAAGGTTGCAGTGCAGAGGGTGTTTTGTAATGTACAGGGTGTTACAATAAGGTACGGCCAAACTTTCAGGAAACATTCCTCACACACAAATAAACAAAACACGTTATGTGGACACGTGTCCGGAAACTCTTACTTTCCATGTTAGAGCTCATTTTAGTTTCGAGACCTACGCTCAATGCAGCACGTTATCATGATTTCATACGGGATACTTTACCTGTGCTGCTAGAACATGTACCTTTACAAGTACGACACAACATATGGTTCATGTACGATGGAGCTCCTGCACATTTCAGTCGAAGTGTTCGTACGCTTCTCAACAACAGATTCGGTGACCGATGGATTGGTAGAGGCGGACCAATTCCATGGCCTTCACGCTATCCTGACCTCAACCCTCTCGACTTTCATTTATGGGGGCATTTGAAATCTCTTGTCTACGCAACCCTGGTACCAAATGTAGAGACTCTTCGTGCTCGTATTGTGGACGGCTGTGATACAATACGCCATTCTCCAGGGCTGCATCAGCGCATTAGGGATTCCATGCGATGGAGGGTGGATGCATGTATCCTCGCTAACGGAGAACATTTCCTGTAACAAAGTGTTTGAAGTCACGTTGGTACGTTCTGTTTCTGTGTGTTTCCATTGCATGATTAATGTGATTTGAAGAGAAGTAATAAAATGAGCTGTAACATGGAAAGTAAGCGTTTCCGGACACAATGTCCACATAACATATTTTCTTTATTTGTTTGTGAGGAATGTTTCCTGAAAGTTTGGCTGTACCTTCTTGTAACACCCTGTATACGGTGTTGGAGGGTGCGTCCGGCCGTTGTGACAGAGCGGTTCTAGGCCGTTCAGTCTGGAACCGCGCGACCGCTACAGTCGCAGGTTCGAATTCTGCCCGGGGGATAGATGTGTGTGATGTCCTTAGGTTAGTTGGGTTGAAGTATTCTAAGTTCTAAGGAACTGATGACCTCAGATGTTAAGTCCCATCCTGCTCAAAGCCATTTGAACCATTTTTTTTGTTGGAGGGTGCTCTATGTGAATAGTGGGACCCAGACGGTGCTTGATACCAATATTTGTGGCAGAGGATACTTTGTACCAATTTGCGTGTCACAGGATACCATTGTTACATGGCTGAGGGTGTGCAGCGGCTCGGTTCCTTCCGTCCCTTTACGACGAACCTGCACCTACCTGTGAACATTGTCTCAGCATATCATCAGTAGGGAAGCCGAACGAAACTTACTGTATTTCGACGTGAGCCAGGCTGCAATTAAAGTCACTAATCCACGTTTCGGGAGAAACTTTTCACACGAAATGAAAGGTTGGAAATTTTGTCCTCAATTAATATATTCTGAAACTTAGATGAACAAGTATCACTGCCAAGCCCGTTCTAGTCTTAACACAGTCACTCACGTTAGCAAGTTTATGGTGTTGCATTTTCCGAAAAAGTAACAGCTACAAAAAAAATACTGATTGTTTTTTATTGAGAATACTCGCCAAACATAAAGTCTGTCGGTACCAAATGCAGTCACAGTTTTTAGTCACCGACTTGCTCGATACGACACGCGGAATATATGTCTTTCTCGTCACAACATTCACTTAAAAATTCTGAAATTTCTACACGCCCATCGGAATAATTATGCCGTCACTTTACAACACTTTTGATGTATGAAACACTGCTAGATCCGGCGACTTCTCATTTCCATCGGAACTACTACTGCACACGTCCGATCTCTTTCATGGCTAGGCTCCCACTCCTCCCTAGAATACTTTAAGTCTTCTCTACCAGCAGAGAAAGGCGCGCGAAGAATATTGCTTTACCATTGGTCAGTTTACTCAACAGCCAATAGCGAAACAACATTCTCCCGCGTCAGTCCGCGCTTTTCATCAATAACCAATCGCAAAATAGTAAACCTAACGACTGAACTTTTTACCGACGTAATTATCTAATATGCTGAAGTTTTGCTTATGCATAAAGTTATTTACTACTGTTATTTATACCTGAATTAACTTTCCCTTTACCATAAACTTACTTTAGAAATCTATTCTACAAAAATCCCCTTTGTCCATATCGATACTTCTTCGAAACATTCCCACACTAAATCCTACTACATAACTCCTTAAACAATTATCTTCATATTAACCTTAAACCACACTCACGCATCATTCATACTGCTAAAACACATTTATAACATTTTACATACACAAAAAGACATAATAACATTTTATGAAAATACTAAAACAGTTCATGAAAAACATTCTATTACTTTAGTGCACTCTAGTGGGCGCAATCGAAACTAAAATCACAGTACCCTATCCAATACTGTCCTCTATCGGTTGATACATAAACTACGTGCACATCCACTCTCGTCACCATCTCTCATTCTCCACTCTGAGACACATCTCCCACTTAACCGCCTCCAAGGCAGGATACTGAGGTACTCTGTTCCAATGTTGCGTGGCAGATACTGCAAGGGCAAGTGGGCATATCTCGTGTCGAACTTCGTCGTGGGGGGCGGACTGTGTCGTACTGGCACTCAGTTGGGAAGCTGGCAAGTGGCTTAGCTCTCACCAAGCTGGCATTGCTTTTGGGCAGATTGGGAGCCAGGGTAGCTCGCAGGTAACTCTCTTGGTATGTCCTGCTAAAATCACATATCTAACATTTTTCTCGGAGCTCTACTCATAACTAAATGCGATGTTTTGTCAGTAAAATACCGCTTTGCCACTAAAGTCGTTCAGCCATAGATAGCTAGTGCTACCCATGCGAAGTCAGATCAGGTCACTACTTAATGTATAATATGAACAGCAGTGGTCCTATTGCACTCGCCTGGGGAATACCAGATGCTGTCTCAGTGTCTGCAAACGAGTTGTTGTTGCTGTGGCCTTCAGTCCTGAGACTGGTTTGATGCTAATCTATCCTGTGCAAGCTCCTTCATCTCCCAGTACCTACTGCAATCTACATCCTTCTGAATCTACTTAGTGTATTCATCTCTTGGTCTCCCTCTACGATTTTTACCCTCCACGCTGCCCTCCAATGCTAAATTTGTGATCCCTTGATGCCTCAGGACATGTCCTACCAGCCGATCCCCTCTTCTAGTCAAGTTGTACCAAAAACTTCTCTTCTCCCCAATCCTATTCAATACCTCCTCATTAGTTACGTGATCTACCCACCTAATCTTCAACATTCTTCTGTAGCACCACATTTCCAAAGCTTCTTTTCTCTTCTTGTCCAAACTATTTATTGTCCATGTTTCACTTCCATACATGGCTACACTCCATACAAATACTTTCAGAAACGACTTCCTGACACTTAAAACAATACTCAATGTTAACAAATTTCTCTTCTTCAGAAACGCTTTCCTTGCCATTGCCAGTCTACATTTTATATCCTCTCTACTTCGACCATCATCTGTTATTTTGCTCCCCAAATAGCAAAACTCCTTTACTACTTTAAGTGTCTCATTTCCTAATCTAATTCCCTCAGCATCACCCGACTTAATTCGACTACATTCCATTATCCTTGTTTTGCTTTTGTTGATGTTCATCTTATATCCTCCTTTCACTCCATTCCATTCAACTGCTCTTCCAAGTCCTTTGCTGTCTCTGACAGAATTACAATGTCATCGGCGAACCTCAAAGTTTTTATTTCTTCTCCATGGATTTTAATACCTACTCCGAATTTTTCTTTTATTTCCTTTACTGCTTGCTCAATATACAGATTGAATAACATTGGGGAGAGGCTACAACCCTGTCTCACTCCCTTCCCAACCACTGCTCCCCTTTCATGTCCCTCGACTCTTATAACTGCCATCTGGTTTCTGTACAAATTGTAAATAGCTTTGGCTCCCTGCCATCTTTAGAATTTGAAAGAGAGTATTCCAGTCAACGTTGTCAAAACCTTTCTCTAAGTCTACAAATGCTAGAAACGTAGGTTTGCCTTTCCTTAATCTTTCTTCTAAGATAAGTCGTAAGGTCAGTATTGCCTCACGTGTTCCAACATTTCTACGGAATCCAAAGTGATCTTCCCCGAGGTCGGCTTCTATCAGTTTTTCCATTCGTCTGTAAATATTTCGTGTTAGTATTTGCAGCTGTGACTTGTTAAACTGATAGTTAGGTAATTTTCACATCTGTCAACACCTGATTTCTTTGGGATTGGAATTATTAAATTCTTTTTGAAGTCTGAGTACCCGTCCAGAAAGACTTGGTGTGTCTTTGTGACGAAAATTTCGCCGGCCGGGTTGGCTGTGCTGTTCTAGGCGCTACAGTCTGGAAACCCGCGACCGCTACGGTCGCAGGTTCGAATCCTGCCTCGGACATGGATGTGTGTGATGTCCTTGGGTTAGTTAGGCATAAGTAGTTCTTAGTTCTGGGGTACTGATGACCTCAGAAGTTAAGTCCCATAGTGCCCAGAGCCATTTGAACCATTTTTTGAGGAAAATTTCGATCGAGTCACAAACTCGGTTAGTTATTAATTAGTTCAGTCATATGGAATGTTATGGGGTGATATTTATTAATTACTTGAAAGAGAACTACTTCTTTAAGATTGATGTAAATAATCACTTGAAGACGAAGTTCTTCTGTCCTTGTTTGCTTACAAATAGATTGTTTTTGGAGAAAAACAAGTCTAATCCTTTGTAAACAACCTTTATTACCGATTACCGGTTTCGGTAAGCATGGTTACTATCTTCAGCTCTGTGAATGCACTCATACAAACCGATAAAATAGTAATAGGAAAACTGTGTTAGAACATACCTCGATAAAAAGTTATTGTATGTCTCCTGTACCAAGTGTACAAGTACTCTTTCTCACAGAAGATACCTTAACACAATATAGTAAACGAACACATTGATGGAGTGTCATGCGTCTTATGCATGAATTTTATTATTTCACTACCTAGAGTTTTTTACGTCTTTCATATTTGTTTAACACTGACTTTATTCTGTCCATTAATACAATCGTGGTGAGTCCATAACTTCTAGCAGTAGAGCCCGGGAACACAATGTATCCACATACCGTGACTCTACTACGGGCGGTCACATCGTCTAGCTGTTGTTACTACCTCAATTAAGTGTGTTATCTATCACCGCAATTATTTTATTATCTGCATATGTGGTAATTACTGAGATTGTGTTCAGCAGCGTAGATCGCGAACCAAATGTCACAGTGGAAGCCCACCTTGTAGTTTTACTTCTGCATATTTTTTATAATTTAACTATTATGTCTGTTAAATTTTATGAATTACAAAATACTGTCATACAGCAATTTATCGTATATTAGTTTGCGGAAATTGCACTAAGCAGCTTCTTCATAGGCGCACTTGTACAAGTAAACGTAATAAGAATAATTTTTGGCTCCTGTTTTAATAATTATTTTACAATAATTTAAAAAAAGCGTTTAGGAATGTTTTATCGACACGTAACAAGAATAGTGCTGCAATTAAAACACATAAATAACTGTAAGTAAGAAGTACAGGGATACGCTAGCGACACCTGTCATTTCTCCCGCCGGTACCGGCCTCCACCTGCCAGTCGAACGGCGAGCTGGCTGCGGTGAAGTATACAAAAGTGTGTGGGACGGGACACGAACATTTGGCGAATTACTCTGTGTATTGTAGTTTGAACCTTAACTTGCTGATACATCGGCCATCTCGTCCTCACATGCCTGGCAATGTTTTAGAAAGAATACTTGTACAGCTGGTATAGGAGACGTTTTGTCGAGGTATGTTGTAACACACGATTTTGCTGTTATATCACACCTGGTATTACATTTAAAAATCTGTTTTATTTCACATTTTAATGGATGTATTCACAGACCTGAAAATGGTAACCATGCTAACCGAAACCGGTAATTGACAATAAAGGTTGTTTACAAACGATCTTGTCGAAGAAGTTCACCTTCTCTCAAGTGGTTCAAATGGCTCTAAGCCATCAGGTCATCAGTCATCAGTCCCCTAGACTTAGAACTACTTAAACCTAAGGACATCACACACACCCATGCCGGGGGCAGGATTCGAACCGGCTGAAGCGCCTAGAACCGCTCGGCCACAGCGGCCGGCTCTCTCAAGTAATGGGTTGGTTATTCCATACGAACTTATTTTCCTTAGGTGTCAGTGTGGTGCTAAATTAAAAGGTTGTAGTAAAGATGTCTACACATATCAGCATAGTCCCATGTATTCTTAGCAAACTGAGTTTCGCGTGATCGATGTATTTGGAACGCACGATGATTTCCAATGAGAAGATTATTTTCTTCCTGCTGCCTTTATTGAAACAATTGTATTAAAATTTATTGTTTTTCTCTATTCGTTTGGTACTTTGTTGTTTGGCTGTGCTGTTCCTATCAAGTGATGCAACCAGTTAACCCCAAGGATGTCAACTCTTAATTTTGTTTGCCAATAATTCAGCTGCAATTTTTGACATTTCCTCTTCCATCTGTTTTACGTACTTCATTTACTATGGACCTCTTTTATTCTGAATTTTTAGGCATATAAATTTTATGACCTACTCATACCCTAGAGACAATGCGTTTTCTGAAAGTCTCACTATCCTACCAAAATCTCTCGCATTTATCCAATCTTATGTTTCATTGTTTTTGTATATTTCCGTCTGACCATTTCCTTTTTTTAGGTCTCTTATTGCATTCGTCTATGTTTTCAGTAAACCTATTCAGCTTTTCTCCATTTCTTCTTTAACCTCGCTCGCCGTGTGAAACCAGCGCTTGTGTTCTAAGGAAGCTCAACAACGTGAAGCCGTATGGATCAGTCATTAAATTGGTAAACCATACCTAGACTGTATTCCCCGTTGAAGAAAATTATTTATTCACGTATCCAACAACATTTCAGTTTACAAGAAGAATTACGTTTCAGGAATAATTTAGGTTGGAGGAAGATTTTAGTCTCCTTAGAGATTTTCAGTTTTCTAAGGATTTTCAGCTTACAGGATCACTTTTAGTTTTGTAGTCTATTTCCAAGAAGACTTCATGTTTCAAGGAAAAATTTAACTTTCGGAGAAAAGGTTCTGGTTTTCAAAAAGCAGTCGATTCCAATAACAGTTCTTGTTTTAACGAACATTTTAGTGAATCTTCCTGATAACGCAATTTGTTCAGACATTGAATAACGTCTACAAAAGGGAGAGTAAAGAGTGCTAGAAGAGAAAGCTTTGAGATTAATTATACATAAAAAAGCGCAATTACAAATAAAAACGTTAGTCCACGGCTCAGCTCTCACTCGGTCCTGGGATTTTTTTTATCGGTTTCCACTTTTTCATTTCCGTCAACGACCTACTAATGTGATAGATTTCAAGTCGTACCGTGGTTCTGAGTACACTTTAAAATGTACATCCACCTATAACTGGCTTTGTCAGTTCTTCAAAGTTCGGAATAAGGCCAGGGCATACCACTTCTAATAACAGCACTCAGGTGTTCAAACCAATCTTCTTTTTGAATACATCTCTTTATCACATCTTCCATTATTTCCGTTTCCTAGTGTCCTCGGACAATATCAGCCGACGATACAACACAGAACTTTTCATTCGAGCTCTAAATTTAAGAGAATACCGCTCTAGAACGGGATGATTTTCCATATTATTCTGCGGTTTCATCTGCTATGAAATGCACAGTGCAAACAACAAGCTGTTAGCGCGCCCTCGGGGAACAACTCGGGTAACAGTCTGCCCCCTGGCCGGAGAGCCCTCGAGCTCCGAGTGAAGGCTCAGACCTGAGGTAAGAAGCTTAAAGTTTCCCTTTTGTTGCGCGGCCACAGCTGGTCCTGCCGAGGCCGTTCTGCCCCGTACTCAGCTACGGCGAACTAGAATCGACCTCACTGTCATCCCACAGCACAGTAACTTTGGAATTCAATACCTGATTTGTTTGCCAAGGGTTGCACACAGCAGCCGGCCGCTGTGGCCGAGCGGTCCTAGGCGCTTCAGTCCGGAACCGTACTGCTGCTACGATTGCACGCTCAAATCCTGCCTCGGGCATGGATGTGTGTGATGTCCTTAGGTTAGTCAGGTTTAATTAGTTTTAAGTCTAGAGGACTGATGACCTCAGATGTTAAGTCCCATACTGCTTACAGCCATTTGAACTTTTTTTTGCGCACAGCATAATAATATACACAGTTTAGAAGGAAGAAAGGAAAAGAATGTATCAATATATAGTTTCCTCATTCACGTGATAGTTCAAAAGGCATTAACGTGCATATTCCGTACTGCGTATTGAGTAAGTCAATGTTTGTCATTTTCCGAACTATTTTAGTTTTTACCATTTTATCATTTATTTGGGAGAAATAAGTATCACTAAACTAGAGATGGAATCAATGTAGAGATCTAATTTATGAGTTAATTATCAACAAATTAAACTGCTCAGACTACGTCTTTTGAAGAAGTGGAAGTTCATCTGACATGTTCTGAAGAAAGATCAGTATTTATTGCATTAACAATGAACACCTCCCAGAACCTGTTAAAAGCCAACTGTGTGCTTTCCATTCCATACACAGACAGGCGTACAGTAAAGCCCCGTAGTGAGGAGTAAGGTGGACACATTCCACGTCATTACGGGATGTCGTATTCATGGTCTATGGAACAAGTATTAATGTATTCTTGATAACATTCCTAGGAATATATCAACCTTACAAACAACGGCATTATCAGTCATCCATTCTGTTACAGAATACGGATGCCCTGTCTGGTACAGGTGTACCCACAGAAGTTGGCAGGCCAGTAGGTGAAACATGGACGTCTGCAGTCTGCACCACTTGTCAAGGTATATGTGGGAGGTGCTCCCTCAGTCATCTATAGTGAGGGTGCTGCCGGTATGAAAAGAACAAACCTAGTCACCAAATCCAGCACCCTATTGCATGACTAGGGTAAGGTCGGTTGAATCGGGTCAAAATTCGTTAAAATCCAAATAAAAAACATATCTTCACAAGAACAAATCCTCTTTGTAAAAACTTGATAACTATGTTCTTTTGCCTGCAAATTTTAATATATAGCACTACATAAATGTCGCTCACAGTTCACAAAATTAATCTGAAGAATGAGCTGCAAGGCCCTACTCACCTTCAAGTAAGGCAAATCGGGTCATAAATGCGGCGAACAGGGTCACTACAAAAATATATGCATCACATGACAATAGCAACACATTTTCCACAAATAAACCTTTCTTTCCCACTGCTCAGAAAGTAATGCACCGCATTTTTTTTCTCTCTCAACCGAACGCTACGAATACAAAACGTTACGTATGTATTTTTTTTTGTCTCCTGAGTGAGCGCGCCAAGTTTCCGCCACTTCCGACAGATAGCGTAACTGCAGGTCAGATTCAAAATGGCGTCTGTAGGTGATGTATGTTTGCCGTGATTGAATTTCTCAATGCAGAGAAAGAAACTGTGCGAAGTCTATGGAGCATCTGCTGTCGACAGAAGTACAGTTAGCCGCTGGGCGTGGAGGGTGAGGTCATCAGAGGTCCTATTCTGTATCGTTCATACCGATCGGTGCAGTAGGTTAGCCTCGGTAGTGACATCAATTTCGGTTTTTTATCTGAAGTTCCTATTCAGTAAAGCTTCTGTAGCCTGAAACCGATCGGTCCTCCTGCCGATTTTCCGACAACTGTACCGAGAGATTTTCAGTTTCGGTATGGCCCTCTCGTTCGGTTCGGTATGGTTTATTTACACCTAGAATTTGTTATTTTAAACATATTGAGCGGTTTTAGCTTCGGATTTAGTGACTGTGTTACTGAAGAATCAGAAGGACGCGTCTGGGTGGAAAGTGAGTTCATAAAAGACTATTTTCCTTTGTTAGAAATATGTTTTCTATAGTTGTTACTGTGAGTGATTATAACATAAAAACAGTTTCGGTCGATATCCTCACAAAATACCTGTTATTTTTATATAATTAAGAGTTTAAAAAATCATTAAGTTTCAAAAAGTTCGGCTCTGCTTATGTATATCATGTAAGTGTTAGCTGAAATTACTAGTGACTTTGCATACTCTTTTCTGCAAATGGTTTACTTATTAATTATCTCTCGAACGTATTACATAAAATAAAGCGCCAACAGCTTGTGAGTTTTAGTAGCGAAGTTGGTAAGACAACGCAATGCCGTCGCAAAGGGCTTATGCCACTGGACGTGAAATTTTTTCCCCCTCTTCGTGTTTGCAGCACATTCTGAGACTTCGTTAATCGTCAAAGTTAAGCATTTTTCTGAAATATTCGTTGTAATTTACACGTAAGAGCGCCCTTTCTCAGTAACGAGTATTTCCGATTTCGTGACTTCCATATGTCTGACAGTGACATTTATACTACATCTTGTAACAAATAATTCACCTTTTTTTCGGAATACGTAGCGATTTCCGAGAGTGTGGTCAGACAGTAATCTAAGACCACAACGTAAATTACTGCAAATGAAAGTAGCAGCAACCGTCTTCATACTCTAGCTTGTCACAAGTATTTATCTGAGATCGAACCCTTAACAACAGTAGACAGAAATGAAATGTTCCCGCCATAACACTTTCAGACTATATCACCATACATGAAACATTTTGATTCGTCAGATGCATGTTATAAACTACAGCGAACTTCGATAGCTGCACTTGCCACACGCTCTCGAAAAGGCGAGTTTTAAATTTTGTTTTTATGAACCAAATCGTTGACGTATCGTATAGGGAAGTAAGCTACTTCATCATTTGGATCTCTAGGAGCGAGTTACAACGACATTCTATGCATTTCCTTATTCTTTGACACTCTCTTAAACAATTTTTCGGGTTCGTGGAGATGTGTTCCGTCTATGCAACTAATTGAAGGCAGTTTATTCCCACAGGCCTTTCGCTTCTTTTATTTGTGAAGCATCATCACGAAAAAAGGAAGCGAAACGCATATGGCAATAAACAAACTGCATAGACGGAACGTACCTCCATGAATTTTGAAGTAACTAAGGAACAACGGAAAACAGAAAAAGTGACGATTTTTTTTTTTTGTGTTTCTATAGATGTATTTGTACAATGTGGTACTAGATTCCTAACTCATATTCCGGAACTTAAAATCCAAGACAAGACGTCGATGTGAATGAGAATATAATGACATAATGTGACATTTACGACTGTTTCCAGAACACAGTCAATATTCTATCGTTATTTTGCATTCATGGAAGCACGTGGTCAGTGAAATTTGAACAGTATTACGTACTCTAACCACACTTTTCGGTATTGTGAAGAATGGCATGCCTGTTGTTGGCTGCTAGCCACTTCGAGTTCATGCTGCTGTGGCGCTACAGTGCTCATGCACGGATCTGTAGCAGATAGCTTTTGATTGGTTTGTGCGAGAAGAACTGACAACAGCGTTCCGGTACGCTAGGACCGTTCGGCGTCGCTTTCGAAACGCTTACTGAGTAATGTTGGGACTCTCTTTCGAAAAAAAAGACCGTTCGGTGCGCTCGCGCTCCGAAGCGATCGGCAAAATGAAAGATACATACTAGGATCCTAGAAGGCGATTCGGCGGAGCTCCACGATTTGCTGCGGTCAGAGAGACCATCCACGGTTGTCACACCTGATGTGTTGCAGCGAGCTGATGTCATTCGCAAGGTCATATGCATTACGACTTGGTAGTTGGCGCTGCATCTGTCAAACAGCAAAGGAAGTGCAGATGCAATTATCCGCACTCTCGGAGATTCAAAAGTGTGTGCAAAATGGGTCCTATGGTGTCCAACAGCAAAACACAAATAGCACAGAAGAAACATGTGTCTTGATTTGCAACGTTTTGAAGCTGAGGGGGGTGCCTATTTATCCCAGATTGTGACAGGTGATGAAACCTCGGTTCACCATGTTGAGCACGGAACAAAACCACAGTCGATGGAATGGCGCCACTCCCATTCCCCACAGAAGAAAAAGTTCAAAGCAACTGCTTCCGCCTTAGGTATGGTCATGATCACCTTGTTCTGGGACTGTGAAGGTCTAATTCTCATTGATGTGATGCCAAGAGGCCGTACCATTAATTCAGAAGCATACGTCAAAACATTAACAAAACTCAAGACGCGCAGGTGGCGACTTCGGCCAGGAAATGTTTTGCTGCAACACGATGATGCTCGGCCCCACACAAGTCTGAGGACTGCTGAGCACATCACAGACCAGGGTTGGACAGTGTTGCCCCATCCACCCTACAGCCCTCACCTATCCCCCTCGGATTTCCACTTGTTTGAGCCATTAAAGGATGCCATTCGTGGAAGACATTTTGAGACGATCCGGGGGTGATTCACACAGTGAAGCACTACTCCGCCACAGGACAAGGATTGGTCTCGACACGGCATACAAACCCTTCTTGACCGAGCGAGGTGGCACAGTGGTTAGCACACTGGACTCGCATTCGGGAGGACGACGGTTCAATCCCGTCTCCAGCCATCCTGAATTAGGTTTTCCGTGATTTCCCTAAATCGTTTCAGGCAAATGCCAGGATGGTTCCCTTGAAAGGGCACGGCCGATTTCCTTCCCCATCCTTCCCTAACCCGAGTTTGTGCTCCGTCTCTAATGACCTCGTTGTCGACAGGACGTTAAAAAACACTAGCCTATAACTAACCTAAACTCTTGTTTGGTGGTGAAGAAAGGCCGTAGAATGGGATGGAGATTATGTGGAAAACAGGGAGTGTAGATAAAACACCATTCTTTCATGTGTGTAATTCTCATTAATCCAGTCATCAAGTTTCGCCAATATTGGATTGCTGTTTTTAAGCTTGCAGAGTTCACAAGATGTGTCATTATCATCACCTGCTTCTTCAGAGGATTCTGATGAATCTCACCCTGATGATTCATGCGGTAGATGTTCTCTACTCTTAACCTAGTGATTCTTCTCTTTTCCAATTTTTCTTTTTTTGTTGAATTTATATTTTCTGAAAATGTAAATAGTGCCATCTGTTTCTTGGCAGAAGATTTGCTGTAGTTTTCTTTGGAGACGGAAATAAGTCGTGGAAGGAAGCAGAAGACTTTGACGTGTCATTGACTGGCCTGTCATGAACTGGAGTAGCGAGAGGAGAGACACACTGAAGTTCAGTTTCCTATGGTGTGGTTTCTTGGCTTGTCTCGACGATATACTAACCGGTAAAAACTTGTGTTCGACCGCTGCGTTTTCACTCAACAGAAAAAAAGCCAGTTCAACAAAATCCATTTTCAGCAACTGCTGGTGTTGTCGCTCTCGTCCATGAGCCTTGAAAACATTTCCAAATGTGAGCTCGTTGACTTTTCTTACTCTTCTTGTGTTATGAATGAAGTTCATACATTCACTATCGTAATATGATTTCAGTGGTTTAAAAAATGATCTGTCTAATGTGGCTGCAGGCGGTGAGCTGTGTGGCTTGGTGGGCATAATACACATATGTTATTTTCTCGCGAAACTGGAGCGCATCTGTGAGACGCATGGCCATCTACAAGTAAAACTCAGTGCCAGGAACCCGGTGTGATTGAAAATGTATCAGCCATTTGAGGAATGCTTCTTCATTAATGCATCTATTGTTACTGGGGTCAATTGGGAAAACCATCATGAAATTCAGGTAAAAATCTTCTATCTTTAAATATCGCCATAGGAGGGTAAAGTTTCCTGCGGCTTTAGCACAAGCTAAGATGGTGACAAGCTCTCCTCTTCCTATGGAAATATGTGCGTAAAACATTTTGCTCCATTTTTCAGCAAAAACTTTTCTTGTGGGCTTTTTATTTATTTGGCAACCTGATTCATCTGCATTATAAAACAGCTGATGTTTGTCCAGTAATCAAGGTCCTCCGTAGTTTTCCTCAACAAGGAAAAGAAGTCACCCACACCCTCTTCATTCAAACCACTGCATCTGATTAGGGACAGCCCTTCTGCTTTTCTCAAAGACAAATTTTGGTTTCGTTTCATGAACCCTTTTAGCTACTCTTTTTTGTTAGAGGGCCCACAGAACCGACACGCAAGATGAGTTGCCGACCCCCTTTCAAAGGCACAGAGAAAAACATCGCCAGCAGACAGAATCACTAACAGACTTTCCAGATAAACAAGGAACTACTCTGCCAGACAACATACGACAGTGTTGTACCAATCGGAACTCATATGTCTGGTGTAGCACTCCGCCGACGTGGCCTTGACCGTCAGACCGGCAGTGTTTACCGACCGCTGGGAACAGCCCTGGCCAGTACATACGCCGGCCCTAGCGTTGTATTCACTCGCCTTAGCATTGTAGGAGCACGCTGTATTTTGTAGAGTAGATTTTGGTCAGTATTTCTGCCATTGTCTTGTTTCCTTATGTTGTGGCCACCACAAAAACTGTTGGTTTTTTCTGTTTGCTCTTGCATTTAACACTTAGTGTATGCCAACAAGGCGGTTTTTCTTTAATTGTAATAAAGTGTGTTCAAACTGACTGTTAGTTTTTTCGTGCCGACCGCAGGACACTACAGTTATTGGTGACGAGGATAAAACTTCCGTTTTCGAACAGAATGGCCTCCTCCGAGGAGCTTCTTCAGTCCTTGGAGGAAACTCTACAGCACATTCAGGCAACGCTCACGCATTCAGCAATTCGCTCTCACTCGCCAGCGTTGCAAGAGCCAGCTCATAGAGTTGATTCCATCGCAGGTAAATGGAGCACATGGGTTCACCGACGTTTCCAGCTTTGGATAGGTCCGTCGAACCATGGTCAAATTATGTCGAACGGTTGGAACAACATGTGATCCACGATGAAAATCGAAGTCGGGATAATTTTTTTAGCAATAGTCGGTCCACAGGTATATCGTTTAATTCAACAATTGAATCCTGAGCAGTCCCCTCGAGACCTCGCATTTACTCACATTACGGACTGCCTTTTTGAGTACTTTGACGCACAAATACACGTCACCTCTGCCCGTCAGACTTTCTGTTCTTGTAGAAAGCCCACAGGTCAGACTTATCGGGAATGGATTACGATGCTCCAGGGTCTCTCTCTCGAGATTGTAAATTCCGGTACGCCAACGTTACCTGCAAACAGTCTTATCCCTCTCTGTTGATTCGCGATAGGGTGGTGGTTCACGCACCAGACGTGCGTCTTCGGGTTGATATTTTGAAGTTACATGACCCGTCCCTCGACACTTGTCTGCCGAACATTCATGCATTTGAACAGTCTTACCGGCTACAAACACAGCGTTTTGATCCAGTTGTTACCGCGGCTCGCCAGTTGTTAGCGCCGAGCCCACTCTATATCAGTCGACGGCGTTTTTTCCACTTAAGTCGTTCCTTCACGCTCAGTTTCTGGTGGCCAGATCCCCCGGCGCTACTAACCTTCTGGGTGGGGACATTTTGGTCGTCTGGGTTTATCGGTGCAGGACGCGGTAAGGCGGTATCGATTCCCTTATCGGGTACCCTCCTCGCTCCGTTGCTCAGCACATACGAAACGTTTTTCTCATCCTCCACACCAAGGGTGAAGATTTTCACCGCGCATGTTCAGCCTCTTCCCTCTGCTGTTCCTCCTTTTTTAAGGCCTTCCCGGTCCCCTTTACCCTCCGAGACAGGCTCCAGGTGGAACTACGCCGCTTACAGGACGAAGGCATTCTGTTTCCCGTTGCGCACAGTCGCTGGGCGACGCCTATCGTGATAGTCGACAAGCCGAACGGCGCTTTACGCATCTGTGGCGATTTTAAGTTCACGGTAAACTCTCATTCCGCCATCGATGCCTATCATGTCGCACAGGTGGATAACATACTCACACGTCTTGCGGGCTTGACCGTTTTCGCCAAAATTAATTTCCGCGATGCTTATTTGCAGCAGCCATTGGCAGCAGGAATCGCAGCAGATCCTAGTCATCAATACCCCGTGTGCCCTTCTCCTGTACAACCGCCTCCCGTTTGGCATTGCCAGCGCCCCCGCCATTCTCCAACGTTGTTTGGAACCCCTTCACAAGCCAAGTGCCCGGGGTGGCCAATTATCTGGACGATGTCATCGTCGGTGGCTGGTCCACGATGGACCTCGCGGAAAAGCTGGATCATGTGTCTCAGGTTTTTGCTGAGGCTAACGTGCATTGCCGGAAAGAAGAGTGACTTTTTTTGAGCGAGATGTCAGTTATCTCGGGTTCACGATTGATGCCCACGGACTACACGCCTCTAAGGAGTATGTCGAGGTGATTCAAAGCCCTCCCACCTACGTGAAGGAACTGCATTCCATCCCCAGTCAAATCAACTATTATCGGCGTTTTATACCCCACGCCGCCGAGATTTCGGCGCCCCTGATAGGGTTATTGCGCAAGAGTGCTCATTGACTTTCGGACACAGCTCTCTCCCGCCCTCTTTGTCTGACCGCTTACGATCCTTCCCTGACCCTCATCGTTTCCGCCGATGCCTCGGGCATCCAAAAAAATTGACCGACGCTCAAACCAAATATAGTCAAATTTAAAAGGAAGCTCTGGCGCTGGTTTTCGCCTTGACGAAATT
Organism: Schistocerca gregaria; assembly: GCF_023897955.1. Lineage (NCBI taxonomy): Eukaryota > Metazoa > Arthropoda > Insecta > Orthoptera > Acrididae > Schistocerca > Schistocerca gregaria. The sequence goes on from NC_064922.1 coordinate 906,216,849, forward strand.
CTACGATTTCGTTTATGGTCGCCATGTCACGCTGCAGACCGATCACAAACCTTTGATTTATTTGTTTCAGCCAGGTGCTGCGGTGCGAACCCGAACGGCATGCCCCCTTCAGCGTTGGGCGCTCTTCCTGGAGACGTTCGACTTTGATATTGTCTACCGCCCTTCTGAACGGTATGCAAACGTCGATTTTCTGTCCCAGCTGCCTGCCGGGGAAGACCGTGAGTTTGACGCTTCCCCTTTGGTTTGCGTCCATGTGGAACCGGCCGTGGACGCAGCTCTGGACGCGCTTCAGTTGGATGCGGTCCGGCAGGCCACTGCTCAGGATCAGCCACTGCAAGGTCTCTGCTGCCAAATCGCTGCCAGTTGGCCGACAAGCCATCGAAACATCCGCAACGCACAGGTCCAGCATTTTTTGAATCATCAGCACAGTCTTTTTTCCGCCGTGGTGTCATCCTTTCGCATAGTGATTCCGACGTTCGCCAGGTGGTCATATCGGATGCGCTGCGTCTCCATGTTCTTCACTTTCTCCATGCCTGCCATTTGGGGGATCGTCCTCACCAAACAGCTGGCCCGCCGACACCTTTATTGGCACGGTATGGATAAAGACATTTCTTCCTCGTGTCAGCGTGCACCACGTGCCAAACACGTCAGACGGCACCCCTGTGCTGGTAGTTTTCGTGGCCAGAAGCAGCTGCACCGTGGGAACGTCACCATTTGGATATCGCAGGGCCGTTTCATGGTTCCCAGTGGCTCACATTGATCGACTCCGGGTCGGTATACCCTTATGTCTCCCACATAAACACCACTTCTGCTGAGACTATCAAAATTCTCTGGCGCCTCTTTGCTGTCGAGGGATTCCCCAAAACGATAATCATGGATAACAGTCCACAGTTTAAGCAGTGCTGTACTGCAAATGGAGTTTCCCTCGTCCATACCGCCTCATTTCACCCTGCATCAAACGGCAGGGCAAAACGTCTTGTGCGTACATTCAAGACCCAGCTCGATAAGCTGCTGAGCCATCACCCGTTGGAGGACGCGGTGCTTCTTTTCTTGGCTACATACCACGCCGCGCTCCCCCCCCCTCCCCCCCCCCCCACCACCATGCAGGTAAAATTCCAGCGGATGCGTGTCATGTCCTTAGGTTAGTTAGGTTTAATTAGATTGGTTCTAGGGGACTGATGACCTCAGATGTTAAGTCCCATAGTGCTCAGAGCCATTTGAACCACTCGACCGTTCTGTTTTCCCTTATCTGTTCCGGTTTCCGAGGCTTCTCACCCTCCCACCCTCATGCTGACGCACTCCTTTCACGTCGTGCAGGAGGTCTGGGCGCGGACCTTCTCTCATCCGTTGGCGCACTCGGCGCCTGTAGTCATCACCGGGCGATGGCGTCTCTCCGAGCCGACGGTTCCTCCGCCCGCCGGCACCTCAACCACCTCCCCCCCCCCCCCCCCCCCCTGTGTAGTGGACCACGACGACGACCGCCCTGTGGCGGAACCTGCGCTTTCGCCTCCGCCTCAGCCCCGCTGTCTCTGCCGCCAGCTGCCCGTGCTGCACGGCCGTCTCCCACCCCTGCCAGCAACGAACCCACGAACGTCGACAAGGACGCCCCTACACCTATGGACGTTTATGGTGCTGTGCATTTTTTTCCCAGGCGGCCCCTTATTGTTAGAGGGCCCGCAGAACCGACACGAAGGATGGGTTGCCTACCCACTTTTTCAGGAACGCTGAGAGAAACATCGTCAGCGGACAGAAACAATAAGACTTTCCACATAAACACGGAACTACCTCCCCAGACAACATGTGGCAGTGTTCTAGCAACCGGAACTCATATGACAGGTGAACCACTCCCCCGACCTGCCTTTATAAACACGCCTAGACCGTCAGACCAGCAGTGCTTACCAACCGCTAGGAACAGCCCAGGCCACTAGTTACGGCTGCCCTACCATTGTATTCACTCACCGTTGCATTGTAGCAGCACGTTGTATTTTGTAGAGTAGATTTTGGTCAGCATTTCTTCCATAGTTAGGCCATCACAAGAGTTGTGGGTTTTTTCTGTTTGTTCTTGCTTTTTAACACTTAGTGTATTAAAAGAATGCGTTTTTCTTTAATTATAATGAAGTGTGTTGAAATTGACTGTTAGTTTTTTCCTGCCGACCGCCGGACACTACACTGCTCTTTGCCTGACACTTTCCTTGCTAGCGACCGCTACGGTCGCAGGTTCGAATCCTGCCTCGGGCATGGATGTGTGTGATGTCCTTAGGTTAGTTAGGATTAATTAGTTGTAAGTTCTAGGCGACTGATGACCTCAGAAGTTAAGTCGCATAGTGCTCAGAGCCATTTGAACCATTTTTTGAACACTTTGTTGGCGCCTAGAAATGTATGCTTTATTTTGTCGGATTCTGCAAACCCGTAGGCAACACACCTTACAATATTTGAATCCAACAGCAAGCCACAAGAAAAAAACCTGAGGAATCTTGAAACGAGTTCTTTTTCTTGCCCCTTATTAAATATTGTTTGGCCCACCTTTTACCTTTGTTGGAGTATCTTTTTCACTTCGCAGTCGCCTTTTCAGACAGAAATGCGGCACCCCAAACAACAGCGCTGGATGGCTCTGAATTCTACCCTCCCGGTAAGCTTCAGTTGCAGTTTGCATGTCATCCTCGATCCAAAAAGTATCAGTTTTTATTTTATGTTTTTCCATCTGCAATAGAAAAAGAAAACAAAATAATATAAATATGTAATAATTGTAATGAAACGAATGAAAAATACGCTTTTCACTTGGATTGTACTGATCCGATTCGCCGAAAATGCAGAATATTTTTTCCACAAATTGGCAGTTATGCACAAGCATATATACGCGTCGGTAACACCATAACCTCTTCTCCAGTACATTATGCAACGGATACTAATAAATTTCTAAGGGAATTATCAGAGATATATTAATTTGAATCCAAAGCTATTTTAGAAAGTAGAATATTTTCAGAACTTACCACGAACAGCACAAATTCTTACACAAAAGCGAACACACCTGACAATGTTTTCCATTTTCCAACTCATACACCGTGTTTCAACAGTCACCGCTATGCAGCAGCACTTCCTACATCGCTTCGTATGTGACAATCATTCATTTCGCGACCCGATTCGCCCGACTTTACCCTGTGTACCAGATATCCAGATAGTGAGGCATCAGGAAGAGTTAACCAGAAACTTGTTTTAAACATGAGTGTATATGTGGAAAGCACAAGCTATAACCGAATGCTATTGAAATTAGTCAAATGAAACTCTTCCTCCCCGCCACCAAAAGAAGTAAACTAAATAACGTGCTCTCACTTCCCTATTCTCTGGAGTCTGACGATCCATATCTCCCAAAATTGTGACTTCCAATCGTATTACCAACCGCGATTGCGGAGAAGTGCAAACCGTGGATCAATTGCTCTGCTGCCATCCGTCCACGGAAAGGCTCCAAATGTTCTAGCGATTGCACGCTTTTGGTCACCCATGGTGTAATCTTCCACGCACATATACCCGAAGATGTTTATTTTAAGTTACCTGTCTTATGGATTGTGTAATTTTATTTTTTGCGCTTCTTTGTACCGATGCTTCTGAAAAGAAAAAAATCAGATAGTAAGATTTAGATAATTTATCAAAGCCAGAAAGGCTACCCAATTTTTCAGCGACTGTATGTGATAATTGTTCCTATCACTTGCTGCTGTGTACTGCACTGTCCGCACCGCCTCGGTATCCTCTCTACTAAAGGATGCTTTCTTACGGCTTGTCGTCGTACATCAAGACCTCCGCTAACACATAGTCTGTGTTTTGTGACAAGATGCACACTCTCAATTTTTAACTCCTTTCGATGAAGTTTCGTCGTTGGGATTTTGAGCAGTCAACAGAACTGTCCCCGGATTATTATTTCATTCTATGATAGACACGCAGCTTTTCGTAAGGGAAAGAAACTAGACAAGTTGTAATTGTTCCTTCCTCTTCAAAATGTCGGACACTGCCTTCGCATTTCGCCAGATTTGTCCACTGGATACATACCAGATTCATACGAAGACGTCATTAATCTGTAGAAAGTAAAGAAACAGTCGAAGGCTAGAAGCCTTATGAGACTTCATGTATATTTCGGGATATTTTCGTAAAACTCCTCCTTTGACCAGAAATCGGAGTCGTCTTGTGCGTGGCGAACGGTGTGTACTGGGTATTCCAGGAGGGATAGTCAATGTTCAGGGATATCAGAGAGACGATCATTCGAAGCGAAAAAGTCCAGTAAACATTGGCTCTAAAACGCATACCTTAAGATCTATAAACACTTCTTCATCTTCGTTTCTGTGAAATAAATCTCTTGTAATAAAAAAGTGGTTATAACTCTCAAAGTATGCATATTAGGGCCCATATTTACTGGAATTTTTTTCTTTTGGTCTATCCTGCGTCCTCCTCAAATAAGGAAACTAAAGAGCTGGCACTAGAAGAGATTTATTTCACAGTACCGAAGCTGAAGTATTCGCACCTCTTAAGGTATGCATTTTAGATCCCATATTTACTACTCGTTGTTTGCTTTGAATGTTCGTACCTGTCACTACCCTGAATCTTGATCTTTCCTCCTTGGGCAGCCTGTTTGAAGAACATAAAGTAATAAAAGTGCGAAATAATCGTAACCCTTAACTCCCACTAAACAACAAGTAAAAAATCGGAAAGCCTGTACAAACTTCATCAGTACAGGACTGTAACAGCGAATCCGATGATCCGCGCTGTAGGTACCACACAATGGGCCCTTTAGCTTCCAGCAGTCCGTAAACCCAGCAAAAAATCATCACAGCACCTCACGTTTCTGTTCCCATGAGGACTGGGAAGCAAATATGATGATATATAGCCCACTGTCAATTAATGGTTAAGAATACAGTTCGTAAACGTCGTGGTCAGACCAAGTTATGGGTTCCTTCCTCTCTGTCAGTGCACAAGTAAAACGAATAGCTGAAGTAGACAGGGAAGCAAATTTAAGTGGCTACAAGGCAGCAGTTTTGTTCCTGTACAATATTTTACAACTGCAACTCCTGCTCTTTTGCATACCTACTGCAAATAACAAATTCAACATAGAATTCCAATACATTTATTGGCAGCTCTCAAAGTATATCCCAGCAGCGATGTGCTCGCATTATACATTTATTATTCATTTAGAAGCTTCGTGTACCGAAAGTATATGGTATGTAGTAGACGGTGTATGAGAGAAACGAAATACTCACAGATTTTACGAAGAGTGTTACATTTCTAATTTCCTTTGTTATGTAACAAACATTACAGTAGCTTTTAGACTACTCAGTCTCGCGAGTTAACAGCACATTCGAGCAACTGTCCAACTTGAGACACTAATGTCCCTCTGAAACTGTAAATCGTCTAAATAAATTCTGTTGCTACAAACTTCACACATCTGTCTTTCGCTTCTCCGATAACTTCAACTCTTGAAAAATAAATCACTTGGATACAGCCCCAGCACCAGCTTGTACATGTAACATTCACCTCGTCCAGATGGCTTGACCATTCCATCAAGAAACCTTCAGCACTGTAAATTCACCTGCGGCATTGTTGACCAGATTGACAATAACCTAAATCAAAACAAGCGAACACCAGCCCTATTTCTCTTGAATGCACAGCGTTACAAACCACAGAATATTTAAAGCAAGGAGTATACCGTTATAGATGACAGGAGACGTATTCTTGCGACTGGGATACTTATTTACAGGTCATAAGCGTATAGATTATAGTTAAAACGAATTATAGTAGGTTAGACATCGCTGGATAAAGGAGAAAACGGAGTAGGCAAAGAACTAAACCCTGTGTTACGCTTGGAGGTATGTTATTGTAGGACAATTCTTCTGTCCTACAAACGACAAGTTGTTAACATGACTGCAATGTTTGGAAAGTTATCTATTCCATTTTTAAAAGAAATAAGCTGCTGAAATTAAGTCGAACCAAAACGGTGCCTTCGTGTCTGTTCGCGGTATACAAGTTCGCACTTTGCTTTAATTAATGTGGCCTTCGCACTGTAGCGCTTTTATTGCCGAACTGTAGTTGGACATTTGAATGCGATTTAGTAGCGAGATACGACGTCCCAGCATTGTGGATCTTGAGCCCTGCGGTGCGATTTCTTGATACTGTTTTCGTCTCGCAACCTGCCCAGCGGCCTTTAGCAGCGGGTGGCCTTTGTGCAGCCTCGGACATGGCGCTGAATGTCACCAGACCGCACTGCCCACTGCCGCTGCATTGCTAATGGCCGTAGCGGCGCCTCTGACCACTGGAGGGAGGGCGCAGGCCCCGGAAATCACGACTCACAGCCCGGCTGGCAATGTTGAGTCCTCCGTCCCGTCTACTGCTCTCCTTGTTGGAGTAACAAATAGATACACTTTGTACGTCAGCTACATACCGATTATACGTGAATTGTAAGACCGGAGGATATTAAAGTGTCATCCATTGGAAGATAAGGAGCGGAGAGCCAGGTTCACCTCGTCACACTTAATTACGTACGATTCACCAGCCAGCGCATCAGGACGGGCTTACAGCTACTCGCAATATAACATTTTAATGGATTATTCCGTGACAGCTTGGCAGAAAAATTTCATAGCTGTGGATGTTTCACAAATTATTTACCTCGTTAGCCGGGTTCAGGCTTACAAAGTTATAAGTTTGGCCTTTCATTTTGCGACGGAATTCGCGCAGTTTTTGTAACTTGCTGACCGACACACAATCCCAGAACCAGCAAAGATGCGGAAAATTTCCGGCCTGAGTCCCGGTCTGGCATAAGGTGTTCATTTCTTAAATATTGTGCTTAAAGATCATCTTCAAAGAATCATCGCTAAAGGTGCATGTTTGTTCTCTAGAAACTTACTTAGCATGAGCATTCTTACAAGAACTGCACTTCAGCATGATTTATTTAATAGTCACTGCACAACAACGCGTTGCATAGAAGCGCAATTTACTTTACGTTCACACACAGCTAAGTGTTTTTTTACAGGTGGAATAAATCTCCTTGGCAACTTGAGTTAATATGACTTGCAGATAGCGCCACTTTTCCTTGTCGGCCTAGCTCATTTGATTGTGTTGTCGGCGGTTATAGTGTCTGGAGAATGATTCTTGGGAGGCTGTCTCTCCATGTTGGTATATGCTGAGTGGAGTAACATGTACCAAAGCTTTTCCAGTTGCTGAAATCGCAAAAATTTGCGCAATATACTTACAGCAGAGCATAGCATATCTTCGGTGCGCAGGTAAGGATTAATTTCAGAGTTATAAAGAAGTATTGATTTATCTATTCCTACACAACACTGAAGTAGCATTAGTAGTTGTTACTTCTGTATACTCGTATTTAATACAATTCTAAAGTAGCATTAGCAAAGGAACATGGTTATTCCATACCTCAGTTAATATTACAGTGTCTTGACTGATGCTGAGCAAGTTGTTTGAGTGAAGTGGTGTTCAAACCACTAATTAGCCAAGGGACATATTACAAATTACCGTTTTCTCTTGGCCGTAATAAGGATTCACAGAATAGGTAAGCAGATACTATGCCACGCAATACTAGTTTCAGTACACGAATTTCGCATAATTCAGCAAGAGGATAGTAATCGGTAATAAGATGTTGAATGAACAAGTCACAGGTATTAGTTTTCATTCACAATAGCTAAGTTCTCCTCCATATTACATTTTGGGCAATGATTTCGATATGTAGCAAGTGCTCGACCACGCTGCATTTGCAAACGTACAGAATAGAACATTTTACAGAAGCTGCAGTCTAAAGATCACATTACAGTCAAAACTAGAAGTATAACACGAACGTTACACATTTACAAACCCACACACAAAGGTTACAATTTGAAAGGATGCTACAAAATTCACAGAGAGAAAGTCGTGTTTGACGGTGCAATTAGAAAAGCAAAAAAAGAAAGGATCGAATAAATCAGAAGGGAGAAAAGATGGATTATGGACAATGAGCCAAATTACATTATAGATTCAAATCTAAATTTGTACCTTGCACATTACATTAGTTGGCCGCAGAGAATGGTCTGGGATGTGAAGAGAAATGTGCAAATTGCATCGGAAGAGACGGAGACTGTATGGAGGATGTGTAAGGGCTTCCTAGCGAAACTTCTGCAGCTCACTTAAAACAGGCTTGGCAACATGTGGGCGTGTCCATTTATATCGTTCCCTCCTCCCGTTTTTCTTCCGTGTTCCCTTCACGGATGGCAGAATGTAGGAATGACTCTCGGTTCCCCACTGCACGAGACCGAATTTTCCTAATTTTTAGCGTCGTGGTAATTACTTACTGGAGCATGTAACACGTTTCTTAACCATTGTGCAAGTTGCATTCTTGGAATTTTATGAGTGAGGCTCTCCGCTATGCATGACGTCTTTCTTGCACCGCTTCGCAAATCATTGAACGTTCCTGTGCCATTCGCAAACTGGCTAAACAAACCCGAGACGAATCGTGCAGCACTTGAATCTTTTCTGTATCACCCGTTAATTCACGTCAATTTAATTCGATAAAAAAATTTCAGACTGGAGAACAATAGTCGAGAAGTGGCCGAAAGGATATAGAAGCGTGTACGCAGGAGCATCATTCCATTCCAGAAATTTTTCTTTTACTTTGTAAAATAGTAGCCAACGTGCTCCCATTCATTTAGAGCGTCAGCCATGTTTCACATATTATGGTTTCTCACGTAATAAATAACTTCTTTTAAGGTGAGCAACTACGCAAATCGCCATCACACAGCGTGCGCCGAATACATCACGAACGTGCTTTGTTCTGACTGCTGGAGAACCGCAGCTCGCGCTTTATTTGAAATTGACAACCGGCGTGCACTGGCTTGGGGCTCGTTTAGTTACAATATTACGCGAGTTGCAGTGTTTGACCCTGTCCCGAGCTCATTTCTGGGAGCAAGCATACTTATCATTCAATAACACGGGTAGTATACACCTGAGGCAACTATATTTTATGTCAGAGAATGATGCTGATCAAGTTTTCTTGAGCCCAACTCTTACGAGGTTGAATAAAGGTAAAGGATGAGTATGTGAGTAGGTTTTTTTTTGGTTTTCAAATAGAACAGTAAATTGAATTTCACTATGGTAAGTTCATTAAGTGTCATATACACTTAAGTGTAGGTTGACTATCCCATTGTGATATAGCCACCTATTTTCTTCATCGAAAACTTGCCATACTTTATGTATGGTTCTTCCACTTCATATCTGTACACATTGTTGCTGCCAAATACTGATTAGTTGTGCCTTAAAGGATGTCGCGCTATGACGTTCGATGGAGTGCACAACTTCTACACTCCTGGAAATGGAAAAAATAACACATTGACACCGGTGTGTCAGACCCACCATACTTGCTCCGGACACTGCGAGAGGGCTGTACAAGCAATGATCACACGCACGGCACAGCGGACACACCAGGAACCGCGGTGTTGGCCGTCGAATGGCGCTGGCTGCGCAGCATTTGTGCACCGCCGCCGTCAGTGTCAGCCAGTTGGCCGTGGCATACGGAGCTCCATCGCAGTCTTTAACACTGGTAGAATGCCGCGACAGCGTGGACGTGAACCGTATGTGCAGTTGACGGACTTTGAGCGAGGGCGTATAGTGGGCATGCGGGAGGCCGGGTGGACGTACCGCCGAATTGCTCAACACGTGGGGCGTGAGATCTCCACAGTATATCGATGTTGTCGCCAGTGGTCGGCGGAAGGTGCACGCGCCCGTCGACCTGAGACCGGACCGAAGCGACGCACGGATGCACGCCAAGACCGTAGGATCCTACGCAGTGCCGTAGGGGACCGCACCGCCACTTCCCAGCAGATTAAGGACACTGTTGCTCCTGGGGTATCGGCGAGGACCATTCGCAACCGTCTCCATGACGCTGGGCTACGGTCCCGCACACCGTTAGGCCGTCTTCCGCTCACGCCCCAAAATCGTGCAGCCCGCCTCCAGTGGTGTCGCGACAAGCGTGAATGGAGGGACGAATGGAGACGTGTCGTCTTCAGCGATGAGAGTCGCTTCTTCCTTGGTGTCAATGATGGTCGTATGCGTGTTTGGCGCCGTGCAGGTGAGCGCCACAATCGGGACTGCATACGACCGAGGCACACAGGGCTAACACCCGGCATCATGGTGTGGGGAGCGATCTCCAACACTGGCCGTACACCTCTGGTGATCGTCGAAGGGACACTGAATAGTGCACGGTACATCCAAACCGTCATCGAACCCATCGTTCTACCATTCCTAGACCGGCAAGGGAACTTGCTGTTCCAACAGGACAGTGCACGTCCGCATGTATCCCGTGCCACCCAACGTGCTCTAGAAGGTGTAAGTCAACTACCCTGGCCAGCAAGATCTCCGGATCTGTCCCCCATTCAGCATGTTTGGGACTGGATGAAGCGTCGTCTCACGCGGTCTGCACGTCCAGCACGAACGCTGGTCCAACTGAGGCGCCAGGTGGAAATGGCATGGCAAGCCTTTCCACAGGACTACATCCAGCATCTCTACGATCGTTTCCATGGGAGAATAGCAGCCTGCATTGCTGCGAAAGGTGGATATACACTGTACTAGTGCCGACATTGTGCATGCTCTGTTGCCTGTGTCTATGTGCCTGTGGTTCTGTCAGTGTGATCATGTGATGTATCTGACCCCAGGAATGTGTCAATAAAATTTCCCCTTCCTGGGACAATGAATTCACGGTGTTCTTATTTCAGTTTCCAGGAGTGTATATACCATACTTTAGAAACTAGTTGCCAGCCTTTGCACCAGGACGATATTTTGCCGAGGTACAACTGGATATTACTGCATGTCCACCGCCACTGAATAAAAGACCTTAACTAACGCACTATTTTTTATAGGCGGAAATGTCTTTTAACTTCAGGGCTGATTGCTGGAAGTTCATATTGTTAATTCATCGTGAGCTCCGACGGCTCAGTGGAGCCTGTCGCTAGGAAAAACAGCCTTCGAGGCCCTCTGCCCACAACTTTCAGCACATGCGCCCTAAAGGGGGAATACCGTCGAAAAACATACACTGTTTAAAAGGTGCAGCAAAGTAACAACTTTTAAAACACGGCAATGAAATATTGTGCCCTGTATTAAATGAAATTAACACATATACTGTTAATTTCCTCGTATTATATGTAATTAATATTTTTATGGAATTAAAAATTTTATTTTCAAAAAATAATATACTTCCCTTTTTTCGGAAACTATTAAAGATATTTTCACAAATTTTTATCTGTTTAATCGCTTTGCTTCTCTCATGCGGTTTTTTGAATATAGCAAATAGGAGATTTTTATTAATTTCGTAATTAGTATTGTGTACGTATAATATAAAATTCTTGCAAAATTCCAAGCACTTTGCTTACACTCAGAAATTCTAAATTTTCTCTTGAGTCGATATTTATTGGGTTTATAGAGAAAACTGTACAAAATATCATAGTTCTACCCTTCATAGATTCTGACCAAAAAAGTACATAAATATTACAAAACAGGGTTTTCAGGAAACGCAATTTAAAGTTCAACCTAACGTTTTTCTTATGCCACCACTTTAGAAGGTCCCAGATTTATATTCAGGGTCTTCTTTCCCATCAAGAATTCTCTTCCAGTTTCTTGTTTCCTACTTTCTATTCTATACCACGTCTTCAACTGACTTGTAAGATGCAGAGAGGCGCTGTAAATCTATTTTTCTCATGATGTCTTGAGTGAAATTTCCTATCTTGAAGCCAATTCTTTCTAATACTTTGATCCTCCCTATGTCCCCATCATTAAATAAAAGAACTGAATCACAAGTTACAATTCTGACAACTGTAGCGAACGAAACTGTGATTTTAGGGTATCGTTTCCATACGGGCGAATTTAGAAACTGATTTGGATCCTGAGTCATGCCATGAACACATTTTTTTATAAGTTCAAGAGTATACATCCTAGCCTTCTGGATGTATCACGTGAAAGTTTGCTTGAAAGTAATCCACGGAATTGTCGTTCACTGAGATAGTGTTGAAGTGTTGCTCCCGAAAGCAGGTGGTGTAGGAAGGCTGCGTCACTTATTTAATAATTTTTCAGGCACTTCGGATGCGATTTCATCATTGAAAATATGAGAACTTTTTTCCATGAGTTTATTACACTACCAGTTCTTACTAAATTAGCAATATACTGATACCGTTACATCTGTGAAAGGCTATTAATTTGACCATGGCTGTGTATAATGGTAAAGTCATGAGACTATTTTCGTCTCTTCAATTATTGTGATTGAAAGTAAACAACAGCAAAAAAATGGGAATCGAAGCAAGTTTCTGTTAGCAGTAAAGTAAACTGAAATTACTTAGAAAGCTCAGTTGTACCAAGCACTACCACTGTTCATAAAGAAAATTAACTGTTGGTATTCACTTTACTCGATACTGAAATACTATTTTCATTGTATATTGGACAGGAAACTGTAGTACACTTTAGCAGCAAACTATCGGTGGTATGGCAATAGGGATATTAAAACGTTTTCTCAACAATCGGCTCACAGTAGCACTTACTGTCTGTATAATGAAGCAGCAAGGTAATGACCAATACTAGTAAATGATGTACTTATAGTGGAGCGCTACCAACTTGGACATGAATCTCTTTTATCTGTTTAACTATCGGAAAATACTGCCACTGGGACGTTTTTCAGGTGAGTATGTCATCTGTATTCATCATTATTTGTATTCTCAAGGAGCATTCACTTCCTTATACTATTTATGTCAAATGGATGATACCGGAATCTAGTGTAGTTTGAATAGTTCTAACTATTTACTTAATGTTTTGCCCACAAGTTATAAGAATGAAAGCTGCACTTATTGAGTACTGTTATTGTAATAACAGATTCAAATCTCGCTGAACTATTAGCATGAGAACCCAGCAACTATCAGTAGCCTCAGATCCCGGCCTAACATTTTAGTCACAACACCATACCAGAAACCTATACACATGTGAAATTATAAACTCTGTTACTTTCAAACTTACACAATAATTTAAGTTTGTGCTGGCCTTTCAGATCTACTAACCAGTAACTAATATGAACAATTAGTTTTTGCAGGTAACTGTAATACTGAGCTGAATTTTCAGTAACAACAATCTTTAAGATGAATATTTCAAATCTTTTCTTGGCGACTGTATTTTGGTGAAACTCTATTCTTTTATGAGAAATGCGTGTAGTAGTTAAAAACTGAGGCTCACTACATAATTAGGAAGTTTACTGCTCCACGAAGTTTATTAATTGTAGCGGAAGTTTATTGAAGAGGCCTGTCTAGGTAAATAACTAAGGCTAAAATAGACGTGCTCAACGCAGAGTTTATAGAACACAAACTTATTACTGAAAAAAATCCTACGACTGGTCCATGCAGTTGTACAGTACTCATCTGATAATTTGAGATGACGGTGGTGGCAGTATCGATTTCCTGTGGCTACTCAAAAAAAGCCGCAACCGTATCCATCGCTCTTGCTGCATAACTAGCTCTGAAAATTCTTAACGTCCAATTTTCATAGTGCAGAGCTAACTAATACATACAGTGAATAATAAGCGAAATTACTCCCACATCAGAGGCTATATTACATAATCTTGCTGTTCTTCTCAGAGGGAGAGGGGAAGGTAGCGCGGGGAATGTTTTATTGTTTGTCTTTCACACGGACGTGCGCGACTCGTACCGATCAGCGGTTATTGTATAAATTTTGATGCGGAAGTAACGTGGATTCGTGAACACGCATGACAGAATTCGAATGGAGTACATATTTGCAGCGAGAAACATGAAATTGAGGTAACGAAGGAGGGAATATCGGGGTTTAACGTCACGTCGACACCGAATTCATTATGGACGAATCGCAAACTCGGAATGTTTGAGGGATGAGGAAGGAAGTCGGCCATGCCTTTTGAAGCGAGCCCTCCCTTCGTTTGCCTGGAGCGAGTTACGGCAATCACGGAAAATCTAAATCTGGGTGGCCGGTCGCGGGATATCCTCCCAAACTGGAGTCAACTGTATTAACCGCTGCGCCACTTCGCTCGTCAAATTATATTAAAGCTGTTCTAATCCGACGCAATGAATAGAAGAAAAACGACATTCAAAATATTTAGTAAACATTTGTGATCGAGCCTCATATTGCATAATGCATTTACATATAAATGAAATTACCGTTATTAGTCAATCAATAATCCGCTCACACAGACAACTCAAGAATATTTCGTCACACAATTACAATATCACAACCCTGCGGTCGCTGAGTGCGGCAACAATTTGAAACATAGTCAGCACGAAGTACTCGAATGGTGTAGACTTTTAACGTTCAGTATTTGTGGGCCGGAGGACACCTTATCGCACCATTACTATAGCTAGTCTGTTGGGCTCATAACATACTAATTCAAGTACGTTATCAACTAACAATAATTCGGTACATATGCGGCCCGAAATACTATCCCAAAAGGTATGTACTGACTCTTGAGAAAAACAGTTTGGCGACCTTAGAGTAAAAGGTCCAAACGATCTGGAACAAATAAAATACATCGCAGAAAGAAAAAGGCGTGTTTTTTATTAATAAAGCGAATATTACCCAACAGGATTTTGTGAGAATATCGTCGTATTTCTTCAAAAAATTTCGTTTCAAGTTTATGAAACGTCTTTATTTACTTCAGGTTAGCGCCGAGGCGGATATGAACAGATACATCAATGTATATCTGCTGTAATACTTATTTTGCGGATAAAAGCTCACAACGATGAACATATCCTCGGGTATCTACGGATACCGGCAATAAAAATTAATTTATGGATAAAAGTTAAAGAACAGTGTTTGTATTACGATTTCCGTCTATTTAAGTTACACTTGATCGATAGTAATAATCATGTCCTGGACATGGTAGATGCATTATTGTCATCTTCCATGAATAAAGGTGACAACATTCCCTCCTGCCTGCTTTTCCACACAATGACATGTACAATACATTTCCGTTTCAAATTTACTTGTTCATTACGTATATTCATTTCCTTCTGTCACATTCCTCTTTTAGTAAATCACGACGTTTATCGTTGCCACACTTTCAGCAAGCGTGCTATAATCAGTTTCAATTACTCGATATAAGCACTGTAGCAACACCTTTACACTGTCACTGAACGTCTTTGGGGAATCAGTTTCAGACCACTGGGTATCGATCGGAAGTTGCAGGTCATAAGCTCGTTTTGTTTGAAAGAGTATTCGCCATTCTATGTTCAGTTACGGGTTCGGCTGGGTGCTAGTTTCTGGAGCTCTGTTTGGATGAGATCTGTGCTGTGAAAGGGAGGCTGCCTTTGTCTGGAGGACGCCCATGCTGTTTTGTGAGGATTGTGTGCGGTTAAATTGGCTAACGATTACTCCGCGACCAGATATAGGGCCATGTGATTGCGCGTAGTAAAATGTAAGCTCATAGGTTGCTCTTTCTTGGTTGAATGAAAACTTATCACAGAGCAATGCATTATCTTTTCACTTCATCTTGCTGTAAATTCAAATTAGCTAGCCACTCCTGAAGTACAAAATAGTTTTTGAATTATACAAAGCAGTGACATGAGAACATAATGTTCCGATAGCTTGACATGAATTTAAATATTGCACTACTTGTATATCTGAGTGCTGATGCAGGCTTGTAAAATAACATCCTTGTATTTAGTAACAATATAATCGTCTATCAGTCTACTTCTTTCGGATTTATTTTGATATGTAAATTCTCATTCTTTGTTTTTAAGACATAATATAGAACCACGTTGCACGGTAGCCATCTTGTTATGTGTTGTGGATTCGCCTCACGATCCATGAAGCTTCTGAAGCATCGGGAATCACGTACTCAGTGGCTGTCAAGAGTCATTACACTGAAATGACTTAAGTCATGGGATACCTTCTAACATCTTTGGAAGTCCTCTGCAGAAATACTGAGCCATGCTGCCTCTCCAGCTGCCCATAATTGCTAGAGTGTTTCCGGTGCAGGGGTCTGTGCACGAACTGACCTCTCGATTTCGTCCCATAAATGTTCGACGGGATTCATATCTGGCGATCTGGCTAGCCAAATCATTCGCTGGAACTGTCCAGAACGTTCTTCAAAGTAATCGCGAACAATTGTGGCCCGTGACATGGCGCACTTTTATCCATAAAAATTTCATCCATGTTTGGGAGCATTAAGTACATGAATGGGCGTAAATGGTCTCCATGTAGCCGAACGTAACCATTACCAGTCAGTGACCGGTTCACTTAGAGCGAAAGACCCAGTCCATTCCATGTAAACACAGTATTATGGAACCACTACCAGCTTGCATAGTGCTTTGTTGACAACTTGAGTCCATGGCTGCGCGTGGTCTGTGCCACACTCCGACACTACCATCACCTCTTGCCAATTGATATCGGAGCTCATCTGACCAGACGCCAGTTTTCCAGTCGTCTAGGGTCCAACAAATATACACTCCTGGAAATTGAAATAAGAACACCGTGAATTCATTGTCCCAGGAAGGGGAAACTTTATTGACACATTCCTGAGGTCAGATACATCACATGATCACACTGACAGAAACACAGGCACATAGACACAGGCAACAGAGCATGCACAATGTCGGCACTAGTACAGTGTATATCCACCTTTCGCAGCAATGCAGGCTGCTATTCTCCCATGGAGACGATCGTAGAGATGCTGGATGTAGTCCTGTGGAACGGCTTGCCATGCCATTTCCACCTGGCGTCTCAGTTGGACCAGAGTTCGTGCTGGACGTGCAGACCGCGTGAGACGACGCTTCATCCAGTCCCAAACATGCTCAATGGGGGACAGATCCGGAGATCTTGCTGGCCGGGGTAGTTGACTTACACCTTCTAGAGCACGTTGGGTGGCACGGGATACATGCGGACGTGCACTGTCCTGTTGGAACAGCAAGTTCCCTTGCCGGTCTAGGAATGGTAGAACGATGGGTTCGATGACGGTTTGGATGTACCGTGCACTATTCAGTGTCCCCTCGACGATCACCAGAGGTGTACGGCCAGTGTTGGAGATCGCTCCCCACACCATGATGCCGGGTGTTGTCCCTGTGTGCCTCGGTCGTATGCAGTCCTGATTGTGGCGCTCACTTGCACGGCGCCAAACACACATACGACCATCATTGGCACCAAGGCAGAAGCGACTCTCATCGCTGAAGACGACACGTCTCCATTCGTCCCTCCATTCACGCCTGTCGCGACACCATTGGAGGCGGGCTGCACGATGTTGGGGCGTGAGCGGAAGACGGCCTAACGGTGTGCGGGACCGTAGTCCAGCTTCATGGAGACGGTTGCGAATGGTCCTCGCCGATACCCCAGGAGCAACAGTGTCCCTAATTTGCTGGGAAGTGGCGGTGCGGTCCCCTACGGCACTGCGTAGGATCCTACGGTCTTGGCGTGCATCCGTGCGTCGCTGCGGTCCGGTCCCAGGTCGACGTGCACCTTCCGCCGACCACTGGCGACAACATCGATGTACTGTGGAGACCTCACGCCCCACGTGTTGAGCAATTCGGCGGTACGTCCACCCGGCCTCCCGCATGCCCACTATACGCCCTCGCTCAAAGTCCGTCAACTGCACATACGGTTCACGTCCACGCTGTCGTGGCATGCTACCAGTGTTAAAGACTGCGATGGAGCTCCGTATGCCACGGCAAACTGGCTGACACTGACGGCGGCGGTGCACAAATGCTGCGCAGCTAGCGCCATTCGACGGCCAACACCGCGGTTCCTGGTGTGTCCGCTGTGGCGTGCGTGTGATCATTGCTTGTACAGCCCTCTCGCAGTGTCCGGAGAAAGTATGGGGGGTCTGACACACCGGTGTCAATGTGTTCTTTTTTCCATTTCCAGGAGTGTAGTAATGAGTCCAGCAGAGGCTCTGCAAGTGATGTCGTGCTGTTGCCAAAGGCATTCGCGTCGGTCGTCTGCTACCATAGCCCATGAATCCCAGACTTGGCCACACTGTCCTAACGGATACGTTCATCGTACGTCCTACAACCCTATCTCTACTGTTGTAATTTAGTATGCTTTTACCTAAATAACAGAAAGCCTAGTCTCTATGTTGTCACGTACAGCCCTCTCACTAAATTTAGTTTAATTTCTAAATAAAGTACACTGTTGGAGGATAGTCCTCTTGCCGACCGGAGTCGTGCCGGCGCGGTAGCTCAGCGTGTTCGGTCAGAGGGTTTAGCTACCCTCTGTAACAAAAAAACTGAGTGAACGAATCTACGATCAACCTGAACAGCGTCATAGAACGTTCGCCACGAACAAATTCAACGAACAATCTAGAGCAAAATGAGATAAAAAAAGAGTGGCCGAGCGCTTCTATGCCCTACAGTCTGGAACTGTGCGACCGCTACGGTCGCAGGTTCGAATCCTGCCTCGGGCATGGATGTGTGTGATGTCCTTAGATTAGTTAGGTTTAAGTAGTTCTAAGGGACCGATGACCTCACAAGTTAAGTCCCATAGTGCTCAGATCCATTTGAACCATTTGATAGTCCTCTTAACAGGGAAAGCTTATCAAAGGAGTTTCCCTTTTTACGGGGTTTGATCGTGTGTTGTGTATAATGGATAAGTAAATCAGACTGTTCAATTCTTTTCCTGAGATATTACTCAGCGGTTAGAAAGAAACGCAGTACGAATAGTATTATACTAAAGCTAGGACAACACAGTTCCAAGTTCATTTAGCGGTTTAAATTATGTACTGACTGGCGCCAGCCTGTCCAAGCAATGAAACAGTGAAGTATTGGAGAAGCAGAAGTATGAATTTTACCTATTTATTACTACTGTTTAAGTTACTTCTTCAAATAAATATTGCTCCACGTAAACAAAGTTGGTGGAGACACTGGAATTATTTGACTAACACACTCTGATACATTCCGTTTTAAAAGAGAAAAGCCCAGTACATAACTTAAAGGTAGCTAAAAACGTTTGGCCAGGGAGGACCTTTAGAAAAACACTTTTCATAACCAACGAACTTACATACTAAAATACCTAGATACTAAAGCACACACTTTTTATACTGAACATTTCACTTCAACAAAACCTCTTTCTTACTGGAATTTACTTTCAAAAGCTATTACTCTTTGAACTAACTCTGTACAGTCATTTAACAAATTCTAGTAACTTTGCTTCATTCTGACTGAAGTTTACGTAAGCAAACTTTTACCGTAACATTTTGCAATAGTTAAGAAAACTATTGAAACGAGAATAGTTTGACCTTATTTCTCTGTAATGTACTAAAGCACGGACGTGTTATTACTCTAACTAAAATTTTCATTACGCCTTTCAGTGAAACAATTAAGACAACTTTTCTTTAACTATTGCTCTAGATGAAAATATTCCTGAACTCTTTGACTTTATGATGCAAAATTACATTTAAATCCACTCTATTCAATTTACACTCTTCCGCTACTGAGACGTAATTTCATTACTGAAGGATTTAGACCCTCACACGTATATCACGTTATTTACACAAAAACAATTTAAAGGGTGTCTCTTTATATTAACTTGGCACTTCATAAGTCTGTAAAACAGGATACTCGGGTTCATCAAACACCAGAAAGGAACCCTGTATAGGTGTACGGTTAGGATAAAATAATAGGGTGAACCACTTTCTTTCAAAAATGATTATTCATTAATAAAGCACAGTTTAAATTTATAGTTCACGCTGTACAAAAGTAAAATACCAAAAAATATCTTTTCTGGTGACTGTAGGCCTGAGTGTGGCCAACAATTATGGCGGCTACACTTACCACAGCATAGTTTGCCAGTATCTTGCTGTATGGGCTCAATTTCTCTTCTTGGCGTCATTCAGTTTTACCTACAGTAGCCCAACAACTCGCGGCTATGCCGTAAGCCGTTTTCAGTCTTCATCCAAGGCATTTTTGTGTAAATATGCAGGGAAAGCTTCTCCTGCTCCACAAGGGTGATGCCTCAGTCACTGCTGCCTACAGACTGTATGACTTACTTCCCACGCTTACTCTAGGTAGCACGCCAATGCGTCCTTGTAACCTTTTCCACTCCCCAGAGACACTCTCGTTTCAAACAAAAGCACAGCGGCTTTTACATAACACCTATTTCTTAGATTGTTCCTAAGCGTGACCATTTCTTACAATTGTCAAATTTACATCAACATGAGCAGTTTATACATACAAAAAACCTTAAATACAAGATGTCACCAGACAATTATTTGACGTAGTAAACAATTTACATAGTATCTTACATACATTACTCAGATATAATGCAAAGAAATTCAACCTCCAGTATATCACACTTTACATATACCCCTCCACCCCACCCACCCACCCCCATGAACCATGGACCTTGCCGTTGGTAGGGAGGCTTGCGTGCCTCAGCAATACAGATGGCCGTACCGTAGGTGCAACCACAACGAATGACCAGACAAACGCATGGTTCCTGAAGAGAGGCAGCAGCCTTTTCAGTAGCTTGGCTGAAAGCAAGGGGAAACTACGCCCGAAATTCTGCCCGAGGGCATGCAGCTTTACTGTATGGTTAATGATGATGGCGTCCTTTTGGGTAAAATATTCTGGAGGTAAAATAGTCCCCCAATCGGATCTCCGGGCAGGGATTACTCAAGAGGACGTCGTTATCAGGAGAAAGAAAACTGGCGTTCTACGCATCGGAGCGTCGAATGTCAGATTTCTTAATCGGGCAGGTAGGTTAGAAAATTTAAAAAGGGAAATGGATAGGTTAAAGTTGGATATTGTGGGAATTACTGAAGTTCGGTGGCAGGAGGAACAAGCCTTTTGGTCAGGTGAATACAGGGCTATAAATACAAAATCAAATAGGGGTAATGCAGGAGTAGGTTTAATAATGAATAAAACAATAGGAATGCGGGTAAGCTACTATAAACAGCACAGCGAACGCATTGTTGTGGCCAAGATAGACACGAAGCCCACGCCTACGACAGTAGTACAAGTCTATATGCCAACTAGCTCTGCAGATGACGAAGAGACTGAAGAAATGTATGATGAAATAAAAGAAAATATTCAGATAGTGAAGGGAGACAAAGATTTAATAGTCATGGGTGACTGGAATTCGGTAGTAGGAAAAGGGAGACAAGGAAACCTAGAAGGTGAATATGGATTGGGGAGTTCCTAGATAACAGAACGCAGCACGTCATTCTCAATGGAGAGAAGTCTTCCGAAGTAAGAGTGATTTCAGGTGTGCCGCAGGGGAGTGTCATAGGACCGTTGCTATTCACAATATACATAAATGACCTGGTGGATGACATCGGAAGTTCACTGAGGCTTTTTGCAGATGATGCTGTGGTGTATCGAGAGGTTGCAACAATGGAAAATTGTACTGAAATGCAGGAGGATCTGCAGCGAATTGACGCATGGTGCACGGAATGGCAATTGAATCTCAATGTAGCGAAGTGTAATGTGATGCGAATACATAGAAAGATAGGTCCCTTATCATTTAGCTACAAAATAGCAGGTCAGCAACTGGAAGCAGTTAATTCCATAAATTATCTGGGAGTACGCATTAGGAGTGATTTAAAATGGAATGATCATATAAAGTTGATCGCCGGTAAAGCAGATGCCAGACTGAGATTCATTGGAAGAATCCTAAGGAAATGCAATCCGACAACAAAGGAAGTAGGTTACAGTACGCTTGTTCGCCCAATGCTTGAATACTGCTCAGCAGTGTGGGATCCGCACCAGGTAGGGTTGATAGAAGAGATAGAGAAGATCCAACGGAGAGCAGCGCGCTTCGTTACAGGATCATTTAGTAATTGCGAAAGCGTTACGGAGATGATAGATAAACTCCAGTGGAAGACTCTGCAGGAGAGACGCTCAGTAGCTCGGTACGGGCTTTTGTTGAAGTTTCGAGAACATACCTTCACCGAAGAGTCAAGCAGTATATTGCTCCCTCCTACGTATATCTCGCGAAGAGACCATGAGGATAAAATCAGAGAGATTAGAGCCCACACAGAAGCATAACGACAGTCCTTCTTTCCACGTACAATACGAGACTGGAATAGAAGGGAGAACCGATAGAGGTACTCAGGGTACCCTCCGCCACACACCGTCAGGTGGCTTGCGGAGTACGGATGTAGATGTAGATGTAGAAATGAAAGAGGAAGCCGCCTGGTAGAATTTTGCACTGAGCACATATAATCATTGCTAACACTTGGTTCAAGAATCATAAAAGAAGGCTGTATACATGGAAGAAGCCTGGAGATATTGGCAGATTTCAGATAGATTATATAATGGTAAGATAGAGATTTAGGAACCAGGTTTTAAATTGTAAGACATTTCCAGGGGCAGATGTGGACACTGACTACAATCTATTGGCTATGAACTGTAGATTGAAACTAAAGAAACTGCAAAAAGGAGGGAATTTGAGATGGGACCTGGATAAACTGAAAGAACCAGAGGTTGTACAGAGATTCAGGGAAAGCGTAAGGGAACAAATGGCAGGATTGGGGGAAAGAAATGCAGTAGAAGAAGAATGGGTAGCTTTGAGGGATGAAGAAGTGAAGGCAGCAGAGGATCAAGTAGGTAAAAAGACGAGGGCTAGAAGAAATCCTTGGGTAACAGAAGAAATATTGAATTTAATTGATGAAAGGAGAAAATTTAAAAATGCATTATACACTCCTGGAAATGGAAAAAAGAACACATTGACACCGGTGTGTCAGACCCACCATACTTGCTCCGGACACTGCGAGAGGGCTGTACAAGCAATGATCACACGCACGGCATAGCGGACACACCAGGAACCGCGGTGTTGGCCGTCGAATGGTGCTAGCTGCGCAACATTTGTGCACCGCCGCCGTTAGTGTCAGCCAGTTTGCCGTGGCATACGGAGCTCCATCGCAGTCTTTAACACTAGTAGCATGCCGCGACAGCGTGGACGTGAACCGTATGTGCAGTTGACGGACTTTGAGCGAGGGCATATAGTGGGCATGCGGGAGGCCGGGTGGACATACCGCCGAATTGCTCAACACGTGAGGCGTGAGGTCTCCACAGTACATCGATGTAGTCGCCAGTGGTCGGCGGAAGGTGCACGTGCACGTCGACCTGGGACCGGACCGCAGCGACGCACGGATGCACGCCAAGACCGTAGGATCCTACGCTGTGCCGTACGGGACCGCACCGCCACTTCCCAGCAAATTAGGGACACTGTTGCTCCTGGGGTATCGGCGAGGACCATTCGCAACCGTCTCCAAGAAGCTGGGCTACGGTCCAGCACACCGTTAGGCCGTCTTCCGCTCACGCCCCAACATCGTGCAGCCCGCCTCCAGTGGTGTCGCGACTGGCGTGAATGGAGGGACGAATGGAGACGTGTCATCTTCAGCGATGAGAGTCGCTTCTGCCTTGGTGCCAATGATGGTCGTATGCGTGTTTGGCGCCGTGCAGGTGAGCGCCACAATCAGGACTGCATACGACCGAGGCACACTGGGCCAACACCCAGCATCATGGTGTGGGGAGCGATCTCCAACACTGGCCGTACACCTCTGGTGATCGTCGAGGGGACACTGAATAGTGCACGGTACATCCAAACCGTCATCGAACCCATCGTTCTACCATTCCTAGACCGGCAAGGGAACTTGCTGTCCCAACAGGACAATGCACGTGCGCATGTATCCCGTGCCACCCAACGTGCTCTAGAAGGTGTAAGTCAACTACCTTGGCCAGCAAGATCTCCGGATCTGTCCCCCATTGAGCATGTTTGGGACTGGATGAAGCGTCGTCGCACGCGGTCTGCACGTCCAGCACGAACGCTGGTCCAACTGAGACGCCAGGTGGAAATGGCATGGCAAGCCGTTCCACAGGACTACATCCAGCATCTCTACGATCGTCTCCATGGGAGAATAGCAGCCTGCATTGCTGCGAAAGGTGGATATACACTGTACTAGTGCCGACATTGTGCATGCTCTGTTGCCTGTGTCTATGTGCCTGTGGTTCTGTCAGTGTGATCATGTGATGTATCTGACCCCAGGAATGTGTCAATAGAGTTTCCCCTTCCTGGGACAATGAATTCACGGTGTTCTTATTTCAATTTCCAGGAGTGTATGAAGCAGGCAAAAAGGAATACAAACGTCTCAAAAATGATATCAACAGGAAGAGCAAACTGGCTAATCAAGGATAGCTAGAGGATAAATGTAAGGATGTAGAGGCTTATCTCACTAGGGGCAAGATAGATACTGCCGACAGGAAAATTAAAGAGACCTTTGGAGAAAAGGAACCACTTGTATGAATATCAAGAGCTCAGATGGAAACCCAGTTCTAAGCAAAGAATGGAAAGCAGAAAGGTGGAAAGAGTATATAGAGGTTCTATACAAGGGCGATGTACTTGAGGACAACATTATGGAAATGGAAGAGGATGTAGATGAAGATGAAACGGGAGATATGATACTGTGTGAAGAGTTTGACAGAGTACTGAAAGACCTAAGTCGAAACAAGGCCCCAGGAGTAGACAACATTCCATTAGAA
This sequence comes from Schistocerca gregaria, assembly GCF_023897955.1. NCBI lineage: Eukaryota > Metazoa > Arthropoda > Insecta > Orthoptera > Acrididae > Schistocerca > Schistocerca gregaria. The sequence goes on from NC_064922.1 coordinate 906,241,331, forward strand.
CTGCTGACGGCCTTGGGAGAGCCTGTCCTGACAAAACTCTACCATCTGGTGAGCAAGATGTATGAGACAGGCGAAATAACCTCAGACTTCAAGAAGAATTCCCAAAGAAAGCAGGTGTTGACAGATGTGAAAATTACCGAACTATCAGTGTAATAAGTCACGGCTGCAAAATACTAACACGATTTCTTTACAGACGAGTAGAAAAACTAGTAGAAGCCGACCTCGGGGAAGATCAGTTTCTATTCCGTAGAAATATTGGAACACGTGTGGCAATACTGACCCTACGGCTTATCTTAGAAGTTAGATTAAGGAAAGGCAAACCTACATATCTAGCATTTGTAAACTTAGAGAAAGCCTTTGACAATGTTGACTGGAATACTCTCTTTCAAATTCTGAAGGTGGCAGGGGTAAAATACAGGGAGCGAAAGGCTATTTACAATTTGTATAGAAACCAGATGGCAGTTATAAGAGTTGAGGGGCATGAAAGGGAAGCAGTGGTTGGGAAGGGAGTGAGACAGGGTTGTAGCCAATCCCAGATGCTATTCAATCTGTATATTGAGCAAGCAGTAAAGGAAACAAAAGAAAAATTCGGAGTAGGTATTAAAATCCATGGAGAAGAAATAAAAACTTTGAGGTTCGCCGATGACATTGTAATTCTGTCAGAGACAGCAAAGGACTTGGAAGAGCAGTTGAACGGAATGGATAGTGTCTCGAAAGGAGGATATAAGATGAACATCAACAAAAGCAAAACGAGGATAATGGAATGTAGTCAAATTAAATCGGGTGATGCTGAGGGTATTACATGAGGAAATGAGACACTTAAAGTAGTAAAGGAGTTTTGCTATTTGGGGAGCAAAATAACAGATGATGGTTGAAGTAGAGAGGATATAAAATGTAGACTGGCAATGGCAAGGAAGGCATTTCTGAAGAAGAGAAATTTGTTAACATCGAGTATAGATATAAGTGTCAAGAAGTCGTTTCTGAAAGTATTTGTATGGAGTGTAGCCATGTATGGAAGTGAAACATGGACGATAAATAGTTTAGACAAGAAGAGAATAGAAGCTTTCGAAATGTGGTGCTACAGAAAAATACTGAAGATTAGATGGGTAGATCATATAACTAATGAGGACGTGTCGAATAGGATTGGGGAGAAGAGAAGCTTGTGGCACAACTTGACTAGAAGAAGGGCTCGGTTGGTAGGATATGTTCCGAGGCATAAATGGATCACAAATTTAGCATTGGAGGGCAGCGTGGAGGGTAAAAATCGTAGAGGGAGACCAAGAGATGAATACACCAAGAAGATTCTGAAGGATGTAGGATGCAGTAGGTACTGGGAGATGATTAAGCTTGCACAGGATAGAGTAGCAAGGAGAGCAGCATCAAACCAGTCTCAGGACTGAAGACCACAACAACAACAACTTTACATATACAGAAAATGTAGTACCAATATGCGAAAATATTAAAGCAAAAAATTATAAAAAGTTTAGATGAACCATAAACAAATAGTGTTATAGTTCCACATTGTTTTTTGGTGACATTTCACGCAGCGTTGCTTGTCTGTTAGTACTGAGAACTCTACGCAAACGCCGCTGCTGTCGGTCGTTAAGAGAAGGCCGTTGGCTACTGTGTTGTCCGTGATGAGGAGTAATGCTTGATATTTGGTATTCTCGACACACTCGTGACACCGTGGACCTCGGAATATTGAATTCCCTAACGATTTCCGCAATGGAACGTCCCAAGCGTATAGCTCCAACTACCATTCCTAGTTCTCAGTCTGTTAATTCCCGCCTTGCGACCATAATCACGTTGGAAACCTTTTCACATGAATCAGCTCAGTACTAATAATAGCTCCGTCAGTGGTTCAAATGGCTCTGAGCACTTTGGGACTTATCTGAGGTCATCAGTCCCCTAGACTTAGAACTACTTAAGCCTAACTAACCTAAGGACATCACACACATCCATGCCCGAGGCAGGATTCGAAACTGCGACAGTAGCGGTCGCGCGATTCCAGACTGAAGCGCCTAGAACCGCTCGGCCACACCGGCCGAACGCTCCGTCAGTGCACTGCTATTTTATACCTTGACTACCCTATACTACCGCTATCTGTGTATGTGCACAGCATGAGTATTTGTTCTTTGCACACCATCAGGTTACATGTGCTGATAAGGTAGGTCTACAGAAGCTGTTTAGCAACTGTTGTTTAACAAGTGTCGTGCGGAGTAAACGCGTACCCTGACAGATGTTACGTAAGAATGACATTGATGAATTACATTTTTGATTTGATGGTTTAATGGTCTTTTGTACTCCTGTGTCTTTGTGTGCGTGCGTCTGTGACTATGTGTATCAACCTTTACGAGTTAGTTATGACAGCTAGGAGATTTCAGGGATTTATTATCACGAGTTATGGACAGAGTTGTTGCTTTTTATGACCAAGCACGTCTTTGACGTTCTACCAACAGCCGTCCCTATGTCCCAGCTATTCCTGTTTCGTTTCTATTATCGGCTGTCAGTTATGCAATCACCAATAGTTGCGATAAAGAGACATGAAGGCTATTCCAGTACACTCCATCCTTTGTAACCTTCGCCGAATGATCCGGCTCCTGTTTGTGTTTCACACCCAATATATATCATTACTATGATGATGATTTATAGCTGAGGGTGCTAAACAGCAAGGTCATCAGCGCTATATCATTACGCAGTGAAACTCTCGGCGTTTATGTTAAATGTATTTGCAAGTACACGAAGAAATCTTTATCACGGTCTATTGACACACAGTCAACACGGGTTTAGAAAACATAAATCCTGTGAAACACAACTAGCTCTTTATTCACACGAAGTGTTGAGTGCTATTGACAAGGCATTTGAAATCGGTTTCTGGATTTCCGGCAGGCTTTTGACACTGTACCACACAATCGGCTCGTAGTGAAATTGCGTGCTTATGGAATATCGTCTCAATTATGTGACTGGATTTGCAATTACCTTTCAGAGAGGTCACAGTTCGTAGTAATTGACGGAAAGTCATCGAGTAAAACAGAAGTGATTTCTGGCGTTCCCCAAGGTAGTGTTATAGGCCCTTTGCTGTTCCTTACCTATATAAACGATTTGGTAGACAATCTGAGGACCCGTCTTCGGTTGTTTGCAGATAACGCTGTCGTTTATCTACTAATAAAGTCATCAGAAGATCAAAACAAACTGCAAAACGATTTAGAAAAAATATCTCAATGGCTCGAAAAGTGGCAGTTGACTCTACATAACGAAAAGTGCGAGGTCATCCACATGAGTGCTGAAGGGAACTGATTTGCAGAGTATCCATGTAGATGTAGATGTAGACCTTGAGAAGCGTAGCACGTTAGATGGTATAATATTGCAGTGAATTAGAGTAGATTTAATAAAGGTACTATATTACATCCGACATTGTGCAATATGTAAAGACTTCATTTAACTGTCCAGAATTCACAAAATTTGTTTAAGTAATTGAGTCATAAAACTGTAACTCATAGAAATGATCAAGATCTAAATGTGCTCAAGATAGACTTCTATGTTCGTAGCCGACGGAATGTAAATTACGATGGCCGGCTTGAGCAGACGGTAGGCCAAACGCAATCCTCTGTAGAGGTCTGGCGTGCCAAACTGATTAAAATGGTTTACGAAATTGACATCCGCGAATGAGAATAAAGCTCTTGCAGGTGCGGTGTGGATGTAGGTAGCATTTCTCTTATCTTCACAGACCTCTGTTCCTCTGTCTATTATATTCATCGACTAGTCCTGTGTACACGATTTCGTTTACTGATAGACGGCGCTTTCCCAGAACGCTTCCAATCAATCCAAGTCTTGCCTCTCATTGATGTTACAGTTCATACCACTTCGTAGTACTACCCTACAAACATTTAAACAACGTTACTTGCTGCAGCTGTTCACCACTAATCTTGTGTTCCGCCACTACTGGGTTCTTTTTCTTTGTTATAGGAATTGTATTTATCGATGGTCAAAGGTACGTGTCATTCATTATGTAAGAAGGATGTTTAGGTTTTTTTATTGGTAACGCCAACGCCACGTAGCGCTCTGTAAGAAAATCACTGGCTGTGCTGTGTGCAGTCTGTGGCTGGTTGGCATTGTTGTCTGCCTTTGTAGTGTTGGGCAGCGGCAGCTGGATGCTAACAGCGCGTAGCGTTGCGCAGTTGGAGGTGAGCCGCCAGCAGTGGTGGATGTGGGGAGAGAGATGGCGAAGTTTTCAAATTTGCAAGAATGGCTGTCAATAACTGACATATATATTATGACTATTAAGGTAAATACATTGTTTGTTCTCTATTAAAATCTTTCATTTGCTATCTATACCCATCAGTAGTTAATGCCTTCCATAGTTTGAATCTTTTATTTAGCTGGCAGTAGTGGTGCTAGCTGTATTGCAGTAGTTTCGAGTAACCAAGATTTTTGTGAGGTAGGTGATATGTGAAACGTATAGGTTAATGTTAGTCAGGGCCATTCTTTTGTAGGGATTTTTGAAAGTCAGATTGCCTTGCGCTAAAAAATATTGTGTGTCAGCTTAAGCACAGTCATGTATAAATTTTTCTAAGGGGACGTTTCATATGTCGGCCCTTAGCCAAGGATACCTCACTGGAATCTTCTGATTTTTTCTTGTAGTTTGTGTAGTTAGTGTAGCCTTTGTTTATTGCTAGCGCGTAATCATAGAGAGAATTTCCTTTGTAGTTGCTGTCTTTCATTGTTGTACAGTAAAACAGTTGTGGCATGCACGTAGATTTGCACCAAGTATTTCCAGGCTTCGCTTGCAATTAACTAGATATTATTTTCAGTGCTATGTTAATGTGTTCTCTTATTTTTGCTCTTCAAATTGTGCTTTTATGTGTTATCGTGTGAAATATTGTGACAATAATGGCGTGTGAAAAACGTAACACTAGGCTCCAAAGTAAACTGAGAAATAATAGTGACGACGAGCGACGCTTATCAGCACCACTGTGTAGTGAATTAACAGACATTCGAAGTAGTAATTTGGTAATTGTGCATAGGGAAATGGAGCGGGCGGCAAATAATGGTGTAGACAATGAAACAAGTAGTGAACAGGGAACAATTATCGATCGATCAGTCGGCAACAGCTCGCCTCAGGAATCCGAAATGACAGAACACAATATTGCAAATACTGTAGACTTAGGTTATGGGTCCTCACCGTTTTCTCAAATGAGTCAAGACACATTTTCTGCCTGTCAAAACGTAAATGTTGCCGGTGAAAATGCACTGCCAAAAAGCATAGAAAAACAGATTCCAGACACTAATACATTATTATTGCAATTAATGCAACAAATGGAACAAAATCAGAGACAAACACAGCAAAAGCTTCAAAAGTTAGACAGAATGGAACAAAATCAGAGAGAAACACAGCAAAAACTTCAAATGTTAGACACAATGGAACAAAATCAGAGACAAACATAGCAAAAGCTTCAAAAGTTAGACTCAGTGGAACATACACTTGAACAAACACGTGAAGATTTAACTACTGAATTACATAAAATCGAATCGAAATGTCAAAAAGTCTGTAATGACGTAAAAACACAAATTTGCGAGCATTTCCAACTTATTTTTTCGCGGCATGAAAATGCATTACAGAATCACGAAGCAGCCATAAAAGAACTGCAAACTATTGTTCATGAAAATCATGAGACCTTGCAAGCTAAAATTGACTCAGTTGCATCTACCGATTCGGTTACGCAACTTACAAAAACTTAAGCGAACTTAAAGGACACAGTAGATTCGATTTCAAATGGACACTCTGAAACTTGGTTCAGAAAAACACACTGAGGAAATGTGTTCACTATCGGAGAAAGTAGCCGAACTTTCAGATCAGTTCATTAACTTATATACAAAGGTAGATGATGATCTGAATGACACAGAGTGCGAACAAATTAGGAAATTCAAACAAAATCAGAATCAAATTAATACACAACACCAAAGAGAAATCCGGGAAGTGCAAGATCAGCTCACACAGGTAATACAAAAATTACGTGTTTCAGAGGACACTCGCACTCCAATACGGGAAGAGGGACATAAAAATACGGAACTGCCACAAAATAACAACACAGGGCACTTTGGAGATTATGAAAGAAATTGGCAAGGTACACCGAATTTTGAGATGGAACCGCCGACACGACGTAACAATGACCGATATGCTACCCGCGGACACGATGATTTTGACTATAAGCTGTTCATTACTACATGTAAATTCAAAACATTTAAGAATTCTGGCAACGACATTCATCCACAAGCGTGGCTCCATCAATTCTCTCATTGTTTTCCTCCCAACTGGTCACTAGAGCACAGATTAGAATTTATGTGTGGCTACTTGGAGGATGAACCAGCTGTAAGAATGCGTCGGTTATTGATGATTGCCACAGTGAAGGAGAATTTTATCATGCCTTCCTCTCATCATATTGGTCTCAAGCCACGCAAGACCTAGTAAAACATAGCATCATGATGATGAAACACTTTGAACAATCTGAATTTTCCAGTCTTGTCAAATATCTTGAAGACATTTTGCATAAGAATCAATATCTTTCAAACCCATACAGCCCTTCAGAACTCATCCGCATGTGCTTAATGAAATTGCCGAAACATTTAAGGAATATTATTTTGGCAGGCCGTTGCAAAGACGAGATTGAAGCTTTTCAGGGACTCTTACAAGAATTAGAAATTGACACTGACAATCGCGGAACGCGAAAACAGGAACACAACAGCTACAGGTCACATCCGTCGCAAATCCGCGATGAAAGAAATAGTAACTGGACACGACAAGTCTATTCTCACAACACAAATAGTGACCAAAACAGACACCACCCATATGACAACCGTTGGCAGAATAATAGTTAGAGAGAAAGATCGCATTTCTGTAGTAATGAATATTACACAGACAATCACAGAAACAGACAATATGGCAACGAGAACTATTATTATCACTGGAGACAGAATAATTTCAGACGCAAGGGTCCACCGCGCAATGATAATTCAGGGAGAAATTCTCCACCACTTAACCGACAAGAAAGAAACTACAGAAACTACCGACATGATGACAGACGATATAATCATAACGACAGACCGGAATTTCATCAGAACCGGCGGGATCCAAACAGAGCTGGGCCCTCTAGGGAAGTTAGGTCTCCTAATCCCAATAACGGCGCACGCCAACAAAGAAACAGACAATGACTCGCACTGCAGGCAGCCGCGTGCGCCGGCTGGCTCAGAGAAAAATAACATGAGTTAACCTTGAGCAGAATTCCAGTGTTCCTTACAGACGTAATCACATGATAATTGCTTTTCAGTTGAAACTCTGAGTACTATGAAGAGTAAAGAATTGCACTATATTTCACATGTAAAACCGTTATTGAGAGACAATCTGCTTTTTAGCTTAGTCTTTACCATAAAATTTTTCACTTCACGCTACTAGTACAATTTGTCACACTGAGAAACTAACATGCGACAATGTTTTGAAGTTAACTATCCAGTCTAGAACCTAGGGAACATTTTTAAACAGAAATTACGAATGCATTGTTATAGTGAACAGACGTCACAGTGTTATTGTGTGTGTACATTTTTGCTTGTTAGTTGCACGATTACGTAACAATTATAAGGCTGACATACTTAGAACATTTACCAGTACTGCTAATGAGATTTTAATGCAACATTTTGGATTACTTGAAAATACATTCTTTATTTGAAGTAAATTCGGTGAGATTAAAGATGACTTAGCATTTGGTTTCTCTGATAGCTACACGATTATATCACGACGCTACTAATATGTGACACGATTTACATTGTTGCTTTTGCGGCGTATCTGTTTTATATCTGCACAGTTTTTCTGTATTATTCTGGAAAGTAAAACATGTTTTAGTAGTAACTTTTGTGGTATAGCTACAATGAAACAGCCTTTATCGTAGCACAACAATACGTTTCAGTACAGTACTTACTTCATCATGGCAATAAACGTAGTAACTACGATATCTATATGCAAAGCATTTCACTTTTGTTTATCATGAGGTAAGTACATTGACTTCTGCAGAACTTAGCTTTCGGAGGATGATAACTACGACACTTCCACAGAGATTATCTTACAACAAGACACAGTTTAGCGCTACAGTACACGTATTTGAGTGATTAATTTTGTACTTAAAACATTTATTTTTAAAGATATTTGAAGTACAATGATACAAAGGTTTTCCGTGATACATTTCATTCCATTGCTGTAATCTATAACACCTGAGGATATAATTACATTAATCCACAGGGGGGGGGGTACACGCCTACTTTGTGTACCATGTGTGTGGCAAGCACAAGGAGCCCTAGCTAATGTGGTATTTGCTTATACAACTTTACACATCGGTACCATATTTGTCTAACACATAAATTACACAGCTATCTGGTTATTTAACTGAGAGAGACAAACATTTATTTTACTACATCAGTGACAGATGTTTACGTAATTGCACCGTTGGATAACTTCACACTTATGAAATTGTATTTTGTCTGTACTTTGTGAACAGTTCATATTTTTTCGGAACCATTGTCACATTATGAGAGCTTTGAATGATGTAGTTGGTATGGGATCATGATTTTTAAAGTACGTTTGAGGTAGATGACACTTTTGACATGAGCAGAGAATTTTTTTAGGTTTTGAAATTAGTGGAGGAAGCTACGACGATTTTGAGAATTTGACTGAGGTGTTATGATGTTGTTATTACGATGACTATGTGTATTATGCTGTTGCGGTATGTTTATGATCAATAAGCTGATGCTATATGAGTTATTTGATTATGCTACGTATCTGTTATGATGAAATATTGAAGAAGTGTCGACGAATAAGGTAAGGAATAATGAGTAGTGGTTAGGGACTCTGGTTTGTGAAAAAGGTTGTTGGAAACCAAGAATCGTACTTTAAGAGTTATGGAATGTATGTAAATGCTTGAATGTATTACAATGCCGACGAAAACTTTTTGGACACTGTTATATTAATAGAATTTTGTTTCTACAGATGTGTAACGCAAATTCTTGACCTGTGAAATTTTTTATATGAGACTGCCACTGTAGCGGAAACTGGTGTCGTAAATATTTCGGTAAGACAGTTAAGTGACCACCTGCACGTAATGCGTCGTGGGCACCCAGCTGGGCGACAGCCACCTGGAAACAAGCCATTAGTGTGTGCCTTTCAGAGGCACAGGTAAAAAAAAAATAGGGGCCATTATGCTCGCTATTGACATTTCTGTGTAGAAAGCGTCGCAAATACCACACGCTCAAACTTGAAAACATATGATTACACTTTGGAGTTCTTAATTTATGATATTTACTGAAATGAAATGATGAGAAACATTCCATGTCTATTGTCTTGCTAGTTGGAAGAATGTGTACTGCATTATGAAATGACTTATGGCTAGCGAACGACGTTTCACGCCTTGCTTCGCCTATGTTGTTTAATATCTAGTTTGTAGCTGCCCTGCAGCATTGGTTAAAGTAAAATTTTATAAATGTACTAATATAAATATTTTATGCCTACAGACCCAGTAAAGAATAACTTTGTGATATACTTCCAAAAAATTGAGGGAGCACAAAAAGACATTGCCGTTCACAGGAACTGCATACATAATTTTCTTTTCAAGTACTTGGTAATTTTTATGGTAGGATAACTTCTTGTGGAGCACCACTTTAATGACATAGATATTAATATGTGAATAGACATTTCCCTTTTTTGCATTGTTGTCTTTACTGTAATATTTTTCTGCTTGAGCTTTGTCATGTTTTGTTATAAGGTATTGCATTTGCTGCTGCTGTGTGCCAAGCGTAATGTTACTGAATTTGACTTTGTACTACTCTGTTAAGCCAGTTTTACTAGGGATTTTTTTTTCTTGTTTGCTGCACAGCGCCTTATATTAGTTGTAATATTGCAATTGCTTTACCAATTTCCATTGTTTGGGACATTGCTGTTTGTATTAATTTGTTTTGTGCTGCTGCTTTGCCTCGTCCCTTAGTTTAGCATCTGAGCTCAGTAGATTTAAGTTAGCTTAAGTGGGGTAGACTATATAAGAAACTAACTACGACGAATTGGAAGAAATGCATTGAGAAGCTATAAGAAAATGGTTTTTCCAAAAAAGTAGTGTACAGTGGAGAAAAACTATTTTTGAAAGAGGAGGTGAACAGAATATAGAAAGCATGCTTGGATAGGATTTTTTTTTTTTTGGTTGGAGCAAATGTTGAAATAAGAGGGACGATGTATGGAATGAAGTTTTGGGTTGAACTGCAGTACCAAATGTTACACTGAGAACAAACCCTGCCCTTTCCTTTTGTGTTGTCCCACTATGTGTTTGTGTACCGTTGTGTATTTGTTTTCTTCCTGGCTCTGTGTACTGTTTCATAGATTTTTTCTCTTCTAATACTAAGCTATATACACTATGATGAGGAATACTATTATCCTCAAATATAATTTGCATTAATAATATGTTATTTACTTCGTAAAGATGTTTAGACATTATTTATCCTGTTTTGTTCTAATGCTCATGTGTGAAGTTGATGTTTCAAAAGTTATTCTGATCTTTTATGTATGTACTTACGTCATAATTCCTGTAACACTGATGTATATGTTTATTTCTATTCTTTTGTAAAGTCTGTGTTATTACAAATGTTATCTGTACTGTTATGTTCTTTAATGATGTATTTTGTACCTTTGTTATTGTATTCTTATGTTATAAAATTGTAATTGACACCAGTTCATCGAATTAAGTAACTGGTAAGTTACATTTCACTGCACACATTTCTGTTGGTCATAGTATATGGACAATATGTGAGAAGTAGGGACTGATAGTGTTTGCAAGTGTTTTGATAATTCAGCAAGGGACTGGTTAACAGCATTACTGGTTCTAAGGACAATTCCAAAAACTTTGTGCGTGGACAAGTGGTGGGTTCTGGACTTGCTATATTATCCGCAAGACTCTTCAATGGTGATTGTGCGCCTGCAAAGTCAAACAGATGGCTGCTGGCCATCTCTGCAAGGACTACATTGGGTCTACACCTTTGATGACCCACCAATACCATTATTTCTACAAGGACTGCAGTGGGTCTGCACCTCTGGTGGCCCACCAATACCGTAATCTCTACCAGGACTACAATGGGTCTACTCTGTGACGACCTACCTACCAATATTCTTTAAAACTTCGACTGACTCTGCCGTGGGTTTGCTCTGTTGTGGCCCATTACCTGTGTGCATGTCAAGAGTCAGCACTGTCTTTCCGTTGAAAGGAAACACTACTTCTTCAAGACTGCATGGAAATCCACTACTTCCGTGTGCATTTTCTTTTACTACTCAGACTTTGAGAAAAACACTGCAATTTTACTTTGATGAATGATCGGGACTGTCTTTATGGACTGTGAGAAAATTTTTGCTTTTGACCAACATTGTATCGATATGTGTGTGCATTTCATTTCTTTGTTATTGTAAATATGAAAAAAAAATTTCAAAACTGTATTGGCCACTGCCCAAAACAATTCGTAAAATTTTCTGTGGGGAGCATGGGGGCTATGTAAGTAGGATGTTTAGGTTTTTTTATTGGTAACGCCAACGCCACGTAGCACTCTGTAAGAAAATAACTGGCTGTGCTGTGTGCAGTCTGTGGCTGATTGGCATTGTTGTCTGCCATTGTAGTGTTGGGCAGCGGCAGCTGGATGCTAACAGCGCATAGCGTTGCGCAGTTGGAGGTGAGCCGCCAGCAGTGGTGGATGTGGGGAGAGAGATGGCGAAGTTTTCAAATTTGCAAGAATGGCTGTCAATAACTGACATATATATTATGACTATTAAGGTAAATGCATTGTTTGTTCTCTATTAAAATCTTTCATTTGCTATCTATACCCATCAGTAGTTAATGCCTTCCATAGTTTGAATCTTTTATTTAGCTGGCAGTAGTGGTGCTAGCTGTATTGCACTAGTTTCGAGTAACCAAGATTTTTGTGAGGTAGGTGATATGTGAAACGTATAGGTTAATGTTAGTCAGGGCCATTCTTTTCCAGGGATTTTTGAAAGTCAGATTGCCTTGCGCTAAATATATTGTGTGTCAGCTTAAGCACAGTAATGTATAATTTTTCTAAGGGGAGGTTTCAATTACACCAAGTGGGACTTTTGCCAAAGTCTTTTCGCCTCCGTAGCTGAATGGTTAACGTCGCTGCCTTCGGTGCGGGAAAACCTAAGTTCGATTCCCGGCACCTTCTGAAATTATTTCTGAAGTAGGGATATCTCGTACATGATCCACTCAGCCCTTGTGAAGTCAAATGAGGAGCTCCCTGAATAAAGAAGCAGCCACGTCATCAGGATTCACCTGTTGGCGATAACGGCTGGAGGGATTGTCGATATGCTGATCACTTGTCACACGATCCTCGTACTGCCCTGTAGCCTGCAGTCGGCCAGTCGGAACAGCTCTAAAGCCTAATCCTTGAGAGACGGTGGTCCTTCTGTATTTCCTTGCGGTCATCCAACAACGGTACGTACCTTTAGACAACTGCATCGAGAACGAATCCTCTGCCAGAGCTGCTGATATTGTCTGATAAATCATTTGTGTATATTGTGAACTTTGGAATTTCTTTTATGAGTATTTGGGAGACGGCGAATGCTCTTTTCGGTTTTTGTTGCAAATTCGTCCTTCTGTATCATATACTGGTTTCTTTTAGTTAAAAATTCATCGAGCCAGTGGAATATCTATGAAGATACTCTGTACGATTTTTACTGAACGACGATGTCGCACAGAATCGAATGCCTTTCGGAAATCTAAAAAGACGGAATGTACCCATTAACCTGCACCTAGATATCCTTTGTGAATAAAATAAGAAGTGCTTCGAACGAGTGGTTTGTGTTGAATCCGTACTGGTTCTCTGCGTTAATCTTATTTTCCTGTAAGAACGTCGTAATGCTTGACCTTAAAGGAGCTCCAGTATCCTTCAACAAACATACTTCAGTGATATTGAGAGGTGACACTGCCCCTCTGCTGTTTTAATCTTTTTGTAAAAAGTGAGCTGAGCACTTTCCCTGTCACGTCAGCCTGTTCGCCGCGCAAGGGATTCTTGATAAATACGAGTTAGGGAAAGGGACACTCTGAAGGGCATCAAATCCTTCGCACTTGAACAGAGCTGATAAGCGTCCTTGCCCGACAGCTTCCTTACACCATTTACGTATGAGAATTGCTGGTCACATTAACTTCGGAAAATCCTTTTCCAATTCCAACACCTAATGTTCAGAATCCTACACTTCCCGTCCTGTATTTAAATTTCTTTCAGGAGTGAACATTAATTCTATAGCTGGATAAATTAATGAATAATATTAATTAAGTAATATTAATTTCTTATTAACCTCACCGATGTTGAACATTTCATCTCATCATAGGATATTTGACTGACCATAACTTCCATGCACCAAGTTTCACTTAAGCCACCCTCTTTGCTATGAAATGGGACTGACCTAAATATGCCCTTGTCATAATGGATGGTAGTAGCCGGCCGCGGTGACCGAGCGGTTCTAGGCGCTGCAGCCTGGAGTCGCGCGACAGCTACGGTCGCAGGTTCGAATCCTGCCTCGGGCATGGATGTGCGTGATGTCCTTAGGTTAGTGAGGTTTAAGTAGTTCTAAGTTCTAGGGGACTGATGACCTCAGAAGTTAAGTCCCATACTGCTCAGAGCCATTTGAACCATTTTTTGTTACATACATTTTGCAGCAACAGCATAATGGCAACATTTGACCTTGCGGAGACAATTTTTCTTCCTGTATGTTATTCGTGGCCCGAACAGCAAAAGGAAAGAAATATTTTTGATATTCTATATTTCTGTACCTTAACCAGTTTCGGGCTACCACGCTCGTCTTCAGGTGGCTAATATTGCCACTTGCATTTATATTTTGGTCGTGCTGCTGATATGAACGTCATTGCAACTGGAAATGATAGCCATCTGAAGATGTCCATGCTAGCCCGAACTCGGCTCTGCATTAAAATAAAGTGTTTTCAGATTATTTGTAGCTGGTTGCATTATTCACCAGCAAGAGATATATACGTCTGATTGGCAGGGGAGAGGCGGGGGTGAGTCAGTTGCCATCAGGAAGTCACATTTTCTTCTTTAGTTTAATAACGTCCCAGATCGTTCTTAAACTGCTGCTACGAGCGTTATTTCGTGTGCATACCCATTCTCTGTGTAACTGTGCAAAGTGTTATTACAGTGTACGACAGCGGGCGCTGAACGAACTAACGTGAACTTTGTAAGCGGATGGATACTCGTCATTTCCCTCGTGTGTGCTTTAGTAGCGACGATTCGCTTCCAATGCGACTAAAAATATTACCAGGTGAAGGTCTTTAACGGATGCCTTACTCTGCGACAGAAGCGGCAGAAATTAATGATAAGTGGGAAACAAACATGGTAAACTTGCATCTGGAACATTCCCCGCGCAAAACAAAATGGTCAGCTTTTAACGTGTAGCAGAACGAAGACTTACGCTACATGCGAACTAGAGCCAGCACTACGAGACAGCGCCCGTTTCCTTATCGCTTTCCGCAGGCCATTCGCGGAGCTCGCTGCGAGGAAAGGGATCTTGCCGACGTGTCGACCGATACCGGACGCGCAGTGTATCAGAAATTCAATTAGGGGGCCGCACGGCAGAGAGTTATTGCAGTTGGTCCTAAGTTTTAATTAAGGAATATTTTAAGAGCTCCAAGTTGTGATAACGGAATGCGGGGACGCGCTCCGCCACGGGATCGCCTGCTCACGGTACCAGCTGGCGCGCACCTCCACTTCGGAGGTCCGTGCACAGGCTGTGGGAGACCCCCGCCTCTTCAGCTTTATTTGTCCATTTATTTATCCTGCCACAAGGCTGCTTCTTACATCTAACCTGGCGCTCATCACGCTTTACACGCATTCAACGCGAAACACACAATACAGACGATCATAACCTCAAGTCGCTTAGTTCAAAATGGTTCAAATGGCTCTGAGCACTATGGGACTCAACTGCTGTGGTCATCAGTCCCCTAGAACTTAGAACTACTTAAACCTAACTAACCTAAGGACATCACACACATCCATGCCACAGGCAGGATTCGAACCTGCGACCGCAGCAGTCGCACGGTTCCGGACTGCGCGCCTAGAACCGCGAAACCACCGCGGCCGGCAAGTCGCTTAGTAATAGATATCTTAGAAGTATAGTCGTGGAAACACTAATAGCAATAGCAGAGAAGAAATACAGTTTCTAGTTGTAGAGGAGCAGAGATAAATTGTAAACAGGTGGCTTCAGGCTTTGGGCCACGGCTACAACTGAATGTGAAACACGGGTTCTCTTGCAATGTCTTGTTTCACATATTGCTCGACAATTGCTATGGGTCAGAGACATTGTTGAACAGAAATAATAACACACGATGATGGACGAAATTAAACACAGTTCGTTCAAAAATGGTTCATATGGCTCTGAGCACTATGGGACTTAATATCTGAGGTCTTCAGTCCCCTAGAGCTTAGAACTACTTAAACCTGACTAACCTAAGGACATCACGCACATCGATGACCGAGGCAGGATTCTAACGTGCGACCGTAGCAGCAGCGCGGTTCCGGCCTGACGCACCTAGAACCGCTCGGCCACAGCGGCCGGCACTGACTCGACCACGTTCTCCAGGGATAGAAAAATATCCAAACCCGTGGTTGTGTCTTTTAATGGTATGAGGTCGAGAAATTCTTCGGTGACACGGAGATTATCGTCGTCGACAACCCGAATAAATATGAAGAGCTGAGACATGATCGCAACGTCCGCGGACTCGTCAAGAGCGACAGAAAATGAAACGAAGTTTGCCGCCTCTCTCCAGTAGGTGCCACTTCATATCTAAGGCCATATTTTTGACTCGGCGAGCAACATTTAGAGGCGAAGGATCTATTTTTTGTAATTTTTCCGTGAGGTCTGCCGGACAAATATAAGACGCCAAGTCGACCAGGCGAACCTTGATGAGATTCCCAGCCGCAAACGGTTTCCCTGCTTTCGCAATTCGCAGCGAGCATTTGTAACTCGCGTCCAAACTTTGCCCACCTGTTTCCTGCTCCTACCACGGCAAAAACAGAAAAAACCCTTACAATTAATTTTATATAATACTGTTTTAAAACACTCTTATCATTTTAACAATTCATTATTTCATTCATTGAAACCCAAATAAAAAATTAACAAAAAAAGATTGGTTTTAGGTGCGTTTTCGCCCTGTTCCTCTGAAAAGCGGTCATAGACGCTAGCAAGGACAGCGAAATGCAGCCGCAGAATAAACTTTTATCTATTGGAATATTTGCTTTTTAATTACTTGAAAACACAGATAAAACTACACATGTGTTTCCCCATCGATCAAAACACAAATACACAAAAACAAAGAATGACTCTTAGCTGTGCGAGAGTGCGTTTGTGACGGCTTTTCAGAAAGTGGCAAATATGACGCACCTGAAAATTTTTCTTGTGTCTGTGCAACGCAATTTAATGCAACCCAAATATAAAAATGAAACGAAAAGAAATGCTCCTTGTTGCTGACAATATGATATTAAAAAAAAATGGTTCAAATGGCTCTAAGCACTATGAGACTTAACATCTGAGGTCTTCAGACCCCTAGACTTAGAACTACTTAAACCTAACTAACTTAAGACATCACACACAACCGTGCTCGAGGCAGGATGCGAACCTGCGACTGTGGCGGTCGCGCGGTTCCGGACTGTAGCGCGTACTTCGGCTCGGTCACTGCAACAACACACGAATTCACCCGGGGCGCTGGCCTCGGATGATCGCGGCCGCTACCGTCCCAGGGACACAGCTTGGACGAGCCTGGCCTACAGGGTTAGGGCCGAGGAGTCCACAGGCCACTTCATACGTTCAATATCTTCACTTAACCGACGGACATGGTCCAGAATAATCTCCCTGCAATAACGCTGTGTTATAACGCCACCTGCGCAAAGACACATTTTAGACCTCATTTACTTATTTTAAAGTTTATTTGTTTTAATATTTGCCTTAAAAGTAACTTATTTGTGGATTTTCATTAATCTCAGTCTTTTTTCCTGCTTTCGTCGTTCGTCAAAGCCTCGTGCCTCAGTAGTGTGTTTACATTTTGCGGCGTGCACTGCAGCTGCAGCGGATATAAGCTAAGTACTGACAAACTTATTTGTGCTCTGTAATACAGTTATTAAATTTAATAGATTTCAGCGGTGTTGCTTGCCGTTTGTGGCGAAATAACGGCTTAATAAACTTTTGTAACCGTTCGCTTGCTGTGTTTTATAGAGTTTTCAGTGTGTTGAAGTCGTTTAGTAAATTTCGTGCTTTAGTTTTCAATTGACTTTTATTATTCTTTCTAGTGAAATACTTCAGTAAAATTTTCATTTAGTGTTTTAACTTCGCTTAATGTTACAGTGATCGTTTTAGTTTTTTGGTTTTAGCTAATAATTTTGTGAAGTTTTGCTGGTATTGGTATCGGCTGTGTTGTAATACTATGAATACAAGTAGCTGCTTTCTTAATAGGCAGAGAATTTCGAGAGCATTATTGTTAGTTCTTAAATAGTTCTACTGGCGTAACTAACTTTGGTAACGTAGACGTATAGTTTTTTTCAGTAGCTGTAAAATTTTACCATGAGTGAAAAGTGTGGGCTCTGTCGTAGGTTTGCGAGTAGTGGATTACGGTGTGGGATTTGTTCAAAGTATTTTCATTGGAGGGAATGCAGTGCGGAAGCCAGTGGTCATATTAGGGAGATCTTCTCCTGGGAATGTAGAATCTGTAATAGAAACAAGTTTAGAGGAGCAGGAGCGTAAGATCTGTGCCCTTCAGGTGCAGTTACAATGCGCAAAGGAGGAACTAGATAGGTTGAGGAGGGTGAAGGGTGGTGGGGAATGGGAACTGGCAGTTGGCAAGAAGGTAGCTAGGAAGAGGAGGTACTCAGTTTTACTTTGCATACATGCAATAGATACGACCAACTGTCAGAGTTGAGTGGAAAGGAGGCTCGTGTAGCCGTAGATGTAGGTAACTTGCAGCAATCCTCAGCAATTAGGAGGCCTAGGTTAGTTGCAAAGTCTAGCAGAAAGAAGGTCCTGCTGCTAGGTAGTTCCCACGGTAGAGGTGTGGGCCAGCAGTTGCAGGAAGTGTTGGGGAGTGAGTACCAGGTCACTAGCATTGTGAACCCTGGTGCAGGGTTGGCTCAGGTGACTGAAAGCATAGGGGAGTTATGTAAGAATTTTACGGAAGAGGTTCAGGTAGTGATAGTGGGAGGAGCAGGGAACAGTCTCGACAGGGACGGGGAATATGATGTCAGTGGTGACTTGCTTAAGACAGCTACTCAAACTGGCGGCACTAATGTGCATTTCGTGCAACTGTTACAGCGTCATGATCGGCCTCACCTTAATGCCGCTGTTAGGCGCGTTAATGTGGGGCTGGGGAGGGCACTGATGGCGGAGGGCATGGATCACATCTCAGTGGTGCCAGTTGGGTCTATCAGTAGATGGTGTTTCACTAGGCATGGCTTGCACCTCAATAGTTATGGGAAGGGGAGGCTGGCTAAGCTTATAGGTGACAGTGTAGAGGGTGGTGGTGGTAGTGGTATCACTCATGGAAAAATTCCTGTAGTGATTGGTGTTAGAGCTGCACTTTTTTTAGACTGAAGTCATCTGATAGGTATACCTGCTTAAAGGAAGTGCCTCTAACTAAGGGCTCTCCTCCAGACGATGTAATGTTTCCAAGTACAGAAGGAATTAGCATATTTCATCAAAATATAAGAGCTATTAGAGATAAAGCTAGTGAACTGCTAATAGATGTTAACTCTGAAATTATTGGTATATCTGAGGACCACTTAAATAATTTGATAATTCAGAGGCTTCCTTTACCAGGCTACAGATTAGCTGGCTGTTTCTCAAGGAGTTCCTTGCGGGGTGGGGGAGTGGCTCTGTACGTAAAAAACAGTATTTCACTTGAGACCATAGACGTACCACGACACTGCACTGAACAGATATTTGAAAGTTGTGCAGCATTAGTTGAATTTAGTGAAACTAAACTTCTAATTGCTGTTGTTTATAGGTCCCCTAACTCCGACTTCAGAGCATTTTTGCTTAAGCTAGAGAGGGTTCTTGATTCACTTTGTAGGAAGTACCAGAAAGTAGTTCTATGTGGTGACTTCAATATTAATTTTGTACATGATTGTGCAAGAAAAAGGATGTTCGTAGATCTCTTAAATTCATATGATCTGATACAAACTGTGTTTTTTCAACTAGAGTGCAGGGGAACAGTAGCACAGTCATAGACAATATTTTTATTCATTCTTCATTACTAGATGGGCATTCTGTTAGTAAAAGGATGAATGGCCTTTCAGACCATGATGCACAAATTTTAACACTAAAAGGTTTTTGTACTCAAACCAATGTTGTATTTAATTACAAACTACGTAGGAAAGTTAATCCAACAGCAATAGAGAGTTTTTCAAAACTTGTCAAGGAACAAGAGTGGCAAGATATTTATAGTGCCGATAATATAGATGATAAATACAATGCTTTCCATAACACATTTCTCATGCTCTTTGAGAGTTGCTTTCTATTGGAACATTCTAAACGGAGTACTAGCAGTAATGGACAGCCCGGTTGGCTGACTAGAGGGATAAGGATATAATGTAGAATGAAGCGGGAATTATATCAAAATGTTAGAAGTAGTCACAAGCAAGCTACAGTAGCCCATTACAAACAGTACTGTAAGGTGCTTAAAAATGTTATTAGCAAGGCAAAAAGTATGTAGTGTGTAAAAGAGTAGCTAATTCACAGGATAAAATTAAAGCCATATGTTCAGTTGTGAAGGAAGTGTCTGGTCAGCAGCACAAGGTTGATGATATAAAGTCAGTTCGCAGTAATAATATTTCTGTTACTGATAAATCAGATATATGAAAAGTATTTAACAACCATTTTCTGAACATTGTTGGTGAATTAAATAAAAATTTAGTTTCTACAGGAAATCATATAAATTTCTTAGCAAATGCCTTTCCGAGATTGACGTCTGAAATACTCCTCTGTGATACAGACAAGGGGGAGATTGAGTCAATAATCAAATCACTGAAGACTAAGGACTCTCATGGTTATGATGGAGTGTCTAGTAGAATATTAAAGTACTGTGCTGCACATGTTAGCCCTACATTTAGCCATATTTGTAATTTTTCCTTTAGGAATGGTCAATTTCCTGAGCGATTAAAGTACTCAGTAGTAAAGCCGCTTTATAAAAACGGAGAAAGGGATAATGTAGATAATTTTAGACCTATTTCTATGCCATCAGTGTTTGCAAAAGTTATCGAAAAGGCTGTGTATATAAGGTTAATTGATCATTTTATATCACACGATTTGCTATCAAATGTACAGTTCGGTTTTAGAAGTCGTTTGACAACTGAAAATGCTATATTCTCTTTTCTCTGTGAGGTACTGGATGGGCTAAACAAAAAGTTTCGAACGCTTGGCGTATTTTTTGATTTAACAAAGGCATTTGACTGTGTTGATCTCACAATATTGCTCCAGGAGTTGGACCATTACGGAATAAGGGGAGTAGCTCACAATTGTTCACCTCTTACTTTAGCAACAGGCAGCAAAAGGTCATTCTTCACAATGTTGATAACGGTTGTGATGTGGGATCTGAGTGGGGTACTGTCAAGTGGGGCGTGCCCCAGGAATCAGTGTTGGGGCCACTCCTGTTCCTTATTTACATAACGATATGCCGTCTAGTATTATGGGTCACTCTAAAATATTTCTGTTTGCTGATGACACTAGCTTGGTAGTAAAGGATGTTGCGTGCAACATTGACGTGACCTCAGTTCATGGCTTGTAGAAAATAAACTAACGTTAAATCACAGTAAGACTCAGTTTCTACAGTTTCTAACACACAATTCAACAAAACTTGACGTTTTAATCTTACAGAACGGGCATATGATTAGTGAAACTGAACAGTTCAAATTCCTAGGTGTTCAGATAGATAGTAAGCTATCATGGAAAGCCCACGTTTAGGATCTTGTTAAAAGACTTAATACTGCTATTCTCACTATTCGAACGGTATCGAAAGTGAGTGATACTTCGACACATAAATTAGTCTACTTTGCTTATTTTCATTCACTTATGTCGTATGGTATTATGTTTTGGGGTAACTCTTCCCACTCTAGAAGGATATTTTGGGCTCAGAAACGGGCGGTTCGGGCAATAAGTGGTGCGAGTTCACGAACCTTTTGTCGGCCTCTGTTCACGAGTCTGGGTATTTTGACATTGGCCTCTCAGTATGTATATTCCTTATTGTCGTTTCTTGTTACCAATATTAGTTTATTTCCAACGATAAGCAGCTTTCACTCGGTTAATACTCGGCAGAGATCAAACCTCCATTTGGATCGGACTTCCTTAACTCTTGTGCAAAAAGGTGTGCAGTTTACTGCTGCATCCATTTTCAATAAGCTGCCACTCGAATTCAAAAATCTTAGCAGTAATCCACGCGCTTTCAAATGGAAATTGAAGAGTTTCCTCATGGGTCACTCCTTCTATTCTGTCCAGGAGTTCCTTGAAAAATTAAGCTGATTCTCATTGTATTGCTGATAGCGTTTGCTTAAACTTACGGACTAATTTTCTTTCAGGTTCATGAACATTTATTTTTATCTGTTATTACTTTTATGCTGTAAGTTCATGTATTGACACGTTCCATGACCTTGGAGATTTGCTCATCAATTTGGTCCTACGGAACTTGACATGTAAATAAATAAAATAAATAAATACGCAGCGGTGTTCGGACATAATGCCTGCCCACACTACAGCGCTTAAGCCATTCCGATGACGTTCACGAACATTCTGTGGTGCGTAACGTGTTCCCCTCTCTCTCCAGAGTAATTAGTGGCCAGAACGACGTGCCGCAGAGAAGAGGGATTCGTGAGAGAACATCAGCCTGGACCACTGCTACTGGCTCCAACCAATATGACCCTGCACCAACGGACTCTTTCTCGACAATGGGGTGTTTGAAGTGAGATGCATTTAATAGGCTTCCGAGTATGCAAACCAGCCTGATCTAATCGCCACCAAATGGTTCTGGCAGAGACCGCGTGTACCAACAGCGATTGCAAGGTCTGCAGTGATCCACCTAGGAGTGAGATGTCTGTTTCTTTTCGCCACTAGTGATACGTGTTGATCCTCTTGCAGTTTGATGGCCCGTCTACGACCGCCGCCATGCGTTCGCAAAGTATTTCCACCTTCAGTGGCCTTTTTTTTAAATAACGACATGACATTCTTGTCACACCCATTACTGTGGCCGCAGTGGCCATGCTTTACCGACTTAGAGCGATCCAACTGCTCGTCCAAGATCGTAAGCACTCAAATGATGTCTTGCAGAGATGTTGCCGTACCACAAGGAATGTCGCACTAGTCGGTACCACGACAACCTTCGTCAAATGGATGAACTAGAGTATCCACACACAGCGTTCGTCCACCAGGCTTCACAGCAGTTGACACGTCCCGCCCTCTGCATTTCCTTTTACTACCAATGGTCAGGGCTTGTACACCAACGTTGGTTGTTCCGTGACGCTCACGCGCCAAAAGTGAGTCACTTGTTTCTCAGAGAGCCTTCCTTGCTGGTGAGTTCGTCTGCTATCGAGGCGTGTCTTTGCAGTGCATCTCGTGATATGATTTGGTCACTAGAGAAACTTTGCCCTGTGATGGCCAATCAGTGCGCGAGAAGCCAAAATTAGTTTTACACAAAGTCGTGTGGTCAAACAAAACTTCACCCTGTCGTCACTGCCTCTTCGTCGTATGGGTGAAATATTAACGCTCGTCCTGTATATTTCGAGATGGGCGCATCAAGATTCTGTACTTTAGGGATTTGGTGAGGTCTCAGCTTGCTTCGTGCACTTGCGTTTCATTTACATCGCTCAATTTTACATATGTTTCAAAACTCGAACTTACTTCTTGCGTCGTGTTCCATTCGTGTTTCTGAGAGGACTTAGAAATATTGGTGGTCCATTCAATTTCATCTGAGCACGTGGAAGCAAGTGTCAGATTTTAGTTCATGAATCTGTGCGTACAAGTCACTAATTCTCTCTCTCTCTCTCCCTCTCTCTCTCTCTCTCTCTCTCTCTCTCTCTCTCTCTCTCTCTCTCTTTGTCTCTCTCTCTAGCTCACTCGTAAAATCACGAAATTCAGCTTTGTAATACTATCATGAAATTGTCTTGGGCATTGTGAGTTAACGAGCATTTCGCTCTCATTTAAGTATATGGCCGAAAGAGTCAGCCTCGAGGAATTGTGGAACGCGCCCTGTCGTGCAGGACCGTGTGCCACAAAGAACACAGATTCGCCACGAGATGGGGAAATTCACAGGCATCTGTTGTCTATTGAGGGCTAAGCGCTGCAGTTTGCGATTGAGAAGCCATTTGTGGCCGAGGAGACGTAGCAGTGTTAAATACGGCGGACCTAAGGTCGGCCATAAAGGGAAGCATTTGTGAAAACTATTTAATTCTGTAGTAATGCAGGGAATCAAGCCACAGTAATTTTAATCTGACATCCTCCATAAATTTCCATTGTGATCTCAATAAAGCTTGAATGTTCATCATATCTATAATAGTTTAGGATTTACTGTTAAAGTGAAATTAACAAGTTTTGTAACAAAGACCTGAACGGTTCGGTCGTTATTAACTATCGACATTACATATAGAAGCGCACCATTAAAATGACAATATCAACTCTATAACTTTATTTGTTTAAAAGATATAGTAAATTTAAATTATCAGTATTTTCAGTTATGCATCAGATCTTCATTTTCTCCAACAAAACAGATTGAACGACCACAGCATCACACCTTATTGGACCGTTAGGTAGTAGCATATTTGTTGTGAAGTTTAGTGCATAATAGTTAATTTTGTTCTTTATTTATTTATCACAAAGCACATTGGTAAAAGGCTACTAGCTGTGGCATTTAAAGCTAAGAAGGAAATTTTATTGGTTTCATGTAAAAGAATTTAACTTTTATTATGTATTGGATATTATTGTTACTTTATTTAGAACGTGAAAATGGTCAAGTTTTGATTATTTAAATATGTTCAAATGTAAAATAATATAGAATAAGCGGTAGCCAATAAGATGGACGGCTTCAGGAAAGGGAACTACCCTAGTCAGTTGAGCGAGGATGTTCGGCGCGCGGGAAACGCGGCCAGGGACGGGCAGAAGCTCAGTGCTGGTCGAGAGGCGAAAGCGGACGGTTGATCTTTAGGTAGCTAGCAAGTGAAACGGCTTAGAAAACTTCGCGTTGTGTGGTATCGCGGGACTTAGTCTCTGAGCGGTGGGCAGCCGCGCGCCTGTTGTGAACTCGCGTAGTTAACGAGGTGGAGTATTGGACTTATAATTTGCGATGAGATCGTGAATGATCGAACTGTGTCAGATGGATATGCGCTCGAGTGTAATATTAATTCTGAATACGACCACATTCGCTATCAGTTTGCTTTCTGAATAAACGTTATTCAAACCAAATCGCAACTGTCTGGCCTACACCACTTATGGATGGAAAAATTAGCTCCCAATATTTTATTACTGTTGTTATATGTTATATTAAAGTGTACGTTTCATACAATTTCACAAAGTTCCCATCAGCCAGACAGTTTAACCAAAGGGTCACAAGCGTCTAATTTAGGGCGTGTAATGCGACACGTGCGGTTCAACCCCTAGACGAGTTTGAGCAAGACATTTCAACGGAGAGGAACCGCATGTGAGCCCGAACATCTTTGGGATGTAAGCTCGCAGCATCGATATAAAGCTGCGTTTTTGCACCTGCTGAGCGTGATGTACTACACTCGCTCATGAAGTGTAACTCTTTCTGTAGAATCACTTTGTTCATTATAGTATTTTTCCAGTATTTTTAGCATTCATATCTACGATTCCGACCACGTGTCCCTTACCCGCTTCTATGCATATTTATCTAGAATTTAGTCGTCGAAACGTGCCCCATTCACATACACTGTGCGATTCTCGTGGCCGCTGCACTTAATTATGCAGTAGTCTTACTGATGTGTTTCTTAGAATTTTCACAGCATTGCAAGGAAGACCAGGTGTCGCAGTTTCTGTGTAATATGTGGATGCAGAATCAGTGTCACAGGAATTTGCTTTCTCCAGGGTACCCATTCACAGTTGTTTTCTTGCGTTATGACTTAGAAATGGCAAGGACATTTGTCGAGCACAAGCCAAATCTAAGGCAAGGCTTGATATACGATGATAGTTTGCTGCGCAGTATTTGTAGTCAGTGTTCAAATCTAAAATATTTCAGTATCATTTCAAAATAGCTCCCCTTTTGCACTTCCGAAAGAGTTCTGGCACATCACAAATATTAATGTTCAAGTCAAATTACGTTTCCAGAGGAAACCACGTGCAGGAAGTTTCATGAGCAACCAGGTTTAAAGTTCTAGAATGTGGTGGGCATTCAGTGTGGGAGAGGAGATGGAAGACGAGAAAGAGGAGCGCGCAGAACTCAAATAATAGAGAGAAGAGAAAAAAACGACGTGACTGCCTGTGAAGTGAAAGAGAGGCTTAACTAGAAGGAAATCAGTGGACTGGCTTTGCTGTTTGAAAGAGGTATTGGCTATGTAAGTTAATATTTTAGGAAAAGGTTAGGAGGATGGCGAAAGGAACGCTCCAGCATGTTCTTAAATGCAATGGGGCGTTGAATTGTGCGTATAGTGCAGGGCAACTTGTTCAAGAGACTGACAGTAGCAACAGAGCTGGAGTTTGAGAATGTTTTTATTTTATGGTTGAACACATCCACGATATTAGATAAGTGACACTTTGAGTTGCGATTATGGTGAGTAATACATACTTCATCGTGCTACAAAGCACTGGAATGCCTTCACACGGAAGAGACAATGAAGTAGACATAGCGTGTTGTTGTCACGTACCTTGTCTAGTCGCAAACATTCAAACTGGACAAAAGAAGCACTGGCATGGTCAAACAGATGTACGTTGTAGACGCAAACGAGCACATATATTGGAAGGTTGCTCTTTCCCCTAAAATCGAAGCAATTACTAAAGAGTTTCCATGTCCTCTACGACAAATGACAGCATTTAATTAAACGATACGGCGCAGGAGGTCAGGAACTGGATTCGACGGAAGGGGGTTCAAATCCCTGTCCGTTATTCCTGATGTATGTACTCGCTCTACCAGCTTTCCAACTGTTTCAGGAAAATACGAGAATTGGTCATACAAAAAGTGCATGAAAGAAATCAACCTACTTTCAATGTAATTATAAAATCAACATCAAGATCATGTGTTTGTTTAGCCAGTCCGGGAGTGTCACAAAGTTATAGGACGGCTCAATGAACATGAATCGTCACTTTGTCTGGGACTCATACATTCTGAGAACTCTTGACTTAGTTTCAACACAATCCGTACCGAAAACTCATGAGAAAAATGATGATTCAACGTGTGCTAGCAGAGCAGACTGTGGGACATACGCGTCATTTCTACAGTTTCCACTAGACATGGGTCGAAACTGGAAATTCATAATTAGCAGTGTTCAGGTAAAGAAACTCCGTGTCACCAAAAATATTTTCAGCAGTCCTATACGAAATTTTCAAATGCTTGAACTGGGAGATGAAGAAGGAATCCGTTTTAATAGTAATGGCTCTGGATTTTTTGTGACAATGTAGTGTAGACAACCTTCAACAGCATATAGAAGACATTAATTCAACACGTTTGAAACTGATCTGGAAATCAACTACAGCAACAGTAGAATTGTATCCAACGAGCCCGTACAAATGAAACTATTGGAAATTAACAACGAAATCACAGAACCAGTGGCCAAATTTTCGTGCTTCCAACAGTTGAAGACAACGACGGAATGCACAATAACAGAAATAAAAAACAGTAAAAATGGTTGATGCGCTTGTGGTAAACGAAATTCGTCTTAAAAAACAACACATTCGTTGTCTGTAAAAACGTAAGTTTGTAATTCGTGTGTGTTACTAGTTTAGACTCACGGCAGTGAGAATAAACGTTTAAACTTTTGTTGTACGGAATATGTTGATGTCAGTGACACTATCACAAAATTTACAAAACTATTGCTCTGATCCAACACTTTTGATTTAAGATGGAAATAGAAATAGTTTTATAAATTGATATTTAACACGGAAATGATGCAAATACTGTCGGTTCCCCTTCAAGCAACAGAGAAAAGCATGTTGAGAATGTAGCAGGAGAGACAGAAAAGCTAACAAATTGTTGACGTTGCAGACGATACTGGAAGACGTAATTATAATTATAAATACCAGTAAATGGAACTGAGTGTATCATCTAGCCAGGCGAATGAATGAAAAATGCAAGTAAGTTGTTTTTTGGTTTCCACGAGATAAGAAAAGCGTTGTTGGGCACAGGAGGTCAGAAAATATACAGGAGCAACATGGATGTGCATAGTAGAAAGCCATGAAATAGTCTAGTGCAGATCTTTATCTTGCCGTGAATGCCAAATAAGTAATGATGTTGACAGCTGTTCTTCCCGTTCCTCTACTGGATATACACACCAGGAAGAAGACCACCCTCCAAGCACCTCTCATAAACGTCCAGAAATGTGCATAGCATGACCAAGATTAATAAGGCAGATAATAAGGTTAAAACTATATGAGATATTCTGAAACTAGAGACAGAACTACCAGTCAATGGAAAAGCAATGAACCTGAATGACAATGTTGTGACTGATAATTAACATGTTGCGATTATTTTCAACAATCACTTTCTCAACGTAGTAACAAAAACAGGATTAAATGGTTCAGTTGAAGAAGCCAGGGAACATATATTAAAAAATATTATCCCACAAAACTTTAAGCAGCTGGAAACACCGCCATCATCCTTTACTGAAATTAATAGAATTATAACTATAAAAAAAAGAGCTCAGAGTGTTTTTGATGGAACTCCAAACAGAATTCATAGAAGTTTTTATAACTCACGTTGTGGTGTCCTTAATTATATATAAACTGCATCTAGCACAGGGAGTTTTCCAACAGAATAAAATACGCTGTTTATAAACTTCTTTATAAGAAAGGCGATAAAAATGTATTACATATCATCCTGATTCCTTACCAACGCCTTTTTCCAAATTTTTCTAAAAAGGTAATGTACTCAAGACTAATCTCATTTTCATTTGCTAGCAATTTACTTAACATATCACATTTTAAAAACTAGAAAGGTCACTCAACCGAGAATGTTATTTATACTTTCACTCGTAGTCTCCTGCAATCCTTAAGTGTCAAAATATAGTCATCTGGAATCTTCTGCCGTCTGTTCAAGGTGTAAGATTGTGTACATCGTGGTATCCTCTTAGGAAACCTTCCAATTGTTAAAAATATTACAATGAAAGCTAGGATAAAAAATAAATGTTAGTTCATTGAATGATTTTGGTTCTTTTCGAGTTTTAAAATGTATTATGCAAAGTTAAGTTTAATTTATTTCGAATAACGTTAACCCATGACAGTATCAATTAATTTTCGTGCAACTGGCAGCTTTACAAACAACTCGTTTGATTAATGCTTAAACGTTCTGCTCAATAATTCTAACAATGTTGGAAGGACAGAAAATTGTAATGTTTGGGTTAAATCACGAAGGGAGTTCCTCAGGATTCAATTTTGGGTCTACTACTACTCCTTCCACACGTAAATAACCCTGCGCTTAACATTCATCAAGCAGAATAGGTATTTTTTGCTGAAGATTATGGTCTTATTGTAAATTTTATTTTATAGAAAGTAATAGAATAAATTGTTAATGATGTTTTCCAAAGAATTATTAGGTGATCCTCTGAAAATGGAATCTTCCTTAATTTTGAGGAGACACACTGTATGCAGTTCTGTACAATAAATAACCACACTCAAAGCCTACCACATAATGCAATCTTCGAATATTCACAGGACATTCTGAATAAGTTAAACATTTATTTACACCATGAGTTTTCAAACATGGATCCCCAGTAATATAACCTAGCTCGGAAAAATCTTTACTGCTATGATAGAACCTCTGCAAGTGCATCGGAGTTTTCTGTGAAATATTTCTTTACGACACAAATTAAAATATTTGTCACAGATACAGCTTAATCAAAGACTAAGAGTGTAGTGAACTTCGTCTTATAGATTAAGCTCGTGGAGGGCAAACAGACTTGCCATCTGTAGTATTTACAACTTGAAAACCTAATGAGCAATTATCTGTTGCAGTGGAACTGAATTTAATTAAGCTGCTGCTCTAAGCTGCATCTCCGGAACTGCGTCTTATTGCATTACCTGATCGCTGCCAAATACTAAGAAAGATAGGTGGCACATGTATTGCGAAATTTAATACGCGCCTTTGTTTCGAAACGGTGACATTAGAAACTGGGACCAGATTCCATGGTGGCGCCTAGAACCAATGTGAGCGCACAGGACCACGTGCTTGTACGTTTAGACAAACTGAATTCTTTAATGCAATGAGTATGCATACTCAGAATGTGATAAATTAATAATACAATGTTAAGGAGAGCCGTAGGCAATGGGTAATCCCGTATGTGCAAATACATCTCGTCAATAGAAGCATTATACAAGTTCACAAGCTATATGATTATTTAATGTGACCCAAAATAAACTCTATAATATGTTTCCTCTACGTCTATAGAGAGAGGGAAGTTGCAAGCCACTGACGTTCTCGAATGGATTACTGCCCAAGGGCACCGATACTGAGAGACAGGGGTACCCCATACCCCACCCTCTCTCCCAGAGGAAGAAAAAATTTAGTGTAGTGAGGTGTTTTTCTTTCAAGACTATAATTTGAAAGTCCATATTACACATGTTTTTAACAGGATCGGAAATGTAAGTCTTACTGAGCTCCTCAAACAATTTCAGCTAGTTTTGTTCTTCGTAATGCCGCTAGTCTTGGAAATAAACGAATCAACTTCCAGACAAAGTTTGCATTTTTTCAATC
This sequence comes from Schistocerca gregaria, assembly GCF_023897955.1. Lineage (NCBI taxonomy): Eukaryota > Metazoa > Arthropoda > Insecta > Orthoptera > Acrididae > Schistocerca > Schistocerca gregaria. Next base: position 906,271,306 of record NC_064922.1, read on the forward strand.
AAGAATGTCACATGGAATAATTTTATTGGGTAACCCATCGCTTAAAAATAAATTATTGATTGTAGAAAAGCGAGGAATAAGAATGTGTTCACCAGCATTCAGGTACCTAATCAAAGACACCGCAATCTACATACAGTTCCGCCGAACAAAGGAAACTATTGCTGTTTCTACAACCTAGTAAATAAGAACGATGCAAGTATGAACCTTAGAGTAAAAACCTAACTCCACTGCAATGTAGACAGGAACGTTTAAGTTTAGCGATCCATCGACGACGCTGTTAGAGACGGAGCTCATGCTCGCTAGAACAAGAGCAGGGTACGATTGTTTAATACTAATACATGTTGTTAAAGGGGCAAACTAAGTTACGTGTTCGCCTTTCAAGTCGCTGTCTACGTACGTGTACACACACCTATCGCATCACCTTATTACTGCTGTAATGTTACCAGGAAATGTATTAAATTGTAGGCAGGACATAGCTGCCAAAAAATAATCATCGTCATCACAGTCTGGCTACAGTTTACTGAACCAGTTATTTCACGCCTTTTTGTAAGCTCAGACGTATTGATATGCTTAACAGCGTTCGAATTGTAAATCCGCAAGGATACTTAGCGAAAATAATGTAACGTCCTGTTCATTCGTTATGTACCATAAAACAGTCGCAAATCCGTCAATCTCACCGCGAATTCTTGAAAGAACTTACTGGCCCAAAAATGGAATTTCTGTAAGTCTGCAAGCACCAGAGATCGGTTAAACAGTGATTTATAAACCCTTAAACATGTCGCTGATATTTTGCTCATCCGCAGGGTTTCACTGGTTGTCATGAATCCTACCGCTGTAAGTGCGTACAGCAGACAGACAGTTGCCAATAAGCCGTTGGTAAACATGGTAAGTGGCGGAGCTTTTTTCAGTTCAGCTTTCCGATAGCCTACAATAGCCGATAGCCTGCGATGAGTTTCAGTATATATACTGTGGGTACGAATTTGCTTTATCTGCAGAACTGTTTTATTCACACTGGAACAATGTGAATTCTTAAATGTAGCTTCCTAATATGAATGGAAAGTTACAATAGTTGCAACAAGCTGGAAGTCAAATGCATATTCTTACAGAGGCCGCCGTCTGACTCGCGGCAGAGCTCCAAGCTGCTCACTTTACTAGCGGTACCTTCCTTAGCCGGCCGAATGCAGCAACCGCCCCAGATAACCACCACCTGGCTCGCTGTTGGAGCGGGTCCATTGGACTGCTGGCGCCAGAGCGAGTGAGGGGCTTTCTCACTGACTGGAAGCGGCAGCCTGGCGCTGAATCACGGGACTACACGGGCTCAGGCGGAGGTTCCCCGGCCAGCGACATGGTCCTGGCACCGTGCCCACCGTACTCGTCGTCTGCCCTCCCCCCATCCCCCCCCCCCACCTTTCTCCCTCACTCTACACCGATACATCACCCCTACAACATACCCCTTCAGCGACTAGTCAATTTGCTCAACTTGTGGGTGTGGATTGCAAGGTCAATAGTCCAGTCATTGCAATCTGCCGTTTCCGAAGCTATTGGAAAAGATTATGGAATGAATATAAACACAAAGAAAAGAAAAAAAGACATGAAAGGATATAAAATTTTACCGATGAAGAGAAACTGAAATACTTAATAGATTATAGGTGCCTAAAATACAGCAGAAAGTAACTAGAGGTGCAGTAAGACATTAAATCAAAAATGCCAGCAGGAAAATTGGAGGATGAGAAATTTCTACAGCGGTATGTGGATTGGATTAACGAAAATGTTAATGAAATGTCTTTTATGGCTTGTCCTGCTGTACAGCATCGAACTTGCACCATGAAGACAGAAGTAAGGAAGAAGCTGTAGGCCCTTGAAATGTGAACAAGAGCGAGATTAGAAAAAAAAAGGAATAGGTAGCAGAATGAAAAATGAAAAGGCGCTGAGGAGAATGACGGAAATAGGCAATTAATACATTTAAATGAAGTTGGAAATAAAATATGGGTTGAGTAACTTTTGAATTAGAGTGAATGTTTTATTTAATCGTTTTATAAGTACATGTGACTCGGAAGAAAAGACAAGGATGCATGGGGACTCAAGTCACAAATGATCAGTTTAACAGGCGTAAATCATCTCACCAGACGCAATGTTGGCCATCCTCTTGCAGGAGCACAGTTGACGCTTTGGAGTGTTGTAGACTATGTAGTACATAACAGGTGGTTATGCGAACCCCACCGCTAATATTGAATCATGGCAGTCAAAAGATCAGCGTAGTCAGTTTGGCATTTTTAAGGCTATATTTAGCATGTTTTCAAGTAATGTAGCGTGAAAAAATTCAGTTTAATGTAGGGCACAGTTTTTAAGCAGAGTTTCCTGATAAGTCGGCAATTGCAAACAAAATTGCATTATCAGGAACATTTTAACACAGCGTAACATGCGACTTCAGTTTCCACCTTGCCACTGCGGTGTTTCTTCGACATTTGACCCATCTTATGTTATAATGTAATACTTGTTGGACATCCTACGTTTTTAGTTGTAGTTGGATAGGGGAATCCCGCAATTTCTGGGCCGAAACATTACATTTCACCGTTAATACTTGATCCATAGAGCACGAGCACGACATTTTCTAATGATGTGGAACGTGACATTTTGACATGTTTTTTCTACACAAAATAATTATTTTTTACAGTTAATACGTCATATCTATGAATTCATATATAGAGTAGAAGGAGTTGTCATTCAGAAATTCTTTTACTTTGCTTTTAAATGTTGATTGGCTATCTGTCAAACTTTTAATGCTATTTGGCAAATGACCAAAGATTTTTGTGGCACAATAGTTCACCCCTTTCTGTCCCTAAGTCAGATTTAACCTAGAATACTGAAGATCGTCTTTCTTCAAGCATTGTAGCTGTGCGCGTCGCTATTATTTTTGAATTGGGATGGGTTATTAATAACAAATTTCATAAGTGAACGTATGTATTGCCTAGGTACTGTGAATATCCTGAGTTCCTTAAATAAATGTGTGTGTGCTCCAGCTGTGATTCTGATTACACGCTTTTGTGCAATGTATACTTTTTCTCTTAAAGATGAATTACCCCAAAATGCGATGCCATACGAAAGCACTGAATGAAAATAGGCATATTACGTTAATTTATTGATATATTTATTACCAAAATTTGCAATAACCCTAATAGTATAAGTAGCTGAATCTAACCATTCCAGCAGATCATCAACGTCTTTTTTTCTAGTTCTACTTCTCATCAGTGCACACACCCAGAAATTTTGAATATTCTGCCTTAGAAACAGACGTCTGTTAAAAGTTTATATTTATCAGCGGTGCTGTGCCATTTACTGTAAGAATTGTATATACTGTGTTTTTTCATAAGTTAGTGAGGGTCCATCTGCAAAGATGCACTCAATAATTTTCTGAAAGACATTACAGTTGCCTCAGCTAATTCTTGTTTGTCAGGTGTGATTATTGTACTTGTATCATCAGCAAAAAGAACTAGCTTTGCTTCTTCATGAATATAGAGTGACAAGTCATTAATATATATTAAGAACCATTAGAGGTCCACGACTGAACCCTGTGGGACACTGTTCTTGATACCTCCCCAATTAGAGGAATCTGCTGATTTTCTGTTAATTTGAGCCTTCTGCACTCTTCCAGTTAAATATGAATTAAACCATTTGAGTACTGTCCCACTCATATCACAATACTTAAGCTTATCTAGAACAATTTAATGGTTCACAAAGTCAAAAGCCTTTGAGAGATCACAAAATATGCCAATGGGTGATGTTTAGTTATTCAGAGCATTTAATATTTGATCAGTGAAAGCATGTATAGCCTTTTCTGTTGAAAAGCCTTTCTGAAACTCAAGTTGATATTTTATTAGCACTTCATTTTCACAGATTTGTGAAACTACTCTTGAATTACTTTTTCAAGCATTTTAGATAAAGCCGTCAGAAGTGAGATTGGTTGGAAGTCGTTAGCATCAGACTTATCCCCTTTTTTATGCAGTGATTTAACAGTGGCATATTTCAGTCTACCTGGAAGCATTCCCTCTGTCAGTGAGCTACTATATATGCGGCTGAGAATCCTACTTATCTGTTGGGACCAGGCTTTTAATACTCTGTTGGAAATGCCATAAATTCCATGTGATCTTTTACTTCTGAGTGAATTTATTATTTTCCTAATTTCAGTAGGACAGGTGGGTTAATTTTCAATTTTATCAAATTGCATATGTATTGCCCCTTCCATATATAGTCTTGCATTTTCTAATGATTAGCTGGATCCTGTTTCCTCTACAACACTTAAAAAATGGTTATTATAAATGTTTTCTAGTTCTGGCTTCTTGTTATCAGACTTTTCGTTGAATTTGATAGAAATACAGTCTTCCTGTGCACCCAGTTACCATATTTCCCTTTTAACAATATTCCAAATTGTTTTAATTTTATTATCAGACATAATGCACATACTTCTAGACTTTTTAATAACTTCTCTTAATACAGTGCAGTAGTTTTTTATAATGTTTGACTGTTTTTAGAGCATTACTCCTTCTCACTAAAAGATATAAGATACATTTCCCTTTACCGTTTACAAGATATTTTTATCCCTTTACTAAGCTGTAGCTTTTTAGATGATTTCTTACAACTGTGCTCCACTGTTTTGTTAGAAAAACGATTTTCAAATATACTCACAAAGGTATCATGAAACAGGTTAAATTTTAAATTAGCATCAGGAACCCTGTACAGCTCATCCCAGTGTAACTGAGGCAAGCTTTCCCTAAAATTAGAAATTGTTAGATCTTTAATTGAATTCATTGTTTTTTAGCACTGTTTTGCTTTATTGTATGGGGCTATGTCATATACTGTAACTAGCTATGCATCATGATCAGCAGACCATTCTTAATAGGAAAAGTTCTTAATTAATTAAATTTATCTTTGTCCATAAAAACATTGTCTTTCAGTGTGCTGCTTTCCTGTACCGTATCAGTACGAAAATCAATAACTGACGTCAAACTCAAGGAACCACGTAATACTTCAAGGTCAAGTTTTTACCAGACGCGTTCATAAAATCTACACTGAAATCCCCACAAACAATAATTTGCTTTTCCTCTATCTGATAGACAGCACAACAAAGAAGTCAAATTTTTCAAAAACAGATGAAATTTTCCCAATGTGGACCTATACACAGCTAAAATTATAAAAATACCATTATTCAGTTTAAGCTCTCACACGCATGCTTGTATATGTTGCCCTACATAATTTTTTTTAGTTTCAAAATTTTTCACACTATGATAAATTTTAACATATACGGCAAATACCCCTCTCTACATAGTGTCTCTACTTACATGTGCTGAAAGCTTACATCCACCTACATTTACATCTTAGCCTACAAAAGAGGTACTCCTATGAGTTACAGTGCCCTCCCCTAAAGATTTTACTATAATCCCAACCAATCTACCCTTCCCTTTCCTACTGAGATGGAGGCCGTTCCTTGTGAAGTCCCACCTACCAATAGCACCAACAGGAACCAAACCTCTGCCTGAAAAAGTAGCTGCCTGGAGCAGCTGATCCAGTTCCATATTGACACTCCTGACGTAGATGTTCAGTTGGGGCTGATCATGTTGCATAGAAGTAGGAACTAAGGCAACATTTGTATGGTTCGTTGCAGACGCTATTTTTAACAGGTCACACTCAATATTGTAGCCCTGATCCCTATCAGTACTGTTTCCCACTCATGATCCTGTTTTGTAAAACCCTAGCACAGTGATCGTAAATCCTCTATCACTTGGCTAAGACATGCACTGGGCTTGAAAGAACTTGTGACCTGATACCTGTTACCTGATTTTTCGTGTAAGATCTGGCCCACACCTCTTCCATTCCTACTCCCACATTCCTCGCTACTACTTCCCACCTATCTGAACCCTTCTCCCCCTTAACCTTATCAATTCCCCGCTAACACCATCCAGTTCAGCCTTAAGGGCTCTAATCTTCCCTTCCTGTTCAGCTATTTTCCTGTCCCTTGAACATAATTTGCAATATCATGGAAGAGACTCGTTTACTTCCCTAATTCTCATGCCACTACATTCCCCCAATGTAAACATCTGTTACAACAGCTCCATAGAACTCCAGGACTATCTTTCCTAACACTTCTCGCTCATGGTTGTTTACAATATTTTTACATCATTTATCTAGACAATAACAGTAAAATTCTACTAACTACAGTTGACAAGAGTCACTGAAGTTATATGGAACACTAATATATGTATATAATATTAATATATTAACGTACTGCACTTAAAATAACGTTAAAGCTCAAAACCCGTATACCCGAAAAATTAGGCCCAAGATCGCGTATGTGTGACATCGACTTCACACGTTTTGAAAAGAAAGAAAAGATAAGACTTAAAACCTTGAATTACCTGGATAGATACTGCACTGCCAAATGTATTTGCAACGAGAACAATCTAAATTCTTTACTAAGTACTCATGCAAACGTCTTAAATATGAACGTAAACCTGCGTCTGAGGTTCGCTGAATCCAGCCCTTTGGCTTTTTTTCTTTTCTCGAGAAATACTTTGAAACGAGTGAAACCTTCAAGAGATAATATGAAATAGGCTCTAATTAACTGACAGTTATTATATAATTAACTAATTATTTTCATGAACTCAATATTCACGCATGTGCGGCCTGCACTACATACAAATCCAGCGTGAAGATTATTTGTTGACTTTGTTGTTCGTACGCAACTAATTCACGTGTGATAGTGATATCGGTTTAATGATACAGAGTTCACTTGTAATATTTTGACAACGATTTCGAAATACAGTCGGCCTCATCGTTCAGCGTGGGAGTTGATGTCCGTCTTTAAAGAGTGGCTTTGACCAGTCGAAAACGACTCAACAAAATCAAAATGTAAGTAATAAGTGTAATACTGTGGTTAAATCTGTTGGTTAAAAGAGCTTTCATCTTTAAAATACGTCAGTTTTGGAACCATTAAAAGGGCGAATAAATGCCGAGTTACCGGGAATAAAAACAAAAAACTTGAACATTCGAATGGCTGAAAGTACGTTAGCTATACGTATATTTATGTGTGAGTATGCTTCTATTTTAATCACTCACCATTTATCACAAGTGTGTAAAAAAACATTAAGCATGTACTGTTTATTCTTATTTATAACCAAAAGCTTCATTAATGTTTGTTTCACATAATTTTAAGGTAAATTTTACATATCACGATATCTGTCTTACCGGCGCACACGAATTAACATTTTCTGATATTTTCATCGCGTAATATATAGGCGTGTGATAATATAGTTTGGCTGTCCTAGTAGTGTTAAATTCCAGCAAAGCTATATTTTGGTAGTACAAAATTATAAGACTTTCGTTGCCACGTGTTGACAAACTGTCTGTTGGCTTCTGTCTCGGATTCTTCGGCCGACGTTCATCTAATGACTTTTCTGACGTTTCACCAGCACGAGTGGCTGGCATTGTCGAAGCTTCGCCCTCCATTGCCGGTGGTGAACTGGAGCCGAGCTCGCGGCCGCAGATTCCATGTACCTGGCGCGCCAACGTCCGACGGCTTTCCCGTGGTCATTTCCAGTGCGGCTCTCCTCTTGCTCCTTGCAACGGTCGTTCGCTGCAGCACTGGAATCAACGGTCCGTTCACCTTGAGGCTTTCTTCTTCCTTGTTCAAGTTATTGTCATGTTTGTGTATTTCTATAGCTTCTCTGAACAAGCAGTGTGATAGCTCTTCTCTACAGCCAGAACTTCCATATTGACGAATTTCACTATATGTCGGCCTCACACAGCGCTTGCTCTGCCACGGAAGATTTCTCCACCTACCCCAACCCGCAATGCTGGTTATGTTCGGTGATCCTGGGGTTGACTGATCGCCCAGTCATTCCAACGCAGATTTTTCGGTATGTACATGGGTAATGCACTTAGTTCAGTGGTTGTCAGCTTCTTCATGGAACATTTTGAAGCAGAGGCACTTGACATACCACCTTGCAAACCTGAGGTACAGATACGTCGACAATATCTTGAAGCCATGGTGAGGAACAGCTCAGAGACTTCCAAGACACTTGAACAACCTCCATGCCAACGTAAAATTTACCATGTAGGTAGAAAAGGATAAACAGTTATCATTTCTAGATGTCCTGGTCATGAGGGATGATGAAAACCTGAGACAAAGCGTGTATCGAAAAACGACACACACGGACCGATACCTGCACAGACTGTCAAATCACCACGTGAGCCAGAAAATAGACATGACAAATACGCTCATAATGCGGGTAAGACGAATGTGAGAGTCGCAGCACCTCAGACCTGAGATACAACATCTGGAAGGCGTTCTGAGGAGCAAGGGGTACTCAATCAATTACATAAGATGGGTCGCAAAGTAAAACGCTCGGCGACGTGACGCTTCGCCTTTCTGCACACATTTCCAGAGTGACGGACAGACTTGGCCGTATTTTGAGCTAACAGGGCCTAAGAACTATGACAAACCGACAAAGATCAAGGAGTGTCTCAGATCGACAGAGGAGAAAAGGGACCCACTTGCAATGTCGGGAATATACCGTATCCCATGTCTACACTCCTGGAAATGGAAAAAAGAACACATTGACACCGGTGTGTCAGACCCACCATACTTGCTCCGGACACTACGAGAGGGCTGTACAAGCAATGATCACACGCACGGCACAGCGGACACACCAGGAACCGCGGTGTTGGCCGTCGAATGGCGCTAGCTGCGCAGCATTTGTGCACCGCCGCCGTCAGTGTCAGCCAGTTTACCGTGGCATTCGGTGCTCCATCGCAGTCTTTAACACTGGTAGCATGCCGCGACAGCGTGGACGTGAACCGTATGTGCAGTTGACGGACTTTGAGCGAGGGCGTATAGTGGGCATGCGGGAGGCCGGGTGGACGTACCGCCGAATTGCTCAACACGTGGGGCGTGAGGTCTCCACAGTACATCGATGTTGTCGCCAGTGGTCGGCGGAAGGTGCACGTGCCCGTCGACCTGGGACCGGACCGCAGCGACGCACGGATGCACGCCAAGACCGTAGGATCCTACGCAGTGCCGTAGGGGACCGCACCGCCACTTCCCAGCAAATTAGGGACACTGTTGCTCCTGCGGTATCGGCGAGGGCCATTCGCAACCGTCTCCATGAAGCTGGGCTACGGTCCCGCACACCGTTAGGCCGTCTTCCGCTCACGCCCCAACATCGTGCAGCCCGCCTCCAGTGGTGTCGCGACAGGCGTGAATGGAGGGACGAATGGAGACGTGTCGTCTTCAGCGATGAGAGTCGCTTCTGCCTTGGTGCCAACGATGGTCGTATGCGTGTTTGGCGCCTTGCAGGTGAGCGCCACAATCAGGACTGCATATGACCGAGGCACACAGGGCCAACACCCGGCATCATGGTGTGGGGAGCGATCTCCTACAATGGCCGTACACCTCTGGTGATCGTCGAGGGGACACTGAATAGTGCACGGTACATCCAAACCGTCATCGAACCCATCGTTCTACCATTCCTAGACCGGCAAGGGAACTTGCTGTCCCAACAGGACAATGCACGTGCGCATGTATCCCGTGCCACCCAACGTGCTCTAGAAGGTGTAAGTCAACTACCTTGGCCAGCAAGATCTCCGGATCTGTCCCCCATTGAGCATGTTTGGGACTGGATGAAGCGTCGTCGCACGCGGTCTGCACGTCCAGCACGAACGCTGGTCCAACTGAGGCGCCAGGTGGAAATGGCATGGCAAGCCGTTCCACAGGACTACATCCAGCATCTCTAGGATCGTCTCCATGGGAGAATAGCAGCCTGCATTGCTGCTAAAGGTGGATATACACTGTACTAGTGCCGACATTGTGCATGCTCTGTTGCCTGTGTCTATGTGCCTGTGGTTCTGTCAGTGTGATCATGTGATGTGTCTGACCCCAGGAATGTGTCAATAAAGTTTCCCCTTCCTGGGACAATGAATTCACGATGTTCTTATTTCAATTTCCAGGAGTGTATATTGGAATGCGTGGACGATCAATCATCTCGAGGACCTCCGAACATAGGCAGCATTTTAAGCTGAGACTGCGGGAGAAGTCGACCTTGGCGGAGCACGTGCTGTGTGAGACCGACCACATAGTAAAATTTGGCGATACGAAAGTTCTTGCTGTGCAGAAAAACTACCATACCTGCTTGTTCAGAGAAGCTGCAGAAATGCACAAACAGGACAATAACTTGAACAAGAAAGAAGAAATTCTCATGGTGAACGGATCCTGGTCTCCCGTGCTGCAACGAAGGACTGTTGCAGGCAGCGCGGAGAGAACTGCACAGGAAATGTCCACGGGAAAGCCCTTGGTCGTTGGCGCGTCATGTATATGTAATCTCCGGCCGCGAGGTCGACTCTAGTTTCCAGAATGAGATTTTCACTCTGCAGCGGAGTGTGCACTGATCAAAACTGTGTGCTGGACTGAGGTAAAGGTCCCGAGTTCGAGTGCTGTCTGCCTGCAACAGTCCTTCGTTGCAGCACGGGAGTCCGGGATCCGTTCACCATGGCAATTTCTTCTTTCTTGTTGAAGTTATCGTCCTGTTTGTGCATTTCTGTACCTTCTCTGAACAAGCAGGTGTGGTAGTTTTTCTGCACAGGAAGAACTTTCGTGTCGGCGAATTTTACTATTTGGTCGGGCTCACAAAGCACGTGCTCCGACAAGGCCGACTCCTCCAGCTTGAAATGCTGCTTTTGTTCGGTGATCCTCGAGCTGATTGATCGTCCACGCATTCCAATATAGACTTTTTCGCGGTATATTCCCGACATTGCTAATACGTCTCTTTTCTCCTCTGCCGATCTGAGACACTCTTTGACCTTCTTTGTCGGTTTGTAATCGTCTTTACGCCCTGTCAGCTCGATATACGGCCGAGTCTGTGCGTCACTCTGGAAATGTGTGGCAGAAAGGCCGTACGCGGAATTTCTCTTTTCTGATGCGTCACGTCGCCGAGTGTTTCACTTTGTGACACATCTTATGTAACTGATGAAAGTACCCATTGCTCCTCATAACGCCTTCGAGGTGTTCCATCTCATGTCTGAGGTGCTGCCGCTCACATATTCGTCTTGCTCGCATTATGAGCGTATTAGTCAAATGGTTCAATGGCTCCAGCACTATGGCACACAGTTTTATTCTGACAGGAAGTTTCGACTCCAGTTCTCCACCACAAATGGCGGGTGAAGCTTTGACAATATCAGCCACTTGTGCTGGCAGAACGTCAGAAAATTCATCAAACAGACGTCGACCGAAGAACGCTGATGGTAGCCATCAGGCAGTTATTTCGGTATTGTTGGTAGGTGATAAAGTTACCGTGGAGTGCGATTTTCCAAAGATATTTAGTGGTATAGAATTTCCTGGTAAAGTTTTATTTTCGTAGATTTATGATTCAGTAGGCTTGTTAACGGTAGAGCCGGCCGATGTGGCCGAGCGGCTCACAGTCTGCTTTAGACGGTGTCGCGGCACGGACCTGCTGTCCCGGCCGCGGGTGCGCCTGGACGAGGAAGTGTTTACAACGCAGGTACTCGCGCGTGTTGTTGTCTAAACCGGTCGCCATGGCACACAATTTTCGAAAGACTTCGCTCCAATTTACGTTCGACAACGAATTTGCCAGACCAAAAGCTTTCGAAATAGAGCGTTTTTTGAGGGAAGAAGTTCGTTTACCTGCTGCAGACATAATTGGAATACACCTGTCCATTGTAAGCAGCACAAAAAATGGCTGTGAGCACTATGGGACTCAACTGCTGTTGGTCATTAGTCCCCTAGAACTTAGAACTACTTAAACCTAACTAACCTAAGGACATCTCACACATCCATGCCCGAGGCAGGATTCGAACCTGCGACCGTAGCAGTCGCACGGTTCCGGACTACGCGCCTAGAACCGCGAGACCACCGCGGCCGGCCGTAAGCAGCACAATGTACGTAAAGATGACCGATGAAGCTGCGTGTGAAAAAACTCTCTCCGCTGCTCACAGAGGATTTAAATTTCGACACTCGGATGTCCATATCAGCGATGTCACAGCAGCTCCTTCAGGATTGGGTGTGAGTGTCATTCGGATCTTTGAATTATTGTTTGAGGTGCCAGAATCGATGGTTACTGAATCTCTGCGACCATATGGAACGGTACTTAGTGATACGCCTGAACGCTGGGCTAGTTTTAGCACCTATCCTGTGCTAAACGGCGTCCGACAGGTGCGGATCGTCCTTACTAAACACATCCCTTCTTATTTATACATTGGAGGATGTCGAACTATTGTGATCTACGATGGCCAGCCACGCACCTGTTCTGGCTGTGGTGGAGAAGGACATATCCGCTCGGAGTGCATCCAACGCCGCGTCGTGCAGCTGCCACATGGACAAACGTCACAACGAGAAGTTCCCACGCAACTGCCGATGACGTACGTGTCGGTGGCCCGCCGGGAGGTGTTGCCGAGTTCGCAGCGTGACAAGGACGTGTTTATGCAAGAGCAGACCGAGTTACGGGAGCATGGAGGTGACTCGGAGAATGTCCCTACACCCACGTCACGTCAGTCGAGGGAGGACCCTTACGAAAACTCACATCTAGCACGCAGCGTGGAAGTGGAGATCGAGACAGTGGCGCCGGCAACAGGCCAACGAACGAACGACGAACATAGTGAGGCAGCAGAGGGCAGGGCACGCAAACAGCGATCGCCGAAGGGTCGCCATAGTTCGGGTGACACGTCTCCCCCTAGCCTACGGGACACGGAAGGTATCCTAGCCGAAGAACTGTCTGATGCAGAACACGTGCCTTTAGAGGACGCTGACAGGATTCCGTCAGATGGTGACCGAATGTCCTGCCTTACAGATGGTCCCTCTTCATTGACATCGACTGATCCAGCGCTGCCGACGCTGCCCTTGACGTCACAACAGGACACTGCTGCTGAGTTTCTGGAGCATTACCGCCGCCTTTTCACTGGGACGCTAACGGACAATCGGACAGGAGAAGAAATTTTGCGATAGATGCAAACGGAGGCTGATGGTCCGGATGCAGAGGCGCTAATGGAACCCCTAACGGCAGATGACACCCGGGGCGCACTCGCGAAGGGTGCGGTGCATAAATCCCCTGGGCCAGATGGGTTGACACTCGAATTTTACCGCGTATTTGTGTATTTAATGATGTCCCAGTTGGTATTTATGTATAATGAGTTATTGAGCCCTGACACGGACGTTCCATCGCAGTTCATAGCGGGACTGCTTATGCCAATACCGAAATCGACAGCGAGTGTCAGCGTCCATCAATTTAGACAGCTGACGATGCTCAATACTGATTATAAGATCTTTGCGCGAATGTTGGTGGCAAGACACAAGACTGTAGTATCCAAGACAATACCACCAGACCAGGCTTGTCTAGGGGTTCGGAGCAACATACATTCTATCCTCGGCGAATACCGTGACGTAATTTCCCTGACGGAAGCTTGTCGCATGCGAGCGGCATTCGTATCGGTGGATTTTGATCGTGCCTTTGACAGGATCAACCATGATTTCCTTGACTCGACCATGCGACGCATGGCGATACCACAGGGTTTTATTACCGTCCTCATGCGCCTCCTTCGCGGCGCTTCTTCGACGGTGAGAGTCAATGGCAGGGAGGTAGGACCGATTCCTGTTTGCAGCTCAGTTAGGCAAGGATGTCCCTTGTCGATGATACTGTTTACAATAGCGCTCGAACCATTGCTGCAGACTCTTAGACGGACTCTAACAGGCGTCCGACTCCGTGCGAGCTCCTTCACGTGTCGTGCATATGCCGACGACTTGATGATACTCGTCCGGTCGGAGAACGAAGTAAGTCAGGTGGTTACCCTTCTTACTACGTAAGGAGTAGCTGCGGGCAGCAGGGTCACGCATATCTGCACAGTCCGTTTACGACGGTGGACATCTTGCGATGCTTAGGTGTATTGTTCACCCGATCGCTACGGCAATCAGCGGCGGCGAGCTATCGACGTCTCCTCCAGAACGTCCGACTGCACATACGCAACAATTCACTCCGAACGCACGACCTGATCCAAAGGGTGGACTACACTAATGTTCACCTGGCCTCGCGACTGCCGCACCTGGCACAGGTACTGCCAATGCCACATGGTATTGCTGACAGATTAATGGCGGCTTTTGGATACTATGTCAGCCAAGGAATGTTGTTTAAGATCAAATACAAGACTTTGACTCTCCCACACCATTCTGGGGGACTTAACCTCACGGATGTGCGGAACAAGGCTCTATCTCTATACCTGCGAGCGACGCTACGAACTTGGAAGCAACGGCACCACGCCATCACGTCGGCCATCCTGGATGTGTTTCTTCCCACATCCTTTGAACCACCGGTGCCGGTAGCCACAATCTCGCCCTCGTTTTCCCACGTCGCGCGTTTTTTTGTTGATTTTAGTCATGTTCAGTTACAGATGCCTTCTACACGAATCCCCACTGCCCGTGAGATATATCGATACTTACGGCGTCATCATGGCAGCAATGTTGTCGAACTTAAACACCCAACACGAAACTGGTGACAGATTTGGCGAGCTGTCCATGCACCTCTCCTCACCACAGCAGCGCGATCGTCATGATACACATTAATCAACCGCAAGACCGTCAACCGCCAACGATTGTACGACATTCGCATGGTAGATTCCCCGCTCTGCCTTATGTGGCATGCAAGACACCGACGAACACTGTGTGCAGTGCGGTGAGGCAAAGGATGTTTGGCGGCTGACGCAACGCATCATGGCCCTCCTCCGACGCACCGACGAATCCACGATCACGACGGACGCTTTATTTTTCCCTGAAGCTGTATTTTTCCCCTCACAAAAAACATCGGCTATCCGGTGGATTGGAGGACACGCATCGCACTACGTGCTCTCGCGGGCCTTGATATCGGGCATGGACTATTGGCATTATCTACTAGAACAGCACGAGATCATCCGACGCCACTCTAAATATAAAACGCATTTTGCGAACTTTCTGGGCAGCATGTTTCATAACCCCCCGAAGCGGTGGGGAGTCCCAGGTTTACGTTGTTTCGAGGGACAGGATTTACTCCCAGTGAAGTGACGAGGATGTCACTTCGGCCTATATTTCTTTCCCTTCTTTTTTATATTTGATTTTTCTTTTGGGACGTTAAAATGAAATGAATAAATAAAATATTACAGTTACTAACAAAAAAATTTTAAAAAAATGGTCAGTATGACGGATCGTCAATCCTCTGGGTCCGTGTTCGATTCCCGGCTGGGTCGAGGAATTTTCGCCGCCAAGGGACTTAAAAAAAAAGGGCAGTTCTAGGCACAACAGCACAACAGTCTGGAACCGCGCCACCGCTACGGTCGCAGGTTCGAATCCTGCCTCGGACAGGGATGTGTATGAAGTCCTTAGGTTAGTTACGTTTAATTAGTTCTAAGTTCTAGGGGACTGATGACCTCAGATGTTAAGTCCCATAGTGCTCAGAGCCATTTGAACCATTTTGTTAACGGTAGACTTCTTATTGGTTGATTGTAAATGTGGTAGTATGTTTGTGGTAGAGATTGTATTTGGTAGAGCTTCCCGTGGTAGAGATGCTTCTGGTAGTGTTTCGATGCGGTACGGTTCGTAAATGGTAGAGAAGACACTAAGTAAAAATGAGATTTGGTACCATTGTGTATTGGTGGTGTTATTTTTTTAGTTAAGGTAACGGATATTTGAAATTTTCTAAACGCAAATTCAGCATAAAGTATTTTTTATAGTTGGCAGCATTGGAAGTGGTGGAAAATTGCCCGTCGGTCGTACGGGATTAAGGCAGCAAGATGAATCGACGTGGAGGAGGGACAGAATGGCGGAATGAAGCTGTCGTGTTTGGACGTGCGCTTCACCACATTCGCAGTCAAGCTGTCCGATTTGTTGTTGTATCAATGTGAACTTCAGTGAGTCCAAAACGAGTTGTATACGCCTCCCCGTAAAAATATTCTAACCGACAGGGACCGGAGACTAGTGTCGCGCCCTGTCAACGAAAATCGGTTTGAAACTTGACAGGAATTGCTGCTGGCGGTGAATGCAGGTGCATCTCAACCAGTTTCCGTGCGGACAGTGTAGAGTGAACTGCGGCGATGAACGTTTGCACTTGGATACCTCACGAGCGGCCGCTGGTCACAGCGGCACGCAAAGCTGCGCATCGCCGATGGGCCAAGCGGCGCAGTAACTGCACAGACTGACTGGAGGCGTGTAGCGTGATCCGAGTCTCGATATGCCGCTTTCCATATGAGGCAAGGCGCAGAGTGCCCCAGCGGCCCAATGCGTTTAACCTGCTGTGTGTGGAGAATGTAGCTCACTCTGGCTGTGGCTAACTGATGTTTTTGGGGTGGGGAGTGGGGAATGGGGAGGGGGGGGGGGGGGGGAGGGACACAGCAGGCAAGGGTCCCGGCCTCTACATCTACATCTGCATCACACTTCGCAAGCCACCAAACGGTGTGTGGCGGAGGGTACTTTTGGTACCGCTATCTTATCCCTCCAACCCTGTTCCACTCGCGAATAGTGCGTGGGAAGAACGATTGTCGGTAAGCCTCGGTATTGGCTCCACTTTCTCGAATTTTCTCCTCGTGGTCAATACGAGAGATGTACGTGGGGGGAAGTAATATGTTGTCCGACTCCTCCTGAAAAGTGTTGCCCCGAAATTTCAATAATAAATCTCTCCGTGATGCACAACGCCTCTCTTGTAACGTATACCAGTGGAGTTTGTTTAGCATCTCCGGAACGCTCTCTCGCCAGCTAAACGATCCCGTGATGAAACGAGCGGCTCCTCGTTGGATCTTCTCTATTTCTTCTATCAGTCCTACCTGATAGGGATGTAAGGTGTCAGGCAAATCCAACACCTTCCATGAAAACCCTGACATAATAAGCAAATCTACTAGTATGTCACATAGCTCCGAATAAATCGTGACATGAAATTAACCAAAGCAATACAAGTAACGAGTGAGCAAATGGAATGCCACAGACTAACACAAGAATGCGTAAATGCATGTCGTACCTTCCCACCGTGAGGCAGACGCAGTTCCGAGGGGAGAAACGAGGACAGAAGCCGAGAGCAGAACCGTGTTAAGCTAGAAGGCCCTACGATAACAGACGGAGGGTCCAGCCTACCTGTACAACTACCACCCGCACGTTTTAGCGTGAGACTTTTTCGCGTCTCAGGTATGTCAAGGACCACCCCCAGCCCATGTTAAAAGCTAGAGCCCTCCAGAAAAGCAGTATAGATCTTACGATAACACAAAAAGGGCCACTACCACCCGCAAGTTTTAGCGTGAGACTCTTTCGCGTGTCTGTTACATTAGGATCACTCCCCAGCCCATGTTAAAAGGTAGAGCCCTCCAGAAGAGCAGTATAGATCTTACGATAACGCTAAAAGGACCACACTAGCTGCAGGTTTTAGCGTGAGACTTTTTAGCGTCTCAGTTACGTTGCAAACTTTAAAAACATTGCCCCACCACGAAAAGTATAACGTTTCTCATTGGATAGACAGAATTTTTGTAGGCGGAGCTTAACATTGAGACCCTGATTGGTCAGATGAAAACATAGCCGGATAGTTTTTTTAAACTAACTTCGGTAAATTGTAGTAAGGAGAAGTTAGGAGGGTTAGTTCCGAGACGGCGGGCTGGATGGCTGCTGCGCCGGCCGCTGCCGCCCTGACGCTGCTTAGACACCGACAAGGTAATGAACGCACGCGATGCCGCATTTTTGAGCGCATAAGGCTTCACTCAGAACTGCAGAAGTCTCATCTGTTACACCCTTTTTTTGCGTAATACTAATCGTTAATTAAAACTCATGGTGTTCACATTTGCCACTTGAAGAACAGATCTGAAACGCGATGATTTTTCTTTTATATAGTTATTGAGAAGCTACATCAGCCACTGTAATTTACGACAAGTTAGATAAGTAATTAAAGATAATTGAGTGTCACTGTAGACCATTTTGATAGTTTTCTCTTTTAATTTAAACCTAGATTATAGATGTGATATGGCATAGGTCATCCTTCGATCGATTGTAGAACTTGGAAACCCATTTAGGGAATATTCGTTCACATTTTTGTTGAACGCAGTTGGTTTTTACTATCCTGTATTAAAACATTTCCTTTTATCAATAGTGCAATTTATAAACCTATGTTTTGTGAGTAGAATAAAATTTCCAATGGTAAACTTAACTGCTTTTTCGACGTTATTTTACCAGCTAACTAAAAATAGGAAAGCCTTGAACCCTTTCCACTAAATTTAGTTAGTATTAAGATTCTTTTACAGGGAGTACAGTGGAGCTGACGCTGAGATCATTTAGTATTTGGTTATATCATCGCTAGTCTCACTGAACTCTTCTGAATTCTACATGTCATGTGTGGTCTGGCGTCTCCTTACCAGCAACAGGTCCCAGGTTCAAACTAGTTAATTCCCTAAAAAACACGCTCAGAGCGTCGTTGCGCGAAAGTGGTAGGGAGACACGATATAGAACAAACAGACACCACCATGAATGTTTAGAGGGATCCCAGATAGATGAACAATACTCGAGCGCCTTATAAGCCACTTCTTTCGTGGATGAGTTACACTTCCTTAAGATTCGTCCGATGAATCAGAGTTTGGTGTCTGCCTCTCCCACTATCTGTTTTATGTGATCATTCCACTTAAGGTCGCTATGGATAGTTACGCCTAGATATTTTACGGCAGACGCTGTCTCCAGCTGTTTGACATCAATAGTGTAGCTGTACAGTAGTGGATTTCTTTTCCTATGTCTGCGCAATATGTTACATTCATTTACGTTCAGGGTCAACTGCCAGAGGCTGCACCATTCATCAGTTCTCTGCAGGTCATTCTGCAAATTCGTACTATCTCCTGGCGTTGCCACTTTCGTACAAACAACTGCGTCATCCCCGAATAGCCTTAAAGAGCATCCGACGCTTTCTATTACATCATTTACATACATTTTAAATAGCAACGGTCCTATCACACTTCCCTGTGGTACTCCGTATATTACGTTTACATCTGTCGGTTCAGTTCCATTAAGAGCGACGAATTCTATCAGCAAGAAGGTCTTGAATCCAGTCGCAGATCTGCTCCGATACTTCGTAAGCTATTTTCTACATTGTCCGGCACTGCGGGCCGGCGTCAAATGCCTCGCTGAAATCAAGGAAGACGGCATCAACCTCAGCACTGTGCTGTGGATCTCATGGAGGAACAGGGGTCTCTGGAGACGTTTAGAGTTTTAGTCGGCGTCTGAGTGAGTAGACGCTCGAGGTGGGACAATCCTGCACTCGCTTGTGGACGTAGCCTATTTTGGCGAACCCACTTGCCCTGGATGTAAGGTGAGGATTCTTGGTTCGTGCCCTCTGGGTGGCCCAAAGCGTAGAATAGCGGACGAGAGTGCGGCCCACGTATCTATGTACAATTGTTTCGATCCGGAAGGCGGTTCCCCCTTAGGACGCATGGTTTCCGGTTCGTGCACGGGACTTGTGGACTAGAGCCTTGCCGAGACTGCTGTCAAAACCTTCTACACACTTCTACGGTTGTTTCCTTTATCCAGATCTAAAACTGTAGTCCGCAAGCCACTTTACGAAGTGTGGCAAGGGGGTACCTCGGTAACAAGTATGTATTTTTCCCTTCCCTGTACCACGGCAGTCGGTAAAACTCTAAACAAACTCTTATTTACCTGTGTTCTTCGGGGTGATCATTTCAGGAGACGTATACGTGAGGAAGTAATATCTTGGCCGACTTTTCTCGGAATGTACACTCTCGGAATTTCAACAGCAAATCTCCCCGTGATGCACAATGAGCTCTGGAAGGTCTGCCGCTGTAGTTTCCTGAAAATTTCACACCGATTAAACATACCCGTGATGAAACACGCCGCTCTTCGATAAATCTTCTAGTAATCCAACTTTGTAATGTATCCAGACTGGTGGATAATACCTTAAAATCTTCAAAGAAATGTATTGTAAGCCACATCTTACAAGACTCTCCCAATGAACTTCAGCCTAGCATGTGCTTTTCCTAGTACGGTTATCCATTATCGATGTGCGGGATTGTCCACTTTGCGGATTATCGACGGCCTATGTCTCCCACTTTTTTTTCAGCTGTAAATTTTCCATTAACCGGGAAGAGGTCGCGGGTGAGCGGTAATCTCACGTTACAAGAAGAGTATCGTAAACAATGTGCGCTAAAACTGGACTGTATTTTGCTTCAAAGTACTGTAAAGTAATGTGAAATTCGTGGTTTCTGTATTCGTTGTAAGTACCGAATTTTCACATATATTATGACGATTAAAACAGAAATTATAATAAACACTCGTTAACGATTTTCATTACGATATTGTAATTAATTTTTATTTTAGAGCAACGCCGATGCATTCCTCTGTAATTGAACTGCTGATTATCCGCGGAATTCGATTATGCGCGGTTTTCAAGTCCCCAATTACCGCAGTAATCCGAAGTTTACTATATTTGTATTTCGTGGTCATTATACTTTAAGCTGCCCCAGGCGGTAGTACCAAGGTAATTTACGACAACTACACTTTGCAGTGATTTTTCTTCTATAGTGTAATTCGAGAGTAGTGGGTTTCTTCGTCTATTTTCGCGCAGTACTTTTCATGTGTTTACGTTCAGTGTCAACTGTCTGTGCCTGCACCAGGTTCGCTGAGAGGCCTCCTGCATTTTGGCTCAGTCTTCTGGCGCTGCAGCCTCCCTACAGGCAACAGCATCGGACGCGAGGAGCCTCGAGGAGCCTCCCATCTCCTCAATCAGATCAAGGGCCTGCAGTTGGTTTCAATTCGATCCGCCGATGAAGTGCGTAAAAGTACTCCAATTGTTTGACGACTGGTATTTCATGTTTCTAAGCTTTCTCAAATTTCCGTGTTAAAACAATGCAACTATGGAAGTTGAGCCCCCCCCATGAAGCAAGGACCTTGCCGATGGTGGGGAGGCTTGCGTGCCTCAACGATAAAGAGAGCCGTACCGTAGGTGCAACCACATCGGAGGGGTATCTTTTGAGACGTGTGGTTCCTGAAGCGGGGCACCAGCCTTCTCAGTAATTGCAGGGGCAACAGTCTGGATGATTGACTGATCTGGCCTTGTAACAATAACCAAAACGGCCTTGCTGTGCTGGTACTGCAAACGGCTGAAAGCAAGGGGAAACTATGGCCGTGATTTATCCCGAGGGCATCCAGCTTTGCTGTATGATTAAATGATGATGGCGTCCTCTTGGGTAAAATATTCCGGAGGTAAAATAGTCCCCCATTCGGATCTCCGGGCGGGGACTACTCAACAGGACGTCGTTATCAGGAGAAAGGAAACTGGCGTTCTACGGATCGGAGTGTGGAATGTCAGATTCCTTAACCGGGCAGGTAGGTTAGAAAATTTAAAACGGAAAATGGATAGGTTAACGTTAGATATAGTGGGAATTAGTGAAGTTCGGTGGTAGGAGGAACAAAACTTTGGGTCATGTGAATACAGGGTTATGAATACAAAATCAAGTAGGCATAATGCAGGAGTAGGTTTCATAATGAGTAAAAAAATAGGAGTACGGGTAAGCTATTACAAACAGGATAATGAACGCATTATTGTGGCCAAGATAGGCACGAAGCCCACTCCTACCACAGTAGTACAAGTTTATATGCAAACTAGCTCTGCAGATGATGAAGAAATTGATGAAATGTATGATGAAATAAAAGAAATTATTCAGGTAGTGAAGGGAGACGAAAATTTAATAGTCATGAGTGACTGGAATTCGACAGTAGGAAAAGGGAGAGAAGGAAACATAGTAGGTGAATATGGATCGGGGATAAGAAATGAAAGAGGAAGCCGCCTGGTAGAATTTTGTGCAGTGCATAACTTAATCATAGCTAACACTTGGTTCAAGAACCATGAAAGAAGGCTGTATACATGGAAGAACCCTGGAGATACAAAAAGGTATCAGATACATTATATAATAGTAAGACAGAGATTTAGGAACCAGGTTTTAAATTGTAAGATATTTCCAGGTGCAGATGTGGACTCTGACCACAATATATTGGTTATGAACTGTAGATTAAAACCGAAGAATCTGCAAAAAGATGGGAATTTAAGAAGTACACTAGAAGAAGAATGGGTAGCTCTGAGGGATGAAGTAGTGAAGGCAGCAGAGGATCAAGTAGGTAAAAAGACGAGGGCTAGTAGAACTCCTTGGGTAACAGAATAAATATTTAATCTAATTGATGTAGAGGCTTATCTCACTTGGGGTAAGATAGATACTGCCTGCAGGAAAATTAAAGAGACCTTTGGAGAAAAGAGAACTACTTGTATGAATATCAAGAGCTCAGATGAAAAACCAAATCTAAGCAAAGATGGAGTATACAGAGGGTCTATACAAGAGCGATATACTTGAGGACTATATTATGGAAATGGAAAAGGATATAGATGAAGATGAAGTGGGACATATGTTACTGCGTGAAGAGTTTGACAGAGCACTGAAAGACCTGAGTCGAAACAAGGCCCCCGGAGTAGACAACATTCCATTAGAACTACAGACAGCCTTGGGAGAGCCAGTCCTGACAAACCTCTACCGTCTGGTGAGCTAGATGTATGAGACAGACGAAATACCATCAGACTTAAAGAAGAATCCAACCAATATCAAAGAAAGCAGGTGTTACAGATGTGAAAATTACCGAACTATCAGTTTAATAAGTCACAGCTGCAAAATACTATCGCGAATTCTTTACAGACGAATGGAAATACTGGTAGAAGCCGACCTCGGAAAGATCATTTTGGATTCCGTAGAAATGTTGGAACACATGAAGCAATACTGACCCTACGACCTATCTTAGAAGAGAGGTTAGGGAAAGGCAAACCTACGTTTCTAGGATTTGTAGCCTTCGAGAAAGCTTTTGACAATGTTGATTGGAATACTCTCTTTCAAATTCTGAAGGTGGCAGGAGTAAAATACAGGGAGCGAAAGGCTATTTACAATTTGTACACAAAACCAAAAGGCGGTTATAATAGTCGAGGGGCATGAAAGGCAAGCAGTGGTTGGGAAGCGAGTGAGACAGGGTTGTAGCCTATCCCCGATGTTATTCAATCTGTATATTGAGCAAGCAATAAAGGAAACAAAAGAAAAATTCGGAGTAGGTATTAAAATCCATGGAGAAAAAATAAAAACTTTGAGGATCACTGATGAGATTGTAATTCTGTCAGAGCCAGCAAGGGACTTGGAAGAGCAATTGAACGGAATGGACAGTGTCTTGAAAGGAGGGTGTAAGATGAACATCAACAAAAGCAAAACAAGGATAATGGAATGTAGTTGAATAAAGTCGGGTGATGCTGAGGGAATTGGATTATGAAATGACACTTAAAGTATAATGGAGATTTGCCATTTGGGGGGGAAAAATAACTGATGATGGTCGAAGTGGAGAGGATATAAAATGTAGACTGGCAATGGCAAGGAAAGAGTTTCTGAAGAAGAGAAATTTGTTAACATCAAGTATAGATTTAAATGTCAGGAAGTCATTTCTTAAAGTACACTCCCGGAAATGGAAAAAAGAACACATTGACACCGGTGTGTCAGACCCACCATACTTGCTCCGGACACTGCGAGAGGGCTGTACAAGCAATGATCACACGCACGGCACAGCGGACACACCAGGAACCGCGGTGTTGGCCGTCGAATGGCGCTGGCTGCGCAGCATTTGTGCACCGCCGCCGTCAGTGTCAGCCAGTTGGCCGTGGCATACGGAGCTCCATCGCAGTCTTTAACACTGGTAGCATGCCGCGACAGCGTTGACGTGAACCGTATGTGCAGTTGACGGACTTTGAGCGAGGGCGTATAGAGGGCATGCGGGAGGCCGGGTGGACGTACCGCCGAATTGCTCAACACGTGGGGCGTGAGGTCTCCACAGTACATCGATGTTGTCGCCAGTGGTCGGCGGAAGGTGCACGTGCCCGTCGACCTGGGACCGGACCGCAGCGACGCACGGATGCACGCCAAGACCGTAGGATCCTACGCAGTGCCGTAGGGGACCGCCCCGCCACTTCCCAGCAAATTAGGGGCACTGTTGCTCCTGGGGTACCGGCGAGGACCATTCGCAACCGTCTCCATGAAGCTGGGCTACGGTCCCGCACACCGTTAGGCCGTCTTCCGCTCACGCCCCAACATCGTGCAGCCCCCCTCCAGTGGTGTCGCGACAGGCGTGAATGGAGGGACGAATGGAGACGTGTCGTCTTCAGCGATGAGAGTCGCTTCTGCCTTGGAGCCAACGATGGTCGTATGCGTGTTTGGCGCCGTGCAGGTGAGCGCCACAATCAGGACTGCATACGACCGAGGCACACAGGGCCAACACCCGGCATCATGGTGTGGGGAGCGATCTCCTACACTGGCCGTACACCTCTGGTGATCATCGAGGGGACACTGAATAGTGCACGGTACATCCAAACCGTCATCGAACCCATCGTTCTACCATTCCTAGACCGGCAAGGGAACTTGCTGTTCCAACAGGACAATGCACGTCCGCATGTATCCCGTGCCACCCAACGTGCTCTAGAAGGTGTAAGTCAACTACCCTGGCCAGCAAGATCTCCGGATCTGTCCCCCATTGAGCATGTTTGGGACTGTATGAAGCGTCGTCTCACGCGGTCTGCACGTCCAGCACGAACGCTGGTCCAACTAAGGCGCCAGGTGGAAATGGCATGGCAAGCCGTTCCACAGGACTACATCCAGCATCTCTACGATCGTCTCCATGGGAGAATAGCAGCCTGTATTGCTGCGAAAGGTGGATATACACTGTACTAGTGCCGACATTGTGCATGCTCTGTTGCCTGTGTCTATGTGCCTGTGGTTCTGTCAGTGTGATCATGTGATGTATCTGACCCCAGGAATGTGTCAATAAAGTTTCCCCTTCCTGGGACAATGAATTCACGGTGTTCTTATTTCAATTTCCAGGAGTGTATTTGTATCGGGTGTAGCCATGTATGGAAGTGAAACGTGGACCATAAATAGTTTGGACAAGAAGAGAATAGAAGCTTTTGAAATGTGGTGCTACACAAGAATGCTGAAGATTAGACGGGTAGATCACATAACTAATGAGGAAGTATTGAATAGGATTGAGGAGAAGAGAAGTTTCAGGCACAACTTGACTAGAAGAAGGAATCGGTTTATAGGACATGTTCTGAGACATCGAGGATCGCCAATTTAGTATTGGAGGGCAGTGTGGAGGGTAAAAATCGTAGAGGGAGACCAACAGATGAATACACTAAGCAGATTCAGAAGGATGTAGGTTGCAGTAATTACTGGGAGATGAAGAAGCTAGCACAGGATAAAGTAGTATGGAGAGCTGCATCAAACCAGTCTCAGACTGAAGACCACAACAACAACAACAACATGGAAGTTGAGGTAGTTTGTAATGAGTTAGCTGCAACCAACTGCTGCTACAGTCGTTCATTTTTTCATGATGGCGTTTGAAGGTGCATTCTACCTTCAAGTGTTTACATTTATTTATGTACTGTGAACATTGTTTCTTTACTAATGGCCTTGCAGAATTTTGCAACGTAAGTTTATATGACAGCTGTTGTAAAAACACTTAAGTATAGATATAATCGCAGTGGTTAGCACACTGGACTCGCATTCGGAAGGACGACGGTTCAATCCCGCGTCCGGCCATCCTGCTTTAGGTTTTCCGTGATTTCCCTAAATCGCTCCAGGCAAATGCCGGAATGGTTCCTTTGAAAGGGCACGGCCGACTTCCTTTCCCGTACTTCCCTAATCCGATGAGACCGATGACCTCGCTGTTTGGTCTCTTCCCCCAAACAACCCAAACCACCAAAGATACAATGTTCACGACTTGTAAATAAATGTAAACATCTAAAGATGGGATGAACATCTGTTGTCGTGGCGTTCCGCTTACAGCAGTGCATTACCCCATAAACATTGTCACGGACGCTATAGTTTTGAATTTATTGGCAAGGAGCGCTGCTGCCGCGTCGCGAGCTTAAGCAAGCATGTGAATCTGGCCTGAGGGTCACCCAAGGGTTGCCCGTGTTTGCGTTAGTTCACTAATATAAATTGCCAACGGTAACAGTCCTTTAACACTCCTTTGAGAACTCCAGGAATTAGTCTTAAAACTATAGATTTTGTTGCGTTAAGATCGATGTATTGAGTTCTATCTCCAATGAAGCCCAAAATCCAATTAGATATTTGGTCCGATACTCGGTACTTCTTTTATGTCGTCATAACGTTTGAGCATATTTAATGCTTTAGGATCTTTGCAAAAGACAGAAATTTGGTGTGTAAATTTGGGCATCCCATCTTCAACCTTTTCTGTTTGTCTCATGGGAACTGCTCGCTGTATACAAGAGTCTAAATAATGATCCAATAAAAGTATGGTTAAAAACGGTCTTAGTTGCAATTTCAGTATTTCTATTTTTCAACGACGCGTTTCGTCTTATTTAGGCATCTTCAGGTTATCTTTTCTAGATGGACGCGAGAGGCACCAAGATCTGTATGACGCGTTCCCGTTCACAGGAGCGAGTAAGATGGAGGCTCAGGTAGTAAGCATAATGTTGTGCAGCATAATGCTGTGCAGCATTATGGTTACTACCTGAGCCCTCATCTTACTCTGTTACTCGCTCGTGTGAAGGGAACGCTTCATACAGATCTTGGTGCCTCTCGCGTCAATCTAGAAAAGATAAAATGGTTCAAATGGCTCTGAGCACTATGGAACTCAACTGCTGTGGTCATTAGTCCCCTAGAACTTAGAACTACTTAAACCTAACTAACCTAAGGACATCACACACATGCATGCCCGAGGCAGTCGCACGGTTCCGGACTGCGCGCCTAGAACCGCGAGACCACCGCGGCCGGCTAGAAAAGATAACCTGAAAATGCCTAAATAAGGCGAAACGTGTCGTTGAAAAATAGAAAAACTAAAATTGCAACGAAGACTGTTTTCAACCAATACTGTTAAGCGCTGGTTTGCTGTATGCCACATATGGATTGGAAGGTCCAATAAAATCAATTACTGCAATACCTTTATTTAAAAGATCTAATAGGAATTTATTCAAGGCGTGATGCCTTGTTCGCTTTAAGTAACCTTTACCGTACTTCAGTTCAGAGTATATTTGTTTATGGATGTCTTTGGAGCTCGCACTGAGCAACCGGAATACCTTTTAAAGTGAGAAATTTAATATTTCTGTTCTCTGTCTGCTGTCTACAGTTTCAGCTTAATGGAGTTCATGAGTTCGGTGCAGCACTGTGAGACGGATACGTTTCGATCTCCACCGCACGACGCGGCCGATCGCGGGGAAATGCCGTGAGGGAGTATTTTCTCACGCGCCCGCGCCGCTCCGGCCCGAATGTAAAAGTGTGCGGCTGGCTGGCCCCGCGCCGCGCTCCGGCCACAAAGGCGGCTCCGCGGCCTGGCACAATTCTGTTAAAAGCGGACACACGCCTTTTTATTTTTGCGCTTCCGCGGGAAGCAATCTCGGATATCACCGGCGCGGGGTGATGGGAGTGCACCGGAGCAGGCGGGGGGCTGCCGCGGTCGGTGACGTCATCCGACCTGCTTTCCTGCTCAAACACTCGATGTGTGCCTCCGTGACGACACACTCTCCGTAAGTTATGCCGTAGGGGAGGGATGCCTATAGAGTGAGCGTGCCTACTGCTCTCGTGTGACCGCGATATAACGCTGTTGTTTACGTTTTGCTCTAAGGCTGAAACTTTAATGTTACACGTACTTGACCTTTTATTCATATTCGTTTGTTAGTAAGTCGAAACAAAGCCCCGCGAATAGACAGCATTCCATTAGAACTACTGGCAGCCTTGGGAGAGCCAGGCCTGATAAATCTCTATCATCTAGTGAGAAAGATGTTATGAGACAGGCGAAACACCCTCAGACTTCAAGAAGAATATAGTAATTCCAGTCCCAAAGAAAGCAGGTGTTGACAGATGTGAAAACTACCGAACTATCAGTTTAATAAGCCACGGCTGCAAAATACTAACACGAATTCCTTACAAACGGATGGAAAAACTGATGGAAGCCGACCTCGGGGAAGATCAGTTTGGATTCCGTAGAAATGTTGGAACACGTGAGGCAATACTGACCCTACGCCTTACCTCAGAAAATAGATTAAGGAAAGGCAAACCTACGTTTCTAGCATTCGTAGACTTAGATAAAGCTTTTGACAATGTTGACTGGAATGCTCTCTTTCAAATTCTAAAGGTGGCAGAGGTAAAATACAGGTAGCGAAAGGGTATTTATAATTTGTACACAAAACCAGAAGGCAGTTATAAGAGTCGAGGGGCATGAAAGGCAAGCAGTGGTTGGGAAGGGAGTGAGACAGGGTTGTAGCCTATCCCCGATGTTATTCAATCTGTATATTGAGCAAGCAGTAAAGGAAACAAAAGAAAAATTCTGAGTAGGAATTAAAATCCATGGAGAAGAAATAAAAACTTGGAGGTTCGCCGATGACATTGTAATTCTGTCAGAGACAGCAAAGGACCTGGAAGAACAGTTGAACGGAATGGACAGTGTCTTGAAAGGAAGATATAAGATGAACATCAACAAAAGCAAAACGAGGATAATTGAATATAGTCGAAATAAATCGGGTGATGCTGTGGGAATTAGATTAGGAAATGAGAAACTTAAAAGTAATAAATGAGCTTCGCTATTTGGGGAGCAAAATAACTGATGATGGTCGAAGTAGAGACGATATAAAATGTAGACTGGCAATGGCAAGGAAAGCGTTTCTGAAGACGAGAAATTTGTTAACATCGAGTATAGATTTAAGTGTCAGGAAGTCGTTTCTGAAAGTATCTGTATGGAGTGTAGCCATGTATCAAAGTGAAACGTGAACGATAAATAGTTTAGCCAAGAAGAGAATAGAAGCTTTGTAAATATGGTGCTGCAGAAGAATACTGAAGATTAGATGGGTAGATCACATAACAAATGAGGGGATATTGAATAGGATTGGGGAGAAGAGGAGTTTGTGGCACAACTTGACTAGAAGAAGGGATCGGTTGGTAGGGCATATTCTGAGGCATCAAGGGATCACCAATTTAGTATTGGATGGCAGCGTGGAGGGTAAAAATCGTAGAGGGAGACCAAGAGATGAATACACTAAACAGATTCAAAAGGATGTAGGTTGCAATAGGTACTGGGAGATGAAGAAGCGTGCACAGGATGGATTAGCATGGAGAGCTGCATAAAACCCGTCTCAGGACCGAAGACCACAACAATAATAACAGTAGGGAGCAAGACTGAATAATTGTACAAATTGAAATACCCCTCAAGAAGGAAAAGTGGGAGCTTTATTGTCATATCTCATGCTATTTTGAAGTAATGTGTCCTGGGAGGCAACAAATGCTGACAGAAAAATCCTGTTCTGGACATCTGAAGGTTTACAACATAACAGCCGGTTGTTACAAATAAACTGGAGCTAGTTAAATTTATAATTGGAAGACGTGAACATTTATTAGTGAGAGACTAACGTTACGAAGATGCCAGATCTTGCTTCACATATTTTTCTTAGTGTAGTTTCGTTCCATATAGCCATGTGCTATCATATCTTGGGGAAACTCATCAAGCCAAGCAAAAGTTTTAGGAATTCTAAAACGTGTATTATGCATTAATTTTTATTTTAATATGAAACGTCTTGCAGAAGCCTGTTGAACAAAATCGGTATACTCAAATACGTATATTTGTTTTTCATATCCTAGAGAATCTCCTCACTATTTCTCTACACCTAATCTAATGTAACTTTTGTAATTTACAAAGGTTTTAGCATGATAACGCCATCATCAGTGAGGGTTTTGCAGAGTTCTTCGTCATATCATTTATTTACGTTTCAAGTTTCAGAGCAAAAACACCTTCAAGTAATTAAAAAAAGTAAGGTGAATATTTTGAGAAAGATTAGTACGCAATTTTCAATAAGACCGGAATTGTATATACTGAGATTTAGTCGAACTTTTTTTTCATTTATCTAAGCGCTAAATGATGGAGTTGAGCTGCAGTGACGCCACACAATGATCGAGCAAATCTCTAAGAGTCGATGATGCACCTTTGGCGTTACTGATATCTGTGGGATGTTCAAGAGCTTGTCGGCTTCTTTGAGTTGATGGCAATAATCGATGATACGGGTGAATAAACATCAAATTGCCAAATGGACAGAATTCGCGAGACCTCTCGCCTTTTCGTTATGCTGAACTGCGAAGCCTTACTATCTGTTACACGGCGTAACAAGTAAGCAGACACAGCGCTAGTAACATAAGCGGTGGCAACTATTCTTTACTGTCTTTTCTTGTTAACAATATCAGCTTATTCCCAAGAATTAGCAGGTTTCACTCAGTTAATACTAGGGAGAAATCCAACCTGCATTTGAATCGAACTTCCTTGAATCTCATGCAGATAGTTGTGCAGTATACTGCTGAATCCCTTTTCAGTAAGCTACTACAAGAAATGAAATATCTTGGCAGTAATCCACGCCTTTCAAATCAAAGCTGAAGGGTTTCCTCATTGGCTACTCCTTGTATTCTGTCGATCAGTTCCTTGAAAAATTAAGCTAATTCCTGTTTTATATTGTTGACTGCGTTTACACAAACTTTTATCTTGCCTTTATTTCTCGATTGATGAACATTTTATTTTATCTTTATTACTTTTATGTTGTAATTTCATGTATTGACACGTTCCATTACCTTCGAGATTTGCTACTCAATTTGGTCCTACGGAACCAGACGTGTAAAATTTTAAAAAAAAGACAATTTCATTTGGATGGGTTCGTCAACAATCGAAATTGGCGTGTTTGGAGGACTGAGAATCCGCATTTCGCGATCGAGAAGTCTCTTCATCCTCAACAAGTGGCTTGGTGGAGTGTAATTCCAGTCACGGAATAATCGGTGCGATATTCGTGGACTGCACGGTGAGTACTGAACGGTACATGAAGGTTATGGACGATTATGGATTATCCAAAGTGACACTGATTTCAACAAAATATGGTTCACGCAAGACGGAGCTCGACCCCATAGAGTCAGGAGAGTGTTTGATGTCCTGGAGGAGCACTTTGGGGACCGCATTCTGGTTCTGGAGTGTCCAGATGCCACTGGAACGGGCATCGATAGGCCGCCATATTCTCCGGATGTGAACACATGCAACTCCTCTTTGTGGGACTATATTAAAGACAAGATGTACAGCAATAACCCCAAAACCATTTCCGTGCTGAAAACAGCCATTCAGGAGGTCATCGACAACATCGACGTTCCGACACTTCAGCGGAACATGCAGAATTTCGCTACTCCTCTGAGGCACATCATCGCCAATGATGGCAGGCATATCGAATATGTCATGGTCTAAATCTGAATATCTATAGTAACGTTTACATGTTGACTGAAGTATTTGGACGCCGTAATTTTGCAACTAATTTACGTTTTTTTCATATAATTCAATAATTAACATCCTGTACACACAGCACACTTGTGTCTCTACTGTATTTTACAGAAAACGGAACTTGCGTTGTCAATTAGACCATAGGAGCAAACGAAAAACCAATTTTCAGCAAAAACAATGTAAAGGAATTCATGTTACCACCATAAGCTGCTTGTAATGAATAGTGAATAAAGCGTTGTTGACTGAAAAAGCTAATGGTGGTGACATGTATTTCTTCACATATATAAAGGGGCGACCAAAAAGCTTCGGTACGAAGACCAGAAAATTCAGAAGCAGTATGTAAATCATGTAAAATTGCCATGGACATTGAGACAAACATCCCTCCGACGTACCAGGCTAAAGAGATCCCTTTGGTAGAACAGTGTGCTGCTGCGTGAGGAAGTACGTAACTGCTCACTCCCGCGTCCAAGAGGAACCGTCTATCCTTCAAGGCATTTTTAAGGGACCGAAGGCGTGATAGTCGCATCGCGAGAGATCAGAGCTATGTGGTTGATAATCGAGTGTCTCCCTCTCGAGGTGGCGCAACTCCTGCGTTACGACATTTAGGATACAGGGACTAGCGTATCACGAAGCAGCAGCACCCAGCACCCCTTGTCACACTGTAACATACGCCCCCCCCCCCCCCCACCCCAGCATTACTATAATATTCGATACCCGGAATTTCTAGCCGGGTATCGGTACCTTCTGTTACATAAAGAATAAAAATCATGCCACTATGGCACCTTTTCCTGTTAGGTAACTGTACAATATAATACTATGAATGATATTTAAACAAAATTTACGAATAATTAAATACTCGTAATATGTAAATATGTAACATAATAATCACTATGAACCATCAACATTTACTCAGAACTATAGTAATCAGTATGTAATTAACTTGATTAGAAGCAGTTATAAATGTTAGAATCGTTATTACTTTCGTTAATTAAGTGCAATTAGATCTCGAAAGTTCAGTTTGGAAAACGTTATTCTAAATCGATCAAAAAGCAAGAACCAAGTTGAAATTCACGTAATTTCGAGTGATATGTAATTTCAATCTCAAATTTGTAAACCATAATTAATACCATTACTAAAATAATTAATTGATCATTGTTAGCACATGTAATTAACTCCATTACTTACGTTTGGATGCATATTTCAAAGTTATGAGCCATTAAAGAGGTTAAACAACTTGTGTATATATTACATAAATGTTAGCAATATTTGCCGATCGATAATTGATTTGTATTTATTAAATTAATGAACGCATTATTGTAAAAAAGTCATATTTAATTTTCAATCTTAAATTGTACAATTTCTATCCTAAAACTCATCTGTAATGAACTGATATTTTATGCTGTAAGTAATCTGATTGTCAACCTTTTGTATATTTGTAACTTTTAATTGTAACTATTAATTTCACGATGGTGTAATAATCGAAATAGTGAACACTCATTGTTTGGAATATATATAAGCAAACGCGGCAATGCAGCGTCAGTTCGCCTAGGGGTTCAATTTGCAGTCATGTCTTTTCGGTCAGTAAGTCAGTCTGTCAGCTGTTGGATTGTCAAAGAGAGTATATGTGAAGTTTGATGTATTCTGCAATGACTTTGCAAAAATGTTATCAACAAATAAACCTCCGCAAATTGTATGACCTGGAGTTTTAATTAGAAGGAATCACCAGCTACCCGGCAAATTACAAGATAAGTACAACAAAAATACTTTGTTCTGCATCGCCCTTACTTACATCCACTCCAGGTGCAAATATGTAAGTAATTATATTAACGCACAGGTAAATAAATCATATGCATTCATAAAGTAAGGGAGATGTCATAACACCACCACATAATGATCGGTTTCGACCGACAGGCTGCCGCACATACATTGTTCATTGTCCGATGGATGTCTACTAGTGTTTGTCCTTTGGCAGCCAAGAAAAGAATAATAACAACACGTTGATCCTGTTGAGACGAGTTTGGTAATAACGTTACCATAGTTCCGTTTCCTCGTTTACCGCACGCACGTCTGAAGGACACTAATGTAATACTACTGCCTTTGCCTGCATGTTCGAGCTAACACATGGTTAATCATCTGAAACTTGCTTCGCAAATATTGCGGTGGTGGAAAGTCTGTTGACGTGCAGTTTTCCAAGAATGGATTGGTAGTCATGGGCTCTTATCCTTGGTCAATCAACAGATTTCAATAATACTTAAGAAGTGTATTTTTGTGCAAACATACATTTTTAAATATAACAATGCCTCTGGGCATTAACAAAGTAAAAGTAGGGTAAATTAGAATGTTAGCAGTGTTTGTTGCAGGGTTCTAGAGCTAGTCTTTACGAGATATCGTAGTCTGAAAACTTTCCACACCGACACTTGTACAATGCTTGTGGTAGCACACACTAAAGAACAACACAGGTGCATCGCTGTTCATGTGGATTCTGACCAGCAGCGAGACAACTGCCCATCACAGGTTGTGTTCAAAATGACCGCCGACAGCGGCAATACACGCTTCCAGTCTGATACACAACGACTGCTGCACACGTGCTAACATTTCCGCTGAGATGTCCGAGCAGGCTGCAGTAATACGTCGTTGCGAATCATCATTGATGTAGTTGGTGTGTCCTGGTAGACAGGGGTTGCAGCTTTCCCTAGAAAGATAAGTCTACAGGCGCCAAATCTGGGGAACGGGACAGCCAACGTACAGGTCCCCTGTGTCCAATCTCAAAACATGGAAACAATTCGTGAAGACGTTGTGGCGGTCCCACCTGCTTTTATTTCTTCGTCTGTTGATTGTTGTCCTCGGTGTCGCCGTACTGCGTTGCTACACTGGCTGAAAAATGGGGTCTGTGGATTCCGACGCTGACTACCGCAAATTATGTAGCCGACAGGTGAACAGTTGTGTTTCATAGTACTTCAATTTCACTGTTCACAACCCCCAAATAATACACAGATATACAGCCAGTGCACTATTATGTAACCTTCGATAAGCCCGATTAATAGTTTGTAGGCGAAACTCCACATACGGCTACAATAGTTTACTGTTGAACAGCTACAAACAGTAAAACCTAACCACAAAGCTGACAGTTCTTAAGAATAATCAGGTACGTATGGAGCAGACACTGTCGCTGTTTTTACACACGGCCTAATTGTTTAACACTTGTTCCGCAGTTAATTTGAAGCATTGTTGTTGTTCTAACCAGCACAGGTTACTCGTCTGAAATTCAGTCGTGGACTGACTGTCTCGTGACCATAAATCGGGCCCTTATATATCATCACAATAATAGGTGCTGAAACCACACATTGTTCAAAGTTTAATTTACAGAAATTACAATTCAAACTTAACTCATCATATATATCGAAAAATTGACTCTTTTTAGCAGTTTCTTCTACTACGAGGGTTGTGCCAAATTATTTGTTTAAATCGTGAAATTAACAAATCTAGTTACGCAAACAATACTTTTGACGAAAATGTTAATTACTCTGGAATTAATTAAGGACTGGTTTTGCTAACATGTTTTTGAATAGAGCTATATAGATACTTTAAGATTACTAGCACTTCGTCTTCCAAATGTTTACAATTATAACAGAATTAAATACTTGTTTATATGTCAGCACTCGCATATACGATACTAAACAATCATTTTACCCTATTACAAACATACTAACTAGGAGTAGTCGAAATAAATTTGAAAATCATTTACGTACATAAAACTAAGCACAAAATTAGATCTGGTGTTATATTCTTTGAAACTGTGGTAGACCCTTTCTCTTATATGAAAATGCAGATTATATTCACGTTGTTGTTGTTGTGGTCTTCAGTCCTGAGCCTGGTTTGATGCAGCTCCCCGTGCTACTCTATCTTGTGCAAGCTTCTTCATCTCCCAGTACCTACTGCAACCTACATCCTTTTGAATCTGTTTAGTGTATTCACCTCTTGGTCTCCCTCTACGATTTTTACCCTCCACGCTGCCCTCCAATACTAAATTGGTGATCCCTTGATGCCTCAGAACATGTCCTACCAACCGATCCCTTCTTCTGGTCAAGTTGTGCCACTAACTCCTCTTATCCGCAATCCTATTCAATACTTCCTCATTAGTTATGTGATCTACCCATCTAATCTTCAGCATTCTTCTGTAGCACCACATTTCGAAGGCTTCTATTCTCTTCTTGTCCAAACTATTTATCGCCCATGTTTCACTTCCATACATGGCTACACTCCATACAAATACTTTCAGAAACGACTTCCTGACACTTAAATCTATACTCGATGTTAATAAATTTCTCTTCCTCAGAAACGCTTTCCTTCCCATTGCCAGTCTACATTTTATATCGTCTCTACTTCGACGATCATCAGTTATTTTGCTCCCCAAATAGCAAAACTCCTTTACTACTTTAAGTGTCTCACTTCCTAATCTAATTCCCTCAGCATCACCCGACTTAACTCGACTACATTCCATTATCCTCGTTTTGCTTTTGTTGATGTTCATTTTATATCCTCCTTTCAAGACACTATCCATTCCGTTCAACTGCTCTTCCAAGTCCTTTGCTGTCTCTGACAGAATTATAATGTCATCGGCGAACCTCAACGTTTTTATTTCTTCTCCATGGAATTTAATACCTACTCAGAATTTTTGTTTTGTTTCCTTTACTGCTTGCTCAATATGCAGATTGAATAACATTGGGGAGAGACTACAACCCTGTCTCACTCCCTTCCCAACCACTGCTTCCCTTCCATGTCCCTCGACTCTTATAACTGCCATCTGGTTTCTGTACAAATTGTAAATAGCCTTTAGCTCCCTGTATTTTGCCCCTGCTACCTTCAGAATTTGAAAGAGAGTATTCCAATCAACATTGTCAAAAGCTTTCTCTAAGTCTACAAATGCTAGAAACGTAGGTTTGCCCTTCCTTAATCTAGCTTATAAGGTAAGTCTTAGGGACAGCATTGCCTCACGTATTCCAACATTTCTACGGAACCCAAACTGATCTTCCCCGAGGTCGGCTTCTACTAGTTTCTCCATTCGTCTGCAAACAATTCGCGTTAGTATTTTGGAGCTGTGACTTATTAAACTGATAGTTCGGTAATTTTCACATCTGTCAACACCTGCTTTCTTTGGGACTTGATTGGATTCTTCTTGAAGTCTGAGGGTATTTCGCCTGTCTCATACATCTTGCTCACCAGATGGTAGAGTTTTGTTAGGACTGGCTCTCCCAAGGCCGTCAGTAGTTCCAATGGAATGTTGTCTACTCCGGGGGCCTTGTTTCGACTCAGGTCTTTCAGTGCTCTGTCAAACTCTTCACGCAGTATCGTATCTCCCATTTCATCTTCATCTACATCCTCTTCCATTTCCATAATATTGTCCTCAAGTACATCGCTCTTGTATAGATCCTCTATATACTCCTTCCACCTTTCTGCTTTCCCTTCTTTGCTTAGAACTGGGTTTCCATCTGAGCTCTTGATGTTCATACAAGTGGTTCTCTTATCTCCAAAGGTCTCTTTAATTTTCCTGTAGGCAGTATCTACCTTACGCCTAGTGAGATAAGCCTCTACATCCTTACATTTGTCCTCTAGCCATCCCTGCTTAGCCATTTTGCACTTCCTGTCGATCTCATTTTTGAGACGTCTGTATGTTAACAATATTTTTTTTAAAGTAACAAAGCCTCTTGCCACACTCATGCCAGTTCCTTGTGCAATTGCGCGCGAGCTAACATGAGAATCAGCGGCAGCCGCAACAAGAACATTTAATTCCCTCTCTTCTGCCATAACTTGTTTCCCACTGTTTCATTATCTACGTGTTACACTATTACTTTCACGTAACTGGTTGAAGAAGTTGATAAATAATTGCCGAGATAGTGATATCTATTGGGATATCTTGCCGCATACACCATACAAGAACAAACTGCATTCTTCCTACACTCTCCATGCACCATGGCCATGTCGCCTTTTTCTGCATTGGTAAATCCCATCGTCCACTCACGACCTACTACCTCGACTGATGCACACTGACAAGCAAGTCGTGTTGCATTCAAGGAATACAAACGGACACTGTAAGCAAACATAGTAATATCGTACCTAGCAACTACGCAGGTTGTGTGGCACGAAGAACTTCCGGTGAGGAAACTTTTTAAAATACGATATCTAGTAAATGACTCGCACTATAATTCTGCAACAAACACTACTGACATCTTAATTTATCCCACTCTTAGTCTACCTTAATATCAGTAGGGTGCTACATGTAAAAAAGTATATGTTTGCACAGAAAGTACACTTTCCAAATATTACTGAAATTTAAAGATTGACATTTGTCCAATCCATTCTGTGAAAACAGTACATCAGTAGCACTTCCTATTTCCGCAATATCTGCGATGCATGTTTTAAGTGATTCCTTGTGTAAACCCGCATCGCAGCACGCTTCCTTGCGTTTCCCTGCAGTAATACCCTCGGATGGAAATTATTTGATCGTGCCCTATGTTAGAGCTGTGGAGAGAACTTTACAAAAAACTATTAGAAATAATTTGACAAGAAGACTATTTTTATTATGGCGAACGAACGAACAGAACGAAAACAGTCAATGAAGAACATCACAGCCAGTAATAAAAACTTTCTTTCTGATGTGCACTTTTTTGTATGACACCATACAGACCTCATCAACGAAATTTCGAACTTCTTATAAATTTTATTTTTCTCGCAACGTTTTAAGCTCTTTGCAACTGATATATTCTTTTCTACATCCTTGCAATCGAAGTTCCAGTAAACGATAAAACAGAAACATTGACTACACTTGTTGCAGCTGGGATTCACAGCCATAAAGAATTTTTTGAAGGACATCATCTTGCGGCAGTGACTGTTATACGTTTTTATTACACTATTCCAGTTTCGTCCTTGAGTCATTATGAAGTGATATTATGGCTTTAAGCCATGTCAACGTAATGTAAGCTGACACATTTGTGAGTCGTTGTCAGCTTACATTACGTTGACATGGCTTAAAGCCATAATATCACTTCATAATGGCTCAAGGCCGAAACTGGAATAGTGTAATAAAAACGTATAACAGTCACTGGCGTAAAGATGATGTCCTTCAAGAAAGACTTGAGATGCTGCTGTTCGGACGCATTAGTCAGTTGTTTCTGACACGCTGGAATGAAATAGTACTTAAATAAGAAGCAGTTCCTTGAATTATCTGATAAGATGGAAACAGTCGACAGTAACTAGGGCATCAAGTTTCTGTCATCTTGGTCATACTATATAGAGAAGACGAACGTTCAGTGGGTCAGTAAACTGTCGATAATGATATCTTTAGAGAAGGATGTTACAAAACTCATTAGCACCTTTATCTATCAATATTAACTATATTAAATGACTATACAAACCAATTTATGCCTAAAGCCGCCCTCGTACTAAGATCCAGATAAATTTTTCCTCATGTTTCAAATGTCAAACATTTACCTAAAACAAAAGCCGCTAACCAGCCCAAAATCTTGCCAAAGCCACGTCTAAAACGCACGCTTGGAATGGATGCCGTAATCGAACCCAGCGACCTGGGTTCTATCCTCGAAAGCTTTCGCCTATCCAGTCCGACAACGTCCAGAACGTTACACCACGTGACCACAGAAGCGTGTGTCCGTTTTTCGAAGTATAACAACACTTGTTAGCCTCAGAAGAAAATTTATACATCGAATCTTGATTGCTTCAAAAGAGCGCGTTATCAACACATGCTACACTGCCACGCTTCCTGGGCACGTGCTAACATCACTTATTCGTTGGCACGGTAAACAAGAGAGATCCGTCTTTACACCTTCTGTTACCAATCACTGGAGGTCACAGAGACCCACAATATTCGTTAATACCGTGTGAGAGCTTCGCCCACTAGCTCTGTCAGATGCTAGGATGGTGATAACTGTTTGACGTGAGGGTAAACGGTGGTTTGGTGAAGATTTCGTTCTAACTGTTTTCTCCATTAATTTTTAATACATGGGATGATGTAGCAGGTAAAATATTAGTTTCAACGTCATACAAATCCACGGAGTTTTCAAGGAGTTACGCCTTTTAACTGCACCGTCACTATACATATATTCGCTAATGAAATTCGTCATAAATATTCCATCACAATTTGAGAAGAACAGTTATTCCATACCCACAACACCAGGCGGAAAAATGACCT
The DNA here is from genome assembly GCF_023897955.1 of Schistocerca gregaria. Lineage (NCBI taxonomy): Eukaryota > Metazoa > Arthropoda > Insecta > Orthoptera > Acrididae > Schistocerca > Schistocerca gregaria. Next base: position 906,310,884 of record NC_064922.1, read on the forward strand.
TCATTACCCATTATTAAAGCTGTCATGGGCCCAGAAACGAGTTCAATATACAGCAACAAAATTTTTTGGTCACATACTCAATAATATAAAATGTCTGACTGGTAGCGAAGCAAGTTTTACACCCAATTTTAAAACATTTACTCTGGACAATTCCTTCTATTCCATTGAGGAATTCCTACTTAAAAACTGGTAGTCAGAAAAAAGGTGACATTGCACTATTAGGGCTAAAAATAATATGTTCATTAATGTTAACATTAATCATGTACACATACCCTATAAACTGACTCGGTCCACATCATTTCGATGAAGAATCGTTCAAATGTAACTAACTGGAAAACTGGCTGCAGAATTTTCGTGTATTTTTACTATCCCAAACACAAAACACAAAGCAAGCATGCTAGGGACCGGTGAAGGCAGCCATCTTTGCCTCAACTACACCTAGCGCTTACGGTGGCGCAATACCGTACTTGCGTGCCACATAAGTAAAAACTTGACCATTTTACTTCAAGATGACACTAAGTCTGGAAGTCGTAAGAATAATTTACGAATTTTCAAAGTTGTAAAGTTCTTTTTGATACACCTGCATATATTATGCCGATTTTTTATTAAAAAAAGAAAAAGAAAAAACAAAGACTACGCTGACTTTTCTGCCATTTCATTACCACAATCAAAATTAATAAGGTTATTATTATTTTTGATACTAAACGTATAGCTGTGATGCTCGTTGTCAACTTATATACACTCCTGGAAATTGAAATAAGAACACCGTGAATTCATTGTCCAAGGACGGGGAAACTTTATTGACACATTCCTGGGGTCAGATACATCACATGATCACACTGACAGAACCACAGGCACATAGACACAGGCAACAGAGCATGAACAATGTCGGCACTAGTACAGTGTATATCCACCTTTCGCAGCAATGCAGGCTGCTATTCTCCCATGGAGACGATCGTAGAGATGCTGGATGTAGTCCTGTGGAACGGCTTGCCATGCCATTTCCACCTGGCGCCTCAGTTGGACCAGCGTTCGTGCTGGACGTGCAGACCGCGTGAGACGACGCTTCATCCAGTCCCAAACATGCTCAATGGGGGACAGATCCGGAGATCTTGCTGGCCAGGGTAGTTGACTTACACCTTCCTAGAGTACGTTGGGTGGCATGGGATACATGCGGACGTGCATTGTCCTGTTGGAACAGCAAGTTCCCTTGCCGGTCTAGGAATGGTAGAACGATGGGTTCGATGACGGTTTGGATGTACCGTGCACTATTCAGTGTCCCCTCAACGATCACCAGAGGTGTACGGCCAGTGTAGGAGATCGCTCCCCACACCATGATGCCGGGTGTTGGCCCTGTGTGCCTCGGTCGTATGCAGTCCTGATTGTGGCGCTCACCTGCACGGCGCCAAACACGCATACGACCATCATTGGCACCAAGGCAGAAGCGACTCTCATCGCTGAAGACGACACGTCTCCATTCGTCCCTCCATTCACGCCTGTCGCGACACCACTGGAGGCGGGCTGCACGATGTTGGGGCGTGAGCGGAAGACGGCCTAACGGTGTGCGGGACCGTAGCCCAGCTTCATGGAGACGGTTGCGAATGGTCCTCGCCAATACCCCAGGAGCAACAGTGTCCCTAATTTGCTGGGAAGTGGCGGTGCGGTCCCCTACGGCAAAGCGTAGGACCCTACGGTCTTGGCGTGCATCCGTGCGTCGCTGCGGTCCGGTCCCAGGTCGACGGGCACGTGCACCTTCCGCCGACCACTGGCGACAACATCGATGTACTGTGGAGACCTCACGCCCCACGTGTTGAGCAATTCGGCGGTACGTCCACCCGGCCTCCCGCATGCCCACTATACGCCCTCGCTCAAAGTCCGTAAACTGCACATACGGTTCACGTCCACGCTGTCGCGGCATGCTACCAGTGTTAAAAACTGCGATGGAGCTCCGTATGCCATGGCAAACTGGCTGACACTGACGGCGGCGGTGCACAAATGCTGCGCAGCTAGCGCCATTCGACGGCCAACACCGTGGTTCCTGGTGTGTCCGCTGTGCCGTGCTTGTGATCATTGCTTGTACAGCCCTCTCGCAGTGTCCGGAGCAAGTATGGTGGGGCTGACACACCGGTGTCAATGTGTTCTTTTTTCCATTTCCAGGAGTGTATCTCTGAATGCAGTCCTTAGTTCGCCACATTAATGTGCCGGAGCTAATTACCTACGAACATGTCACGAAAAAATGTCTGCACAAGTGGTTAAAACTTTTTTTTTAAGACAGGAAACAATTGTGTGCTGTGAAGCAGCATGCTAGACTGGCGGCTGCAGCTTGATGCCGAGAAGTGATGAAGCACGCTGAGTACTGAATACTGCGCCGCGTGGCTGACGAGCGCTGAACAACATAGGTATGAGTCCGACAGAACAGGGGGCATTCGCGATGAAGCGGCTGGGACATGTAAACGAATAATTGTGGTGAAAGGAATGGAAAGGAAACGGAACAGGAAAGGGACAGGAAGGAAATAATGATTTCCAGCCGCACAGAGCATTGTGGTAATGCAACGGAGATATTTGAAAATTTGTGCCATACCGAAACTCGAACTCAGATGCTCTGCTTCTCTAGAACCGTTGCATTAACAGCCTCGGCCAACTGTACACGCTTTCCGTCAGCCTCAAATTTCGAACTTACCGCTCGCCACACGACAACGACCCCACCCTTTAACCCCTTACTCATATATTTCCGATTCCCGTAGGAGTTCGGACATGGGTTGCGCATCCGCACTGGAAGTCTTTCACCAAACAGCCATCACATGCATAGAATTATAGATATGAGTGGTGTCTGTATTGTCGGACATTCCTGGTGCATTTATGCACACTGTGTTGCCAGTAATTCATAAGACACTCTGCGGCAGTTATACAACTTGGTAAAACATCTTGTAGTTGCTTCTTGTGACACGGCTAGAGAAAGTGGGGAATTGTTCAGTCGCTGTTCAGTTTACAGACCACAGTTCAATGACCAACCTTCCCTCCCCCACACTTCCCTTTTACACCCGCAGGATGCAACTGATCCCTTAATAAGGCTTTATTGCAATTAAATGCAGTACACACATTTAATATTTGTTCTTAGCCCATTCGATTTAAAGGGATTAAAAAGGAAAACAACTAATATTAATGGATAAGTACAATAATTTTAGTACCTGTGTGACCGGTTACGAATTCTCGTAACCGGTTGGCCCTGACTAGTATTAGCACGCAATCTGACTCCATAAAATAAAAATAAAGAATGACAAGGAATTTCCAATAACACAATTGAATAATCAAGTCCCCTGCAACTATAAAAGCTACGAAACAACAAAGCACAGGTGTAACGGTTCTGTGTGTGGTAGTGTGACTCAACGTACATGTATCTGGCACGGTTCTTCCTCAATACGACAAAATATTTTAAACACCATTTACAATAAACTAATTGAAAAACCAGAAATACTATAATTGTACATAGAAACCAGAATTACATGTCTAATAAATGAACACCAGCTATATACTTTGTTGACTGTACCTGTCAGCAAGAGGGATTGTCATTAAAGAAAACTGTGATACCTTTTTAATTCATTATATATTGACGAAAATATTCCAGTAGGCCAGCATCATAAATCAAAAGCCCATGTCCTTTCTCAAATATATTCTGACAGTTGCAACTTCTTCCGTCTATACGTTACACCAACCAAACAGCGTCTACTCTCTCACCCAACACAACAACAACTGCCCTCGACATCCTCTGAACTACTACTGGAGGCGGCGGCATAATAATATTTGGCGCAATCTCTGGCGCTGTGACTCAGTGTAGCCACCTTTCAACCGTTAAAACAATATTTTTAATAGTCGGCAACATGGAAAAAGCGAACAGGATCTTGTTTGTAGGAAATTTACTGTAGTTAAATTAGTACTGGGAAACAATATGGCTACAAGCCGGGGTTTTCGAGTTATTCAGGGACCTTAAACCGCCACCGCCCCTCCCCTCCCCCGCCCTCCCCCCCCCCCTCCCATGCTTATACCCTACAGGTTGGGTTTTTAATACGTTGTTCGTGCCACTCCCTTCTAGCGCTATACAAAAATTTGTGACTGCACGAATTTTCCCCCCTATTCGATCTTCTGAAGCCTTTGTTGACCGGGCCTACAATGTTGTCATTTAAGTGCAGTATGGAGAGACGTGGGGTCATCACCCCTCTTCCCCGGCCATTGTCGGCATTGGAGACCTTTCAGCCCCTATTTCTCGCTATAGTAGCTCGTCACTTGGCATCACGACGCTGACTGGGTCCCGTTACAGTCCTGCCAGCATGGAAAAATCCCTTGGCACGACCAGGTATATAACCCCTTGTCCTCTGCAGGGTGCCATCTATGTTGAAAACCATTTTTTTCTGTTTATTTCTACGTTGTCTTTCTTCTATGGGAGATCGGTTCTACACAGACGTCACACAACAGCGTGCTTTCCTCCTGGTCAACGCCAGTCCATCAGTGTATCAACTGTAACTGCAGTTTCGCCCAAAGGTAGATCCTCATGCCCTCTCTTACAATAGGTCGCGATCTAGTCTACTTGATTACTTTGTTCCGCAGATATACATAGCGGCAGCACGCCACTAATTATTTACTTGTCACAAACTGTCTTCTGACATACAGGGACTGGATAGCTCTCCTCCAAGCACTCTCTAGTAAATTCCGTTTCTACTGTGCCCACCCACAATGTGAGAGCTCTTACGCCTCTTCAATCGCGCGAGACATGATCCTTGTACATTCCCCGGGCGAAACGTTACGTCAGAGCTCTTGAAACTCAAAGACCCGTCTCTGGAAGAATGTCTACCTATCATTCGCGTCTTTGAGCAATCTTTGCGGTTCTCTGCTCTCTTTTCAAGATCTACCATTGGTGTTTGCCTCCCGTGACGTTCGTGGCACTCCTACTTCTCACCCCTATCAGAAGTCGGTTCAGGTAGCGTTGGGGCTACATCGGTCTGAAGAGCTCCCTTCCTGTAGCCAGTGCTTTGTCAGTCACCAGCGCCATCAATGTTGCCACCGACTGGCAACATGCGTCGCCTGTGGAAAATCGACCCACAAAAGGGGCTGGCGCGGCAACATGTCTACTGGAGGGGCATGGACACTGCAATAACCGACTTGGTCGCTTCCTGACCCACACGCCGAAGAAAGCAAGCTACCCCAACTCGACGATACTTCCCATGGCCCACTATGACCACACCTTGCTGCCATATTCGTCTTGATTTTGCTGATCCTTCCTTGAGTGCACCCTGGCTCGTCATCATTGTGTTTGGAATTAACATGGTCTCTATCTCTGTTACACAGGCGATCAAGGTCCCCCTGAAGCTATTGTCACAGAAAACACGCCTCATTTCACTTCCACCGAATTCTCTTACTTTTGTGCCGTGAATGAAATACCGAGCGAGGTGGCGCAGTGGTTAGCACACTGGACTCGCATTCGGGAGGACGACGGTTCAATCCCGTCTCCAGCCATCCGTGATTTCCCTAAATCGTTTCAGGCAAATGCCGGGATGGTTCCTTTGAAAAGGGCACGGCCGATTTCCTTCCCAATCCTTCCCTAACCCGAGCTTGCGCTCCGTCTCTAATGACCTCGTTGTCGACGGGACGTTAAACACTAACAACCACCACCAAGTGAATGGAATCTCTGTCATTCATATGGCACCATTCCACCCAGCATCCAATGACATCGCATAGCGGATTATCCGGACATTCAAGAAACAAATCGCAAACCCGTGTCGTCATTGTTTTATGAATGATCCACGAATGACGCTTTTTGGCATCATATTGGGCCACTTCCCAGCAGCAGCCTCCCCCCTCCCCCCCCCCCCCCCCCCCGGTCTTCTCTTTCCATCCTTTACCCCAGGAACAGGGGGCCGTCCACCCCACTCCAGACATCCGCACTTCTCCTTGCAGGACCCAGTGTGATCAACCCTGCTGTCTTCCCGCTACAGTGTCCCGCATTCTCGGCTATGCAATGCTGGAAGTCACCCTGCAAAACGGCTCCCGCAGTAGCAAACACATCCATCAGTTTTCTGTTCCAGACACCCAGCATGACGACGAGATTACTGGGAATGTCCCTTGATGCTTCTCTCCAATTGGACGGGAGGAGTCCGATGTCACTGCCCGACACCACAATAGAAATCGATCCTACACAGCCTTCACTTCCCCAGACGAGCCGGGACGACACCAGTGACCTTTTCGAGGACTCCCACATCTGTCACTTTCATAAGGGGAAGAGGAATGACGTGTCGCAAAAGCCGTCAAGCGCCGAAACCACACGGCAACAAGGCGTACACCGGATCAAGGCACAGAGGACGTGTAAACGAGCAATAGAGGTCGCACCTGCCACGAACCGTTTGCTGCTTCCTCCAGTGTCAGGTGCAGCTTATCAGGAGGGAGTGTACCTTCGCCGTGCGGGTGTTTACAACCGCGCCCGCACCGATCACGGCAGTTACGACGCAGCCAACCAAGAGAAGAAGTCTGCTCCGGATCCAGCGCCGCCTCGACCACATGCCGCCTTCGCCGCCAATGAACCTCGGAAACGTGCTGGCGGGCCCGTTCGTATTCTGTCAGACTAATTTGTGTTAGTTTGTTCCAATGCGCCCCGCTCAAGAAGAGTCAGGACATAAACATTTCGTAGCCAAACTAGCGCAGAACGAACTCCGACTGCAGAAGCTTTCCTAGTGTTGTTTCGTCAACTAAGACTTGTTTTCCAAGTACTTGCATATAGTTGTAAACTTCTTTCCGTATTAGGAACTAGTTACAAAGTTGGTTACTTGCTTGAGACGGTCAATGAAGACCGTTTGTGTTGAGCTCATTGTGTTCTTAAATATACAGGATGAATTACACGCTCGGAAGTGTTCCAAGTCCACAATGCTTCAATTTTCCCCTTAAAGATATTCTGTCACTACCGGTTTCTCGAGGATGTAAGCATATGAGGCATTGGTGATAATAGTCTGATGCTTTACTGTAAGGGGCGAGCAAAAACCTTCCGTTCAAAGCCCGCACTAACGACTTGCCTACATGTCTGTGCTTATATACCCACATCGAAGTCGCACTGGGTTCCATATACGCTTCTGCCGCAACGCTCTCAAACGGAGATTTTTGATTTCTTAAAACTGATTTGACCCTGTACAGAATGGTTGACAGACAACGAGAGGAATTTGGTACTTAAAGGCTACAGCAGTAACGTAAATATTCATGTAGGATCACAGATGCCTGGAAGGTTCACACTCCAATAAAACCCGTGGTTACATGCGTTAAACTTCACTAAATCCGCATTTCTAATGCTTCAATATGAATATTAGCACAGTATTACAAACGGCAGCACATTTAATACGTACCTTGCTGGTAACAACATTTACAAACATTTCGCAACTGTAGCAGGGATATAAATGTGATTTAAGCGACACCATTTACCAAGACAGCACGCCACACCGGCCTATATATCATATCTGCAGTCCACAAAGCCTACTTGAGAAGTGAATGGCCACCGCGTCTCTACTGGAAGTGAGAGAGACTTAAGGGCAGATGGTACATTCTCCTCCATACGCATTTACTAAGACGAATAGAGCCAACCAAAGGGACACCATCCCTTCGCTATGATTACTTTTCGCTACTACTTTTCAATAAACTACTTTTGTGCTATCATACTTCAATCTATCTTGTTGTTGTTGTTGTTGTTATCGTCGTTGTTGTGGTCTTTAGTCCAAAGATGGGTTCGACGCGGCTGTCAATGCTACTCTGCACAAGCCTCTTCATCTCCGAATAACTCCTGCAAACCATATTAATCTGAATCTGCTTGCTTTATTCATCCCTTGGTCTCCGTATACAATTTTTATCCCTCTCACTTCCCTCCAGTACCATCTCAACAGTTCCTCGATACCTCAGAATGTACCCTGTCAAACGATCTCTCCTTTTAGTCAATTTGTTCCATAAATTTCATTTCTCGCCAATTCCGTTCAGTACCTTCTCTTTCGCTGCTCGATATAACCACCTAATCTTCGGCACTCTTTCACAGCACCATAGTTCAGAAGTTTCTATTCTCTTCTTGTCTCAATCATCGTCCATGTTTCACTTCCGTACAGAGCTACACTTCAGACAAACAACTTAAGAAAAGTCTTTCTGGCTCTGAAGCATAGCACGACCCTTACATTTGCTTTCGTTTCGCTTTAAGATCATAATCGGGTTATCAGATGCTATTACGGGACCAGCTCATTCGGTAAATTAATTTTGCTGCACGATTAGGTGCATGTCGTTGTTGTTGCGTTCTTCAGTCCTGAGACTGGTTTGAAGCAGCTCTCCATGCTACTCTATCCTGTGCAAGCTTCTTCATCTCCCAGTACCTACTGCAGCCTACATCCTTCTGAATCTGCTTAGTTTATTCATCTCTTGGTCTCCCTCTACGATTTTTACCCTCCACGCTGCCCTCCAGTACTAAATTGGTGATCCCTTGATGCCTCAGAACATGTCCTACCAACCGATCCCTTCTTCTAGTTAAGTTGTGCCACAAACTCCTCTTCTCCCCAATTCTATTCAATACGTCCTCATTAGTTATGAGATCTACCCATCTTAAACGTTATTGACAATGATTGATTTCTGGATTTGGTTGGTGGATGAAGTTATTTTGCTGACCGTAATATCGCTTGCTGGAAAGGGCCGTGGAACAAACGGAAGTATTTTGCCTCACCAAGGAGAGAAAGGCATTTCTAGAGGAGGCGGCGACTCTCCATCAGCCAGGTACTGGAACGTCGTCGGCCGCACATTCTAAAGGCAACACAGGGCTTGCTGGACAGGCGTTGCGTCTGGCACAGCATCAGGTTCGAATTAGCATGGCGCCTTTCGGGCGGTCAGTACAGTGCAAAGCTATTCTGTTGTGTTAGGCGGATTTTGTCAAATGGAGCCTGGGAGAATTTCGCCAACTAAATTTTGTGGTCTGAACACAGGAGGAACTTCCGTGAGGTGGAACGGCGAGGCCACATACCCTCCCCTTAGCTGGGCGACTCCTCACAAGGAAAATACTCTGTTATAAGGGAAGTGAATGCAGGTTAGAGTGGCGTGGGGAACTCTGTTGCTTCCGCCGTGAGAACGGTCGGCTACAAGAATTTTGTAGGATAGCGTCGTCGTCTCTCGCCAGCATCGCTCTGAAAAATTACAGATGGGTCTGCCTGCGATAGGGTACGCGCTATGCCGTGTTAGAAACGGTGCTACAGAGTTGTATGGAGGGGGATTTCCTGATCCTAGTATGCGTATGATTGGCGCACAGATGCGGAACAACGCTCGCAATAGCGTTCTAACATTTTTCCGACTGCTCCACGTGGAGTAACGGCGAAATTTTACGCAGAGTAAGGACACTTCGCCGGTGGGCGGCGAGCTGTAAAGACTGTACGGCCGTGGGAGGCGAAGAGTAAGAACTTCCCCCGTGGACGCCGTAGAAAAAGGAGACTTCAGCCAGCAGGGCCGTCGAGTAAAGACATCGGTTACGGGAGCCTACTTGGCCAGGTTCCTGAGCAGCCAGCTATTCGTTCGAGATTACGTCTGAGACAACGCCCTGTGCGCTGCATCAGCTATATTGCATCTTGTTTTGGATGCAGGTCAGATCCTCGCAGCTTAGGCAGAGTAATTTCGCACTAGAGTTTGTTCACGCGTTAAGATGTGCTGTTCTTAACAGCTAGAGCTGCTGTACTTCATCTACATGACTACTCTGCAATTCACATTTAAGTGCTTGGCAGAGGGTTCATCGAACCACAATCATACTATCTCTCTACTATTCCACTCCCGAACAGCGAGCGGGAAAAACGAACACCTAAACCTTTCTGTTCGAGCTCTGATTTCTCTTATTTTATTTTGATGATCATTCCTACCTATGTAGGTTGGGCTCAACAAAATATTTTCGCATTCGGAAGAGAAAGTTGGTGACTGAAATTTCGTAAAAAGGTCTCGCCGCGACGAAAAACGTCTATGCTGTAATGACTTCCATCCCAACTCGTGTATCATATCTGCCACACTCTCTCCCCTATAACGCGATAATACAAAACGAGCTGCCCTTCTTTGCACCCTCTCGATGTCCTCCGTCAATCCCACCTGGTAAGGATCCCACACCGCGCAGCAATATTCTAACAGAGGACGAACGAGTGTAGTGTAAGCTGTCTCTTTAGTGGACTTGTTGCATCTTCTAAGTGTCCTGCCAATGAAACGCAACCTTTGGCTCGCCTTCCCGACAATATTATCTATGTGGTCCTTCCAACTGAAGTTGTTTGTAATTTTAACACCCAGGTACTTAGTTGAATTGACAGCCTTGAGAATTGTACTATTTATCGAGTAATCGAATTCCAACGGATTTCTTTTGGAACTCATGTGGATCATCTCACACTTTTCGTTATTTAGCGTCAACTGCCACCTGACACACCATACAGCAATCTTTTCTAAATCGCTTTGCAGCTGATACTGGTCTTCGGATGACCTTACTAGACGGTAAATTACAGCATCATCTGCGAACAACCTAAGAGAACTGCTCAGATTGTCACCCAGGTCATTTATATAGATCAGGAACAGTAGAGGTCCCAGGACGCTTCCCTGGGGAACACCTGATATCACTTCAGTTTTACTCGATGATTTGCCGTCTATTACTACGAACTGCGACCTTCCTGACAGGAAATCACGAATCCAGTCGCACAACTGAGACGATACCCCATAGCTCCGCAGCTTGATTAGAAGTCGCTTGTGAGGAACGGTGTCAAAAGCTTTCCGGAAATCTAGAAATACGGAATCAACTTGAGATCCCCTGTCGATAGCGGCCATTACTTCGTGCGAATAAAGAGCTAGCTGCGTTGCACAAGAGCGATGTTTTCTGAAGCCATGCTGATTACGTGTCAATAGATCGTTCCCTTCGAGGTGATTCATAATGTTTGAATACAGTATATGCTCCAAAACCCTACTGCAAACCGACGTCAATGATATAGGTCTGTAGTTAAATGGATTACTCCTACTACCCTTCTTGAACACTGGTGCGACCTGCGCAATTTTCCAATCTGTAGGTACAGATCTATCGGTGAGCGAGCGGTTGTATATGAGTGCTAAGTAGGGAGCTATAGTATCAGCGTAATCTGAAAGGAACCTAATCGGTATACAATCTGGACCTGAAGACTTGCCCGTATCAAGCGATTTGAGTTGCTTCGCAACCCCTAAGGTATCTACTTCTAAGAAACTCATGCTAGCAGATGTTCGTGTTTCAAATTCTGGAATATTCCATTCGTCTTCCCTGGTGAAGGAATTTCGGAAAACTGCGTTCAATAACTCCGCTTTAGCGGCGCAGTCGTCGATAACAGTACCATCGGCACTGCGCAGCGAAGGTATTGACTGCGTCTTGCCGCTTGTGTACTTTACATACGACCAGAATTTCTTCGGATTTTCTACCAAATTTCGAGACAATGTTTCGTTGTGGAACCTATTAAAGGCATCTCGCATCGAAGTACGTGCCAAATTTCGCGCGTCTGTAAATTTTAGCCCATCTTCAGGATTTCGCGTTCTTCTGAACTTCGCATGCTTTTTCCGTTGCCTCTGCAACAGCGTTCGGACCTTTTTTGTGTACCACGGGGGATCCGTTCCATCTCTTACCAATTTATGAGGTATGAATATCTCAATTGCTGTTGCTACTATATCTTTGAATTTGAGCCACATCTCGTCTACATTCGCATAGTCAGTTCGGAAGGAATGGAAATTGTCTTTTAGGAAGGCTTCTAGTGGTACTTTATCCGCTTTTTTAAATAAAATTATTTTGCGTTTGTTTCTGATGGATTTGGAAGATATGGTATTGAGCCTAGCTACAATGACCTTGTGATCACTAATCCCTGTATCAGTCATGATGCTCTCTATCAGCTCTGGATTGTTTGTGGCCAAGAGGTCAAGTGTGTTTTCGCAACCATTTACAATTCGCGTGGGTTCGTGGACTAACTGCTCTAAATAATTTTCGGAGAATGCATTTAGGACAATCTCGGAAGACGTTTTGTGCCTACCACCGGTTTTGAACAAGTATTTTTGCCAACATACCGAGGGTAGGTTGAAGTCCCCACCAACTATAACCGTATGAGTGGGGTATTTATTTGTTACGAGACTCAAACTTTCTCTGAACTGTTCCGCAACTGTATCATCGGAGTCTGGGGGTCGGTAGAAGGAGCCAATTATTAACTTAATTCGGCTGTTAAGTATAACCTCCACCCACACCAATTCGCACAGAGTATCTACTTCGACTTCACTACAAGATAAACCACTACTGACAGACACCAACACTCCACCACCAATTCTGCCTAATCTATCTTTCCTGAACACCGTCTGAGACTTCGTAAAAATTTCTGCAGAACTTATTTCAGGCTTTAGCCAGCTTTCTGTACCTATAACGATATCCGCTTCTGTGCTTTCTATTAGCGCTTGAAGCTCAGGGACTTTTCCAGCGCAACTACAACAGTTTACAACTATAATTCCAACTGTTCCTTGATCCAAGCACGTCCTGTAATTGCCAAGCACCCTTTGACATTGCAGCCCATCCCGCACTTTCCCGAGGCCTTCTAACCTAAAAAACCGCCCAGTCCACGCCACACAGCCTCCGCTACCCGTGTAGCCGCCAGCTGAGTGTAGTGAACTCCTGACCTATTCAGCGGAACCCGAAACCCCACCACCCTATGGCGCAAGTCAAGGAATCTGCAGCCAATACGGTCGCAAAACCGTCTGAGCCTCTGATTCAGACCCTCCACCCGGCTCTGCACCAAAGGTCCGCAGTCGGTTCTGTCAACGATGCTGCAGATGGTGAGCTCTGCCTTCATCTCATAAGCAAGACCGGCAGCCTTCACCAAATCAGATAGCCGCTGGAATCCAGAGAGAATTTCCTCAGATCCAAAGCGACACACGTCATTAGTGCCGACATGTGCCACCACCTGCAGCTGGCTGCACCCTGTGCTCTTCATGGCATCCGGAAGGACCCTTTCCACATCAGGAATGACTCCTCCCGGAATGCACACGGAGTGCACACTGGATTTCTTCCCCTCCTTAGCCGCCATATCCCTAAGGGGCCCCATTACGCGCCTAACATTGGAGCTCCCAACTACCAGTAAGCCCAACCTCTGCGATTGCCCGGACCTTGAAGGCTGAGAATGATCCTCTGAAACAGGGCAGGCAGCTGCATCTGGCTCAGCCAGAGACAGTGCCTGAAACCGGTTTGTCAGACGCACCGGGGAGGCTTTCTGGTCAGCTTCCGGGGACGCCTTTCGCTGCCTGCCACGCCTTGGAACGACCTCCCAATCAACCACAGGCGAGGGCTCAGCTCCACTGCGGGCAGCAACCGGGGCAACCACAGCGGCAGACCGATCTGGGGACAGACGGGATGAGGTTGACATCCCCGTGATACCCGAGTCCGGCTCCCCACAGTGGTGCCCATTGGCAACAGCCTCAAGCTGCGCGACCGAAGTCAGCGCCGATTGCAGCTGTGAGCGAAGGGATGCCAAGTCAGCCCTCATCCGAACACAGCAATCGCAGTCCCTGTCCATTCTAATCGATGTTTAACAACAGTTACTGAAACACGAGTCGGTGCCTAGATAACGCAAGCGGAACACGCAAAGAATGTATCAACTAACCTGTACAAATGCCTAACGACTGCGCTACAATCTGCTGAATTTACGATTACAGTAACTAAAACTCGAAACTGCACCTCCTATACGAAACTCACACGCAATTTAAATAAGAATCTACGAAGTAAACACTAAAGCGCGATGCTACAACTGTCAAATACTATAATACGCCCGAAATATATGAATTAAACAATGCAAGTACCCAAAAACACGCAAAGAAATTAATTAAACTATGTAACAAATAAGTAAGCTAGGGTTATACGACTTGCTGCTGCAGCTGCTTATCCAACGGCGGCAGGGAGCACAATGACTGTGACCAACCGACACTGGCCGTTCACAACAAAAACAGAAGACAGACGACTACGCGAATTTGCACTATTCAGGTACTAAGGCGCGATGCTACAACCCTCAAATACTATAATACGCCCGAAATATACGAATTAAACAATGCAAGTACCCAAAAACACGCAAAGAAATTAAACTATGTAACAAATAAGAAGCTAGGGTTATACGGCTTGCTGCTGCAGCTGCTTATCCAACGGCGGCAGGGAGCACACTGACTGGCCAACCGACTCTGGCCGTTCACAACAAAAACAGAAGACAGACGACTACGCGAATTTGCACTATTCAGGTACTAAGGCGCGATGCTACAACCCTCAAATACTATAATACGCCCGAAATATACGAATTAAACAATGCAAGTACCCAAAAACACGCAAAGAAATTAAACTATCTAACAAATAAGTAAGCTAGGGTTATACGACTTGCTGCAGCAGCTGCTTATCCAACGGCGGCAGGGAGCACAATGACTGTGACCAACCGACACTGGCCGTTCACAACAAAAACAGAAGACAGACGACTACGCGAATTTGCACTATTCAGGTACTAAGGCGCGATGCTACAACCCTCAAATACTATAATACGCCCGAAATATACGAATTAAACAATGCAAGTACCCAAAAACACGCAAAGAAATTAAACTATGTAACAAATAAGAAGCTAGGGTTATACGGCTTGCTGCTGCAGCTGCTTATCCAACGGCGGCAGGGAGCACACTGACTGGCCAACCGACTCTGGCCGTTCACAACAAAAACAGAAGACAGACGACTACGCGAATTTGCACTATTCAGGTACTAAGGCGCGATGCTACAACCCTCAAATACTATAATACGCCCGAAATATACGAATTAAACAATGCAAGTACCCAAAAACACGCAAAGAAATTAAACTATGTAACAAATAAGAAGCTAGGGTTATACGACTTGCTGCTGCAGCTGCTTATCCAACGGCGGCAGGGAGCAACCAGTGAGGTTCAACCATTTTCACTTTTCTCTGTTCGTCCATTACGGCCAGGGGACATCGGCAGGTACGTACTTTTCAATTCAATAAACTTTACCAACAGCCGTACACTTTAAGATATTTTATTTTATTTTGAAAGCCACCAGTTTCGGCAGTTCATTTTACCATCTTCAGGCCCCATACGCTTTTTTCAAATCAACGAACTTAACGTATAGCGCCATAAAACTGAGTATCGTGAATTCCAATCGTTGTTCAGCTGATTCATATGAAAGCGTAACAGCAACTCAAGCTGGGTTCCTGTGACGCTTTCGTATGAATCAGGTGCACAACAATTGGAATACACGCTACCCATTTTTATTGAGCTATACGTTAAGTTCGTTGATTTGAAAAAAGTGTATGGGGCCTGAAGATGGCAAAATGAACTGCCGAAACTGGTTGCTTTCAAAATAAAATACCTTGAAGTGTACGGCTGTTGGTAAAGTTTATTGAATTGAAAAATTTTCACTTGTATTAATTTGCTACATTCCGTTATCAGTTCATTTCTTCAAGGGGGGAAGTTGTGGAAATTTTTCCTCTACTTTGCCAACCCTAATTAATTTTACTCAGAGTATGCTACTTAAGTTTATCAATCAGTGTAGTTATCACTATCCAAATTTTCGATTGAAAATACACGTTACTTATTCGTAATCCTTAGCACGGTCTGTAATTCAAGTAGATGGTGTCTTGATATCATCGTTTTTGTGATAGGCCATTGGGAGACATAATCTGATTAAACTGTCAGTTAGAAATAGAGACGTGAAGTACTCCAACCAGTGAGCCAGGCCGTATAACACTATGCATTTAATTCCGTTGCGCACATATTATAGGTCATTGGTTAGAGGGTGTATTTCTGTGCCCACGTTACTTCCGAGATAGAAATTTATAGCAGGTATCCCCATGCTTCACTTTAAACACCGCACTTCCCAATACTTAAATTTATATTCGATGTTAACAAATCCTTATTTTCCAGAAATGTTTTTCTTTCTATTGTCAGTCTGCATTGTATCCTCGCTACATCGGCTACCATCAGTTATTTTGCTGTCCGAATAACAAAACTCATCTGCTGCGACGGTGTGGTAACAAGTAAGGCCACCAAACTTTTTATATGAAAACTCTTCAAGTGTGATATTTAAGGCTTTCGCGGAACTCTTCAAGTGTTTTAAATATAACCAGCTTTATTAACATGATATATCTTTATTCTTGATGTCTACATATTTATTTCTCAATATGGTCATCCTGGCAACGGACACATTTCTCCCAACGAGAGACCAGTCTGTTGATATCGTCACTGTAGAATGTTTGACGTTGTTGACGGAACCACCATCTCACCTCCACGCGCACCGCTTCATCGTTATTAAAGTGAAGTCCACGAAGGGTGTTCTTTAAGCTTTGGAAACGGATGAAAATCGAATGGTGCCAAACCGGAATTGTATGGAGGGTGATCGAATACAGTGATCCCAAGGCGTCGGATTGTGACAGATGTCGTAGAGCTCATACATGATCTGGCAACGTCATGCTCCATGTGTGGGCGAACTCTTTGAATTTGTGATTTCAGTTTTCTGAGTACCTCACTGCAACTAGAACTCGAGGGAGCGCTGAATATACAGGGTGGTCCACTGATCGTGACCGGGCCAAATATCTCACGAAATAATCATCAAACGAAAAAACTACAAAGAACGAAACTTGTCTAGCTTGAAGGGGGAAACCAAGTGGCGCTATGGTTGGTCCTCTAGATGGCTCTGCCATAGGTCAAACGGATATCAACTGCTTTCTTTTAAATAAGAACCCCCATTTTTATTACATATTCGTGTAGTATGTAAAGAAATATGAATGTTTTAGTTGGACCATTTTTTTCGCTTTTTGATAGGTGGCGCTGTAATAGTCATAAACATATGGCTCACAAATTTGGACGAACAGTTGGTAACAGGTAGGTTTTTTAAATTAAAATACAGAACGTAGGTACGTTTGCATTAATGTGGTATTTAAAGGTAATCACGCTGTAACGGCATGCGTTCTCAGAAATGATAAGTTCACAAACGTACACGTATCACATTGGAACAACCGAAATAAAATGTTCAAACGTACCTACGTTCTGTATTTTAATTTAAAAAACCTACCTGTTACCAACTGTTCGTCCAAAATTGTGAGCCATATGTTTGTGACTATAACAGCGCCACCTATCAAAAAGCGAAAAAAAGTGGTCCAACTAAAACATTCATATTTATTTACGTACTACACGAATATGTAATAAAAAAGGGGTTCTTATTTAAAAAAAAAAAACGCTGTTGATATCCGTTTGACCCTTGGCAGCGCCATCTTACGGGCCAATCATAGCGCCGTCTGGCTTCCCCCTTCAAGCTAGGCGAGTTTCGTTCTTTGTAGTTTTTTCGTTTGCCGTTTATTTCGTGAGATATTTGGCCCGGTCACGAGCAATGGACCACCCTGTATAATTACTGCAGTCTATTACATGACGTCGCTACAAGATGTCAATATTCTCGATTGAAAGTAATCTATCGTTATTCTAGCGGTGCTACGTTGACATCAAAATTTTATCTAATTTAACACCCCCTCTTATCTGTTAAAATTATTAGCATACATGCACGGATGATAATGCGGCAGTTCCGACATGACGCTCGTCTTATTGAATTTCATTTCATGATCGCCCTCGTGTTAAACTTGTTCCGCTACGGCCGATTTACCCGTATGTGCCAGGCGGCAGTTCCTCCTGTATTTAACCAGACGGGTTTTAGCACATTTTTTCGTGGGACTAATGTTAACTCGTCCACAACTACAAGGAATTTTACACAAACCCGGCGTAGCCAAGGGAAGTCGTATATTTGCCGATCTTTAACATTCTTTTCGACTTCTGGTAGGTCTGAAAATAGCTTCCACAGCATACTTGCTCAACCTTTCCCAATGCGATCTGTAATCTTACTAACGAACGGAAGTGAAACTTTCCCCTTGGACGTCCGCTGTTCTTCGTTCATTCCGATTCCATTCCTAGGGCGAAGTGCTCCATATATTTCCTTGTTAGAATAACCATTCTTCTTGAAGATCGACCGAAGATGCTCCATTTCATCTTCTAAATAAGTCAGTTCACAAATTTTGTACTTACTGTCTACTACAGTGTTAATTACACCTCTTTTTTATCTGGAGTGGTTGTTAGACTCTTTATGAAGACAACGGTCAGTATGCGTGACTTACCTGTATACCCTATGGCCCACCAAGAAAAAAATTCAGTGAGAAATGCGTCATACCGAAAAAATCGCACGAATAGAGAGGCTACTGAGATTTAAAAAGACCGTAATAATTTTAACAGAGAGAGGAAGGTGTTATGTTAGGTAAAATTTGGATGCCAACGTGGTACCATAAGAATGACGATCGATTAGTTTCAACGAAGAACGTCGGCGTTATCAGAGATAATCTCTACACTGCCTATATATCGGTACTCCCCGACTTCTAGTTGTAGTTCGCCGCTTTACTTCTGAAGATGTCTCCCGCGGTCGGAGGTGAAACGTTAGGGGAAAGTTTTATCCACCGACCACGGCCTATCAGCCCGGAAGTTTTAAGTGAAGTCAGTTCTGGCCGTGACAGCTTACACTGTATGAGCATCAATGGAGTTCCGCCACAAAGGATCACTGACGCCAAAAATATTCAGTACTGTGCCGTCAGCAGGCAATGTCACGTTCACGGTGTTACGGGATGTTCAAGGTGTGGTGCATTTGGAATCAATGGCTAAATTAACGACCATAAACTCAGTGAGGGCTGTGTCTGTGTTACCAGACGGTTTTCTCTGTTGAATTCATCAACCCGATTCCGCTGAGTCTCGTCGGTTGCCGTACGCGGACGTCCACTTTGAGCTCTGTCATACACATTGTACATCGGACCTGAAGTCCTGATAGAGGTTGAAACATCCCCTTGGAAAAAATTAAAAATGTCAATGCTGGAAAACCTCTTACGTTATTTGATTTTCAAACAGCTGAGGAAAACTCAAAGTACTCAAACAGTTTTCTCTTTACTTATTCTGATCATCATTAAACTGACACACAATATTTTTAGCGCAACGCAATCTGACTTTCAATAATCCCTACAAAAGAATGGCCCTGACTAATAATAACCTATACCTTTCATGAATCACTTACCTCATAAACATCTTCGTTACTCGAACTACTGCAATACAGCAAGCGCCAATACTGCCAGCTAAGTAAAAGATTCTAACTACTGAAGGCACTAACTACTGATAGGCATGGTTAGAAAATGAAAGATTTTGATACAGAACAAACAATGTATTTACCTCAATAATGTTCAAAAGTGATCATATATTTATATCTATCAATTCATGACCTCCATCTTCACAGATTTCCTTTTTCTAGCGGACACACATCCAGATCGTCCGCTTATAGTAACCTCTCAAAACTCGGGCTTCTCTCTCTCCACATCCACCACTGCTGGAGGCTCATCTTCAACTGCACAGCGCTACGTGCTGTTCACATCCAACTGCCCAACACTACACAAGCGAATATTTCAACAATGAGTCCAACCAGCCAAAGACTGCACACAGCACAGTCAGTGATTTTCATACAGAGCGCTACGTGGCGTTACCAACATAAAAACCTAAACAGCCTACTTACAAGTTGTGCGAACAAAATAACAGCAACTATTAAAGTGAATTTAAAACTACTGGTAAGCCGCATAAGTAATATAGATCCAATGGTATTGAATGGTTTATTTCTCAATATAGTGCTGATTGAGCATTCATTATTTTATATTAACATTTTGATTTCACACATAATCAGAAATGCTGCCCACTAGCGGCTCGAACTTACGTTATGGCCACACATACCGTAACACTGCAACTGCAGTCAGCTAGTGATGAGGCCAACTTATATACGCCAATACATATTCTGCTTGACATTTGTACAGACCTTACTCAACGTCCTTGTCATAATGATCTTAGACGGTATTATTTATGTTCTTAAAAACTGTGTATAACTAATTACATTTGAAATTTATGTAACGTCATTTTTCGTTGGTGAAGCTGTATTGTAGGATATCATTATTCGCACTTCTCTTTATTAGTTGTTACCAGGTCGTCCGATGATAGGCTATACCCGAAACGCGCAATGAGCGCCATAAAGCATCTTGATCTGTATTACTTATGCGACTTACCAGCATTTTTAAATTGATTTTCATAGTTCTGTCACACAACTTGCCGTTAGCACACCGTTTCCTTCTTTACGAGAACAAACAAGACAATGTCGCACATTACTGATGTCGATACAATCATCGCCGAACACAAATTTCTTTCCTCTTGAGAATTTCAATTTGAGGCACGTTTTCTGCAGCTACAAACTTGATCACAGCACCCTGTTTCTCACGCACTGACGTACTTACGTTACGCATCGCCTTGTTACAAGCTACAATTCGGAGCTTGTAGCGTCGCAACTTTTGTTTTAAGGTAGCTTTCTGTATGTAACTTCGGGGGCTGACATCTAGCGGCCTACCCGGGAGACACACGTGCATTTGTCACTGCCTGCGGCGGGAAAGCTATTCTATGTCTTACTGAACGCGTAGATTCACGTAGATTCACCACCTATAAGAATCTAAATAAAGGATAGTAGTTTTTGTGTAATCGCTTTCAAAATTTATATGCTGCACTTCGTTATTAATAGAAAGGTGGTGTGAAAATCTCAGCTTTCTAGCGGGCATATTTTCGAAGACAGAAAAATTTACTTTAAAGCTAGAAAAACTACACTTAAGGAAGCACATTCACCTGGGAACGTTTATGACTTGTTTTTGGTTGTCAATTGAAATACTCACGTAAAGTATTAGGGTACAGAATTATTCGACTAAAATTTAATTTAAAAAATTTCAAATACCTTACAATTTTCGTAGTATGAAATCTAGGATAGCTTCAGAAAGAACTATTAAAATCAATATTTATTTTATTATGTATTATGTGAGCCTGTGAGTAAATGAGAGTGTCTATTTGGGACATTTGTCAAATTTCAATATTGCAGTGTCGCCCTAACCGCCGTCTGCTTCACGTCTGCTGTGCAGCGAGCTACCTTAATTTAAGTATTATCTGTATTTTTCTTACTTGTCACTTCTTCTTCTGCGTGTTTTTGCTTTTAGGAAGCTTTAATAGTAGAGTGCTATTAAGTGTTCCATAGATCTCGTGTTTGTTTTGAATAGTCAGAGAGAGTCCCTTTAGTCAGCCATAGTGCCAGTAGTGTCAGTGTCGCCCTAACCGCCGTCTGCTTCACGTCTTCTGTGCAGCGAGCTACCTTAATCTAAGTATTATCTGTATTTTTCTTACTTGTCACTTCTTCTTCTGCGTGTTTTTGCTTTTAGGAAGCTTTAATAGTAGAGTGCTATTAAGTGTTCCATAGATCTCGTGTTTGTTTTAAATACAGTCAGAGAGTCCCTTTAGTCAGCCGTAGTGCTAGTAGTGCTAGTGTTTGTTTTCAATACCGTCCAGAGACAGGTAGTGCTATTTTCCTTGTTTCTACAAGAAGTGGTTAGCAATCACAGTTTAGTCAATAATCAGCCGCCTTTAGTGAATTAACAGTCTAGTTAAAAGTTGATTAAGTCTCTTCAGTAAATTGATTCCTTAGGATGGATAGGATGTGTGACTGCTGTGTACGGACGCAGGAGGAGCTGGCCACTCTTCGCGAACAGCTGAGCGTGTTGATGGCCGCGGTCAGCCGTCTTCAGGCTGCTGCCTCGGAGTGTAGCGGCAGTGGGGAGTCTGGTGCGTCGCAAGGTACACCCCAGGTGTTACATGCTTCACCCACTGTCCCTGCTGTCGAGACATCTTCGCGGGTACCGGGCGCGGTTGGGCCACCCTCTCCCCAAGGGGAGTGGCGGGTTCAGCGGCGTTCGCGGCGCACGAGGCGGAGGGTCAATGTGGAGGCTGGCCGTGTGGCATCGCCCGCTCTGCCTGTGAGTGGACATGTGGCTGCTCCTTCAGCAAGGTCCGAGCAGGCACACGGGGGGAGGGGTTTATTAGTTATTGGGAGCTCCAACGTTAGGCGGGTGATGGAGCCCCTTAGGGAAATAGCGGAAAGGTCGGGGAAGAAGGCCAGTGTTCACTCTGTCTGCTCGCCGGGGGGTCTCATCCGAGATGTGGAGGAGGCCCTACCGGCGGCGATAGAGAGCACTGGGTGCACCCGACTGCAAATTGTTGCTCATGTCGGCACCAATGACTCTTGCCGTCTGGGTTCAGAGGTCATCCTCAGTTCGTACAGGCGGTTGGCGGAGTTGGTGAAGGTGGAAAGCCTCGCTCGCGGGGTGGAATCAGAGCTAACTATTTGTAGTATCGTTCCGAGAACCGATCGCGGTCCTCTGGTTTGGAGCCGAGTGGAAGGCTTAAACCAGAGGCTCAGACGATTCTGCGGAGAGCTGGGGTGCAAATTTCTCGACCTCCGCTATCGGGTGGAGAAATGTAGGGTCCCCCTGAATAGGTCAGGCGTGCACTACACGCCGGAAGCGGCTACGAGGGTAGCGGAGTACATGTGGAGTGCACATGGGGTTTTTTTTAGGTTAGAGAATTCCCTCCCTAGGCCCGACAAGACGCCTCCTGAGACGCGGCAAGGCAGGAGTAGGCAAAATGCAACAAGGAATAACAATATTAATGTGCTAATAGTAAACTGCAGGAGCGTCTATAGAAAGGTTCCAGAACTGCTCTCATTAATAAACGGTCACAACGCCCATATAGTACTAGGAACAGAAAGTTGGCTGAAACCAGACGTAAACAGTAATGAAATCCTAAACTCTGATTGGAATGTATACCGCAGAGATAGGCTGGACAGTGAAGGGGGAGGCGTGTTTATAGCGATAAGAAGTGCAATAGTATCGAAGGAAATTGACGGAGATTCGAATTGTGAAATGATTTGGGTGAAGGTCACGGTTAAAGCAGGCTCAGACATGGTAATTGGATGTCTCTATAGGCCCCCGGGCTCAGCAGCTGTTGTGGCTCAGCACCTGAAGAATAATTTGGAAAATATTTCGAGTAGATTTCCCCACCATGTTATAGTTCTGGGTGGAGATTTTAATTTGCCGGATATAGACTGGGAGACTCAAACGTTCATAACGGGTGGCAGGGACAAAGAATCCAGTGAAATATTTTTAAGTGCTTTATCTGAAAACTACCTTGAGCAATTACACAGAGAACCGACTCGTGGCGATAACATATTAGACCTTCTGGTGACAAACAGACCCGAACTATTTGAATCAGTTAATGCAGAACAGGGAATCAGCGATCATAAAGCGGTTATTGCATCGATGATTTCAGCCGTAAATAGAAATATTAAAAAAGGTAGGAAGATTTTTCTGTTTAGCAAAAGTGACAAAAAGCAGATTTCAGAGTACTTGATGGCTCAACACACAAGTTTTGTCTCAAGTACAGATAGTGTTGAGCATCAGTGGACGAAGTTCAAAACCATGGTACAATATGCGTTAGATGAGTATGTGCCAAGCAAGATCGTAAGAGATGGAAAAGAGCCACCGTGGTACAACAACCGAGTTAGAAAACTGCTGCGGAAGCAAAGGGAACTTCACAGCAAACATAAACATAGCCAAAGCCTTGCAGACAAACAAAAATTACGCGAAGCGAAATGTAGTGTGAGGAGGGCTATGCGAGAGGCTTTCAATGAATTCGAAAGTAAAGTTCTATGTACTGACTTGGCAGAAAATCCTAAGAAATTTTGGTCCTATGTCAAAGCGGTAGGTGGATCAAAACAAAATGTCCAGACACTCTGTGACCAAAATGGTACTGAAACAGAGGATGACAGACTAAAGGCCGAATTACTAAATGTCTTCTTCCAAAGCTGTTTCACAGAGGAAGACTGCACTGTGCTTCCTTCTCTAGATTGTCGCACAGTTGACAAAATGGTATATATCGAAGTAGACGACAGAGGGATAGAGAAACAACTAAAATCGCTCAAAAGAGGAAAGGCCGCTGGTCCTGATGGGATACCAGTTCGATTTTACACAGAGTACGCGAAGGAACTTGCCCCCCTTCTTGCAGCGGTGTACCGTAGGTCTCTAGAAGAGCGAAGCGTTCCAAAGGATTGGAAAAGGGCACAGGTCATCCCCGTTCTCAAGAAGGGACGTCGAACAGATGTGCAGAACTATAGACCTATATCTCTAACGTCGATCAGTTGTAGAATTTTGGAACACGTATTATGTTCGAGTATAATGTCTTTTCTGGAGACTAGAAATCTACTCTGTAGGAATCAGCATGGGTTTCGAAAAAGACGATCGTGTGAAACCCAGCTCGCGCTATTCGTCCACGAGACTCAGAGGGCCTTAGACACGGGTTCACAGGTAGATGCCGTGTTTCTTGACTTCCGCAAGGCGTTCCATACAGTTCCCCACAGTCGTTCAATGAACAAAGTAAGAGCATACGGACTATCAGACCAATTGTGTGATTGGATTGAAGAGTTCCTAGATAACAGAACGCAGCATGTCATTCTCAATGGAGAGAAGTCTTCCGAAGTAAGAGTGATTTCAGGTGTGCCGCAGGGGAGTGTCGTAGGACCGTTGCTATTCACAATATACATAAATGACCTGGTGGATGACATCGGAAGTTCACTGAGGCTTTTTGCAGATGATGCTGTGGTGTATCGAAAGGTTGCAACAATGGAAAATTGTACTGAAATGCAGGAGGATCTGCAGCGAATTGACGCATGGTGCACGGAATGGCAATTGAATCTCAATGTAGCGAAGTGTAATGTGATGCGAATACATAGAAAGATAGGTCCCTTATCATTTAGCTACAAAATAGCAGGTCAGCAACTGGAAGCAGTTAATTCCATAAATTATCTGGGAGTACGCATTAGGAGTGATTTAAAATGGAATGATCATATGAAGTTGATCGTCGGTAAAGCAGATGCCAGACTGAGATTCATTGGAAGAATCCTAAGGAAATGCAATCCGACAACAAAGGAAGTAGGTTACAGTACGCTTGTTCGCCCAATGCTTGAATACTGCTCAGCAGTGTGGGATCCGCACCAGGTAGGGTTGATAGAAGAGATAGAGAAGATCCAACGGAGAGCAGCGCGCTTCGTTACAGGATCATTTAGTAATTGCGAAAGCGTTACGGAGATGATAGATAAACTCCAGTGGAAGACTCTGCAGGAGAGACGCTCAGTAGCTCGGTACGGGCTTTTGTTAAAGTTTCGAGAACATACCTTCACCGAAGAGTCAAGCAGTATATTGCTCCCTCCTACGTATATCTCGCGAAGAGACCATGAGGATAAAATCAGAGAGATTAGAGCCCACACAGAAGCATACCGACAATCCTTCTTTCCACGTACAATACGAGACTGGAATAGAAGGGAGAACCGATAGAGGTACTCAGGGTACCCTCCGCCACACACCGTCAGGTGGCTTGCGGAGTACGGATGTAGATGTAGATGTAGATATATACTGTCTTAAGTAACGTGCAAGATTTACACAAGCCTGTCATGGGAAAATGATCCTAGGGGATTTACCCACTTTGCTGATGACGTATGTGTAGGTGTGATTCCTCCCGCCGGTGGTTCGAGTTCACCCTCGGGCATGGGTGTGTGTGTTGTTCTTAGCGTAGGTTAGTTTAAGATAGTTTACGTAGTAAGTCTAGGGAGCGATTACCTCTGCAGTTTGGTCCCTTAAGAACTCACAAACATTTGAACATTTTCTAGGTGCGATTGCTATTGTACAGAGCAGCCAGAAAGTCAGCTGGAGTAAAATCTGCGTCTAAAGAATATTTCCAGAATTGTTGTCTTTTCGTTTCTCGTTTATTAAACATTACTATAATATTTGTATGTCAGATTGCTGCAAATGCGTCTAAGGATTGGTGCAGGCCAGTTTTGGCGCGAGTATGATCACGAGCGAGTATTATGATTGGCTCGCTAGCTTTGCACGCGGACGGTGATGTTAGTAGTGGCAGTAAAATAATGTGTAAGATGAAGAATTACGTAGTGTTTGAGTTATTAGTGAGCTAAGTCGATAGCAGTTGTTGTTGAGGACTGCTTGGCGAAATTTCAGAGGTTTTGACTAAATCTGTTGGTCAGATATGCGCGTGTGAAATATTGCCTTTCATTGAATCCGCGTGGCATGTTTCAGTATTCAACCACCGAGCATTTTTGGCGAGAGTGTCTCTTTTTAGAAATCCACAGGAAGGACCAAATGTAGTTCCTCATATTAGTGGGCAAATTAATGACTGTAAAAACATTGTTTAATTTGGGTCGGGTTTGGACAGATTTCTGGTTACTGTGTGTGTGAAATCTGTGTATGAATCGTGAAGTGGAAGGAAATAGCCAATAGTTTAAATGTGTACTGAACAATACATTTTCTTTGGCTATCAAGGACAAAATAAACACTATTGTGTGGAAATTCCGAACATTATTTTCCAGAAGCCATTCCATTTTCCTAGTGCCCAATAAAATTGGATGACAGTATTGCTACAGAATTTTCTTTCATAACTAGAGTTGTGTCGCCTCAGTAGTTGTAGATATTAGGTGGTGTTTTTTTAAGAACACTGCTTTTACGTCATCTTGTATCTACGTTGCCGAGTAAAGGGACATTGAGCAGACACCGTTCTGAGGTAGGTGAATTTTAATTTGGAGCCTGCACACTGACAATGACGAATAGACACGTAAAATTAAAGCCCGACCCGCCGCAAGGCCTCTAGCACTAGAGAGTTGCAACTTGCATCAGCGAAGCGAGGAAGTCGACCGAGTAATATGCATGACTTATAATACCTGAGTAATACTTTTCAGCACGCCCTCGTACTTTAGCGTCTCATTTTCTAATTTAATTCCCTCAGTATCGCCTAATTTAACTGGATTACAATTAAATTACCCTTGTTTTATTTTTTTTATGCCCACCTTATATCCTCCATTTAGGGCACTGTCCACTCTGTTCATCAACTGTTTTTCCACGTCCTTAGCTTTCTCTGACAGAGCTACAATGTCATTGGCAAAGCTGGAAGTTTTTATTTCTTCTACGAGATATATCCACAAAGTAAGTTCCGTTTGGTTATGTAAAACAAAGTTGCACAGACAAAGAAAAAATGTTTATTGCTCAAAAATGAACAACTGTTAAGCTACTTCTTTACATAGTTTCCGAAATTTTGTAGCCACTTGTCATAGCGTGGCACAAGTTTTTTTTATGCCTTCTTCATAGAGGGTTGGTGGTGTGAAATCTTATGGGACATAACTGCTAAGGTCATCAGTCCTTAAGCCTACACACTACATAACCTAAATTATCTTAACGACAAACACACACACCCATGCCCGAAGGAGGACTCGAACCTCCGCCGGGACCAGCCGCACAGTCCATGACTGCAGTGCCGAGACCGCTCGGCTAATCCAGCACGGCATAGAGGGTTGCCGCATGTGTATTCATCCATGCGGTAACGTTCTTTCAGCTCGTCATCATGGTTAAGTGTTGACCACCAAGGACAGATTTTAGGTGTCTGAAGAGATGAAAGTTGCCACGAGCGAGGTCCGGGCTGTACGGAGGATGATCAAACGAGTACCAGTGAAATTCCCGTAAGAGTTGTTTGGTCACATTCGCCGTATGAAGACGGGCATTATCGTGAAAAAAAACAACACCTTTTGACAGTAACCCCCGGCGCTTCTTCTGTATTGCGCGGCGCAATTTCTTACTGTTCTCGCAGAAACCATGTGCTTTCTTTGCATTTAGAAACGAATCACAGGTCTGATTTCACACGCGGTGGCATTTTAAATTACGGCTGACAATATAAAGAAGCGCTACAAAGCACACGTCGGCAGCAGCGATCCGTAAATGGCGTACCTGTCTTCTCCTTGAGTCACAGTAACTGCCGCGCATCCTCGGAACTGCGATCGTAACGCTGCCACGGATAGAAATAGAGACGGAACTTACTTTGTGGACGACGCTCGTACGTGAATTTAATTCCTGTCTTCCGCATATATGCAGACTGATGGACCGAATGAAAATTTGTACCAAGGCCGGGATACGAAACTGGTTCTTCAGCTCACTAAGCAGATGCTCTAACCACTATGCCACCCTGGCATAGTGGCATTGTACAACAGTATGGATCACTCTGGCACACATCTGTACCCAATCCAAATTCCCATTCCCATCTCCGCTGATCTGGTATTCCCCGTAAACTCAAACAACATGCAGAGGCTCTCCAATTGCATTGACACAGTACCTCAGCATGAAACGAAGCTGGAGATCCTGCCTGATATATTCATTCTTTACTGCAGTCTGCACGTATACATCATGTCCTCGTATATCCATAATCTTCAGATGATGTAACAACGTCGAAACTAGTTGCCAATAAAACCAACACCTTTATACAGCTGGAGGAATTTCGTCATTTTTATCATATACAGGGTGTCCGAAAACTCTTTCCCTGATTACATAAATTGATAACTCAGGCTAGAAGTAAGATACAAATATGAGACTGGTGTCTAATTGTTTACACACTATAAAAGTTTTTTTCACATATCAGTAAACTTCCATATGAGCACCCTCGGTAGCACTTATCACATCTAGGCGATATTCAATTTCCATCCACACATTAGCCAACATCATTGGAGGGATCGATTCAACGACTGTGATAACCGTTGCCGCAGGGTTTCAAGATCCGGTACACGTGTTCGGTAGATCTCGCCCTTGACAAAACCCCATAAAAAGAAGTCTAATGGGGTTATGTCAGGAGAGCGTGGAGGCCAAACAGTTGGCCCATCACGACCAATCCATCGCCCAGAAAGGTCATATCGAGATAGGCACGGACGTCCAAACCCCAATGAGGCGGTGCACTGTCTTGCTGAAACAAGACATGGGGGTGATGTTGAAGCAGCTGAGGAAGAGCATACAGTTGCAACATGTCCAGATACACTGCAGATATGATGGTAGCCTCAGCGAAGAACAATGGCCTGATAATTCGATCGTGCAATAGCGCGCACCAAACATTCACCTTTGGACTGCCTCTGGTGCACTCCATGACCTCGCCAGGGGGTTGTGAACCCCAAATGCGCACATTATGACGATTCACTACTCCACTGACAAAAAAGGTCGCTTCGTCGGAAAAGGCAATTCGTCTGAGATAACCATCATCGTCCTCAATAGTCCTCAATACGTGATAGCATTTCGACCGCAAAGTCAAAAATTGGTTCAAATGGCTCAGAGTACTATGGGACTTAACTTCTGAGGTCATCAGTCCCCTAGAACTTAGAACTACTTAAACCTAACTAACCTAAGGATATCACGCACATCCATGCCGGAGGCAGTATTCAAACCTGCGACCGTAGCAGTTGCGCGGTTCCAGACTGTAGCACCTAGAACCGCTCGGCCACTGCGGCCGGCCGCAAAGTCACATCGGGCAACAAGGCCTGACCGATGTGGAAGTTTACTGATGTGTGAAAAAACTTAGGTAGTTTGTAAACAATTAGACACGTTTCATATTTGTATCTTACTTCTAGCCTGAGTTATCAATTTATGTAATCAGGGACAGAATTTTCGTACACCCTGTACATCATAGGTGTTTGAGACTTGAGAAGATCTGTGGAACCATATAGTTTCACTTCCTTTCCTCCACCTGAAGTTGAATTCCTGTTCCTTTACTTCTTCCTCAATGTATAGATTAATAACATCGGGGATAATCTTAAGTTGCTTTTTCTCTGATTCCGACATTAGTTTTAGTTCTTCGTTTATTACATCTACATACAAACTCCGCAAGCCACCTGACGGTGTGAGCAGGAGGGTACCGTGAGTGCCTCTATCGGTTCTCCCTTCTATTCCAGTCTCGTATTGTTCGTGGAAAGAAGGATTGTCGGTATGCTTCTGTGTCGGCTCTAATCTCTCTGATTTTATCCTCATGGTTTCCTCGCGAGATATACGCAGGAGGGAGAAATATACTGCCTTACTCTTCGGTGGAGGTATGTTCTCGAAACTTTAACAAAAGCCCGTGCCGAGCTACTGAGCGTCTCTCCTGCAGAGACTTCCACTAAAATTTTATCTATCATCTCCGTAACGCTTTCGCGATTACTAAATGTTCCTGTAACGAAGCGTGCTGCTCTCCGTTGGATCTTCTTTATCTCCTCTATCAACCTTATCTGGTACGGATCCCACACTGATGAGCAGTATTCAAGCAGTGTGCGAACAAGCGTACAGTAACCTACTTCCTTTGTTTTCAGATTGCATTTCCTTAGGATTCTTCCAATGAATCTCAGTCTGGCATCTGCTTTACCGACAATCAACTTTATATGATCATTCCATTTTAAATCACTCCTAATGCCTACTCCCAGATAATTTATGGAATTAACTGCTTCCAGTTGCTGACTGCTATTTTGTAGCTAAATGATAAGGGATCTATTTTTCTATGTATTGGCAGCACATTACACTTGTCTACATTGAGATTCAATTGCCATTCCCTCCACCATGCGTCAATTCGCTGCAGATCCTCCTGCATTTCAGTACAATTCTCCATTGTTACAACCTCTCGATACATCACAGCATCATCTGAAAAAAGCCTCAGTGAACTTCCGATGTTATCCACAAGGTCATTTATGTATATTGTGAATAGCAACGGTCCTACGACACTCCCCTGCGGCACACCTGAAATCACTCTTACTTCGGAAGACTTCTCTCCATTGAGAATGACATGCTGCGTTCTGTTATCTAGGAACTCTTCAATCCAATCACACAATTGGTCTGATAGTCCGTATGCTCTTACTTTGTTCATTGAACGACTGTGGGGAACTGTATGGAACGCCTTGCGGAAGTCAAGAAACACGGCATCTACCTGTGAACCCGTGTCTATGGCAATCTGAGTCTCGTGGACGAATAGTTCCTGTAATGTGATTTGCTGAGACAGTATCTGGCGGGCAGCCTTTGCTAGCCACCTCCTGGGAGCTCAGTTAGGTTGCCTTGTTACTCGCAGGACCCCACATACACTTCTGTGTGGCCATGTCAGAGAATCTGCGGCAGGACCTCGAGTCGATTGTGGCACGCGCCGTGCCCAGCACAGAAGCCACAACTCAAAGAACACATGTGCCCAGCATCTTTAATTCGATTTTGAATAGCTGTACCTTTGCATGGTTCAGACTCTCTTCTTTGTATCCCAGGAGATCCAGGGTGCAGTTATTGGACGGACACTTTTCCCGTGACGTCACTAGAATTCGACAGTGAGCTCGTCAGTGCGGCGGTGCGGCAAGTAGGCGATGCCGCCAGGGCAGGAAAGAGGGCGCGCTATCGCATCTGCGCCGTGCAAACGGCGGGGCGGGCATTGCCGGAAGCAGGAGATGGCAGGGCAGAGCCGCGGCTGTGCTGTGCCCACAAAGGGCGCGGGCTGCGTATTGATCTGCCGACACCTCGCCTCGCCTAGCCACGCACCGCACGCGCCGCGCGACACGCAGCACGCAGCACGCAGCACGACGGGGAGCCACGGCGCGACGCCAGGCGAAGAGGCCGGGAGGCGGCTGTTGCTGCGTCTCTGCCCACATCCGCGTCGGACCGTCCTCGTGTTTACATCTACAGCGCTACTCTGCAAGCCACAATGCCGCGTGTTCCTAGATTTCCAGAAGGCTTTTGTCACCTTTGTGTCAGCAGAAGAGCCAACACCGTGTTACGAGTTGAGGCCGAAATGCACGCGTTTTAGGTCACGCAGGCTGGCGTGAGGAGGGAAGAACTGTACTGACGTGAGGTCTGGAACATGACAAGGAATGAGAATTCAAAAAGCGGACGTAACTAGTTTGATACTTAACTTTAATACATTAATGATGAACGTCGCTCTTGACGGTACATGATTCACAATATTATCTGTTCAGAATACATTCTTGAAGATAGTAATTATAGTAAATGAATATGGCGCCTTGCTAGGTCGTAGCAAATGACGTAGCTGAAGGCTATGCTAAACTGTCCTCTCTGAAAATGAGAGCGGGTGTAGACAGTGAACCATCGCTAGCAAAGTCGGCTGTACAACTGGGGAGTGCTAGGGGGGCTCTCTAGACTAGACCAGCCGTGTGGCGGCGCTCGGTCTGCAATCACTGATAGTGGCGACACGCGGGTCCGACGTATACTAACGGACCGCGGCCGATTTAAAGGCTACCACCTAGCAAGTGTGGTGTCTGGCGGTGACACCACAGTCACTGTACCACACAAGCGGCCTGTAGTGAAATTGCGTGCATATGGAACATCGTCCCAGTTATGTGACTGGATTTATTTCCTGACAGAGAGGCCGCAATTCGCAGTAACTAACGGGAAGTCATCGAGTAGAAAAGAAGTGGTTTCTGGCGTTCCCCAAGGTAGTGTTATAGGCCCTTTGCTGTTCATGAACGATTTAGGAGACAATCTCAGCAGCCGTCTTAGGTTTGTTTGTATATGATACTGTCGTTTATCGACTAGTAAAGTCATCAGAAGGTCAAAAAAGGTTGCAAAACGATTTAGAAAACATATCTGTAACGTGAAAAATCTGCTACGGTCGCAGATTCGAATCCTCCCTCAGGCATGGATATGTGTGATGTCCTTCGGTTAGTTAGGTTTAAGTAGTTTTAAGTCTATCGAGCAGTAAAGGAAACATAACAAAAATTCGGATTAGGAATTAAAGTCTACAGAGAAGAAATTAAAACTTTGAGGTTCGCCGTTGACATTGTAATTCTGTCAGAGACAGCAAAGGACCTGGAAGAGCACCTGAACGGAATGGACAGTGTCTTGAAAGGAGGATATAAGAGGAACATCAACAAAAGCAAAACGAGGATCATGGAATGTAGTCGAATTAAATCGGGTGATGCTGTGGGAATTAGATTAGGAAATGAGAAGCTTAACGTAGTAAATGAGTATTGCTATTTGGGGAGCAAAATAACTGATGATAGTCGAAGTAGAGAGCATATAAAATGCATACTGGCAATGGCAAGGAAAGCGTTTCTGAAGAAGAGAAATTTGTTAACATCGAGTATAGATTTAAGTGTCAGGAAGTCGTTTCTGAAAGTATTTGTATGGAGTGTAGCCATGTATGGAAGTGAAACGTGGACGATAAATAGTTTGGACAGGAAACAACAGAAGCTTTCAAAATGTGGTGCTACAGAAGGATGCTGAAAATTAGATGGGTAGATCACATAACTAATGAGGAGGTACTGAATAGAATTGGGGAGAAGAGAAATTTGTGGCAAATCTTGACTAGGAGAAGGGTTCGGTTGGTAGGACATGTTCTGAGGCATCAAGGGATCACCAATTTAGTATTGGAGGGCAGCGCGGGAGATGAATACACTAAACAGATTCAGAAGGATGTAGGTTGCAGTAAGTACTTGGAGATGAAGAAGATTGCACGGGATAGAATAGCATGGAGAGTTGTATCAAACCAGTCTCTGGACTGAAGACCACGACCTCAGATGTTAAGTTCCATAGTGCTTAGTGCCATTTGAACCACTTAAAAAAAATTTGATCCTAAATAACAAAAATGTGAGGTCATCGACATGAGCGCTAAAAGGAACTCGTTAAATTTCGATTACGTGATATATCAGTCAAACCTAAAGGCCCTAAATTCAACTAAATGCTTAGGAATTACAATGACGATCAACTTAAATTGGGAGAAACACATAGAACATGTTGTGGGGAAGGCTAGCCAGGGCCTGCGTTTAATCAGCATGACACTTAGAAAATATAACAGACCTACTAAAGAGACTGCCTACACTACGCTTGTCCGTCCTCTTTTACAATACTGCAGCGCGGTGTGGGATCCTTGCCCAGTACGATTGACGGTGTACATCGAGAAAGTTCAAAGAAAGACAGCACCTTTTGTATTATCGCGAAATAGAGGAGTGAATGTCACAGAAATAATACAGGATTTGGGGTGGGCATCATTAAAACTTAGGCGTTTCTCACTGCGGCGGAATTTTCTCACGATATTCCAACTTTCTCCTCCGAATGCGAAAAAAATTTTGCTGACGCCGACCTACATATGAAGAAACGATGTTCATCATAAAATAACGAAAATCAAAGTTCGCACAGAAACATATAGGTGTTCGTATCTTCCGCGCACTGTACGACACTGGAATAATAGAGAATTATTGTGAAGGTGGTTTGGTGAACTCTCTGCCAGGCACTTAAATGTGATTTGCAGAGTATCCACGTAGGTGCAGATGTAGATGCCAGAGGGCAGTTCTGGTACCGCACCACCCATTTTCTCTTAGACTCATGAACGGAGTATGATGTCGAATCTCTCTGAGTTTACTATCATCCTCATTTCGCGCGATGTGTTTGGGAGAGATCAATACGTTGTCGAGCTGTTTTCGAAACCTAAGAGTATACAGATGGAATTTTGATACACTGCGAGATTGTAAAGTACTTCACCATGTAGCAACAGTTCGAAATTTATCTAACTTTTTGGAGATGCTTATAACATAATGGGTATAAAATAATGAAAGTTTCATTCCATTCGAAACTGATTTCCATCATCAGCATCAGTATGAAGTGTGACTCCAAGAGCACAAACACATTCTTATATCCGTTGAAGCATTGAAGCAAACAGTCGCCGACCGTCATATTGAGGAATTTCTTAGCATGATTGAAACAGATGCTATGTCAGTTCATGAAGAATGCTAGCTAGAGTCTGATACGAATGCAAACGTCTTCCGAGACATCGTCTATGGGCGGCTAATCAGCGAACCGGACAGGCCAGTCAAGGATCGGTACATGCCTCAGTGCATTTGTAATGTGACCTAGAGTTTGGGGACTTTCATTTCCCTAATGGAAAATGCCATATGGTACCGCATATCCTGGTCATAAGGTGTATGACTACATGGTTTATGAGTCTTGCCACACTCTGGTAAGTATTCAGCCATCCTCCAACAATTAACAAACCAGTGTTCTTGTTATATCCAACACCTCCCCACACCATGATTCCAGGAGTTGGAACCGTATGTGTCTCGAGAATCGTCGCCTTCTCTAACCTTTTCCACGTTATGTACATACACGTTGGCATCAATCCGACCATTTGACCGTACAACAGGTTCTATTCCACAATGTAGTTTTAGGCCTTAAGCCATTGTCAAGTGTTACAAGTACAAAAAATCATTATATTTGACTGAGAACTCAAGTCATCGTCAAAATATTTACTTTTGACAAAATTGGTTTACATAACCGAAGATACATATTTTGATGATGACTTGTGTTCTACTCAAGTCCAAGGATTTTTTATAGTTGTAACAATTAATAATGGCCTAAGTTCGAAATCATATACTGTGGAATAAAACCTGTTGCATAGTATGATGGGGGTTATCTCTTTCACAAAGTTTTATGTGACTGAAACTTCCTGGCAGATTAAAACTGTGTGCCGGACCGAGACTCGAACTCGGGACCTTTGCCTTTCGCGGGCAAGTGCTCTACCAACTGAGCTACCCAAGCACGACTCACGTCCCGTCCTCACAGCTTTACTTCTGCCAGAACCTATGAGGACGGGGCGTGAGTCGTGCTTGGGTAGCTCAGTTGGTAGAGCACTTGCCCGAGTTCGAGTCTCGGTCCGGCACACACTTTTAATCTGCCAGGAAGTTATCAGAGCACACTCCGTTGCACAATGAAAATCTCATTCTGGTTTCATATGACTGTCTACCCATATCAAAATAAAATCATTAGAACTGCGTATCATTGCTGAACACGGAATGCCACTCAGCGTACCAGCTGACTTTGGTCTACACTAGGCACGTCTCTGGTGTGAGTGGTATATGTCAGTGGTATAGGACAGATGGAAACCTAAGATCTTAATCCAGCTTCCAGCAATCTCTTCCCGGCGATTCGTGGTGTCTCTCTGCCTATAACCTCTGCTCGGATTTCAGCTGTTGTCATCCGCCTATTCCTCAGAATTACTCGAACGATCCTTCGATCTCCCCGTGACGTAGTCCTTATAAAAGGGGCCGTGCCCGCTCTTCTAACCACACGTCCCCAGTCCATTTCGTTGCTAGTCCTTCTGCAAATACTGTCTGTGCAATCTGTCGGTATAGCGCCCCCGTGTCCCTAAGCCACTGATTCGGCCTTTCTCAAAACATGGCGATGAACCGCACGTACAGGTCCTCTGACCCCGATCTGTTGCGGTCTCTGCCTCACAAGTTCCATTAACGCCACACACACCCAACAGTCGTCATGTACTCACAACAGTCTTCATCTGTAGGAATGGCTTTTCTATGTAGTGAAAATAAGCTCGCGTAAGAATGAAATTTTAAACAACATATCCCACAGGCTTGGAAATGGCAGTGTCAGTTTGGCAGCGTTCGGTCATGGGGTTCTTGGTGCAATACTTTCCATTTCCATTAACCCAGTAATCCTCCCCGCGTTGCACGATGCCAGACGCTGAAGTTTGATCGGCACTTCTTTAACCCTTTGGCGGTTACAAAACTATGGTTCAAATGGTTCTGAGCTCTGTTGGACTTCACATCTGACGTCATCAGTCGCCTTGAACATAGAACTACTTAAACCTAACTAACCTAAGGACATCATACACATCTATGCCCGAAGCAGGATTCGAACCGTAGAGGTCGTGCGGTTCCAGACTGAAGCGCCTAGAACCGCTTGGCTACACCGACCGGCTACAAAACTATCCCCGACGAGACGCACCGCTTTTCACTCGATTTTCACTCGTAGTGATAATCTGGTATCTGTTTCTATTACAGATAGTTCCGCATCGTCGCTCCAGTTTCAGTAATTCCATACAGCAGCTCCTACGTATTTTACCGTTGCTTGCGTTTCTAGTTATTTTTCGAAAATTTGTAATCCAAAGTAATGGAGTCTTTCCGACTATCTATACGTAAAACGTTACGCTTATTTACGTTGAGGAATAACGCCATTCCTTGTACCATGCGTTGATCATCTGCTGCACTTTCTGCACTGCGGTTTTCTGGCGCTGCAACTGTTTTGTATGTAACTGCATAGTCCGCGAACAGTTTTAAGGAGATTTCCGAACGATCCAGGACATAAAACAGTTGGTTACTTTCAACCATTATCAAAAGTGATCCGACTTTTACGTTCCGTAAAGACCACAGTCTTACTTTTCTTTAGTTAAGAAGTTCTTGCGATTCGTTATAATAGGCTAATCTTTCGTGACGATGTGATACTGCTACAATTTTTACTTTTATTACACTTCCTCGTAGATGAATGCTTCTTCTGCAAAAAGTCTGAAATTTTAACAGTAACACCTTCCGAGGTAGTGGTCGTCAAACTGCGGTCCGAGGGCCGTATGCGGCCAGAATCAAGTATGGTGCGGCCTGCGGTTGTCAATAGTATTTTACAACAACATGCAGCCAGCACGAGACCCCTTACACCACGCTTGTCCTTCCTATCCTTGAGTACTGCTATGTGGTGTGGGATCCGCATCAAGTGGGACTGACGGATGAAATCGAAAAAGTACAAAGAACGGCAGCTCGATTTGTATTATCGCGAAATAGGGGAGACAGTGTCACAGACATGATAAGTGAATTGGGGTGGCAGTCATTAAAACAAAGGCGTTTTTCGTTGCGTCGGGATCTTCTCGTGAAATTTCAATCACCAGTTTTCTCCTCCGTTTGCGAAAACATTCTGTTGGCACCCACCTACATAGGGAGAAATGATCATCACGAAAAAATAAGAAAAATCAGGGCGCGCACAGAAAAATTTAACTGCTCGCTTTTCCGCGTGCTGTTCGAGAGTGGAACGGTAGAGAGACAGCTTGAAGGTGGTTCATTGAACTCTCTGCCCAGTACTTCATTGTGAATAACAGAGTAATCACGTAGATGAAGATGTAGCAGCTAACAGTCGAACGAAAAAAAAAGCCTAAAGTTAAGAACTTCTTAAGACTGTAATTTCCCTGCTAAGTAACAAACAAAAACTCAGGGAGTAGTATTTTAAGATGTGCTTCACTTTAATTGACGTTTCTGAATGCGGCCGTGAGCTAAGTAAAGTTGGCCGCTTACCTCTGGGGTGGAGGAAAGGATAGCGCGGCCGCTGTAGTGCTGTGGGTATGAGAGACGGAATGTTTTATCGATTGTGTTCCAGAACTGGCAACTTACCGCCGTGCACAATTGGTACCGATCAGCTGCTATGGTATAACTTTTCGTACGGAAATAACGTCGATTCGCGAATGCGCATTAGAGAGACGGTCATCTTCAAATGCGGTATTTATTCGTAATAAGGAACATTAAATTAATTAAGACTGTCGTGACACATAGCGGTGGGTAGAAGTATACTGACGATCAAAATATTAAGTAAAAATTTGTAGTCGTGTCTCATATTGCATAATGCATTTAAGTGGAGTTACTGTTATTAATCTGGCCGGCCGGTGTGACCGATCGGTTCTAGGCGCTTCAGTCTAGAGCCGCACGGCCCCTACCGTCACAGGTTCGAATTATGCCTCGGGGATGGATGTGTGTGATGTCCTTAGGTTAGTTAGGTTTAAGTATTTCTAAGTTCTAGGGGACTGAGGACATCAGATGTTAAGTCCCATAGTGCTCAGAGCCATTTTTTTGTTATTAAGGGGGGCAGGACGTCAAACGGGCTGACTTGGAGCAGGAGAGACACCACAGGACATTTTAATTTCCACTGTCTATACTTTTACAAATAAATTCATAAAACTTTGTCAGCATGACCAGGAAGGATTCGGAATTCACACTCATAGCAGTGGAAGTTCGAAAACATAACGAAGTAATTTTTTTACGTGTGAAATTTCATCATTTTCACTTACTAATGGCAGCATTTGTTGCTGTAGGTACACTTTTCTTCATAAGTTAGAGAGATTCTTCCATGAATTTTGCACAGCATACATTCCATACTTACAGGTGTATGAAACTTTAGAATTTTCCAAATCTATTAACAACTGTGATAAAAATTGAGGTAATTAACTACAAAATTTGTGTTTTTTTCTAAACACGAAGTTTAAAATACGACAGATCATTCGTTTTTTCATAAATCAAATAAATTCGAGAGTTTCATACACCTGTAAGTAAGGTATGTATGTATGCTGTGCAAAATTCATGGAAGAATCTCTCTAACTTATGAAGAAAAGTGTACCTATAGCAACAAATGCAGCCATTAGTAAGTGAAAATGATGAAATTTCATACGTAAAAATAATTATTTCGTTACGTTTTGGAACTTCCACTGCAATGAGTGTGAATCCTGAATCCTTCCTGGTGATGCTGACAAAGTTTTATAAATTTATTTGTAAAAGTATAGACACTGGAAATTGAAATGTCCTGTGATGCCTCTCCTGCTACAAGTCGGCCCGTTTGACGTCCTACCCCCTTTAATCTATTAATCATCCGCTCACACAGACACCACAACAAAACTTCATTAGGCAATTACAGTGTGACATCAACGTTGGGGTCGCTGAGGGTGGCAGTATGAACAGTCGACACGAAACTTTGTGGGTGGTGCCGACGTTTCACTATCACTGCTTGGAGGTCAGCAGCTAACTCACTGTGCCCTTACACTCGCAAGTCTATTGGGGGCTCACAAGGTACTCAAAGATGAAGGTTACTAATTAATAATATCGGTACATATGCTGTCCAATGCGCCACCTAAAAAATATTGGCTCTTGAGCGAAAAAGTTTGAGACCACTGTTCTAAGGTATCTGTACACAATGCAGGCAGTGACGACGCTACCACACTTCTCTGGAGGACACACGAAATTAGGGCTGTGTCTGAGTTTGAGCCTCGACCACAAACAACACACCACATTGCGAGTGTCAGGCTTGGCCAGGTATCCTTCCGAACCTGTTGCCTTGAGTAATGGCGTGCTATTCAAATGCAACAGATTTCGAAACTCTAGAATCCAGAATCTACCATCTTATCTGTGTGCACGATCCTTATTACAATACAGTTTGCTATGCTGAGTGTGGAAGTGAAAAATAAAGCCTGACCGTTTTCTAGGATTTTTCAGGCGTTTCACTTTCGTTTCTCAAAAACGACGTCTTTGAAAATGGCTCTGAGCACTATGAGGCTTAATTTCTGAGGTCATCAGTCCCCTAGAACTTATAGCTACTTAAACTTAACTAACCTAAGAACATCACACACATCCATGCCCGAGGCAGGATTCAAACCTGCGACCGTAGCAGTCGCGCGGTTCCAGACTAAAGCGCCTAGAACCGCTCGGCCACAATGGCCGGCAACGACGTCTTTGAAGCGGTAGCCAGATACCAGAGGTCTAAGATATTAAATCACATGCACAACGACTTGTATATGAGCATGCCTGTTTCTGACGAGAATCTCCCCAGAGGTTCTAATACGTGCCTGAAAAGATAGACGGTTCGTCTCCCTCCTACGTAGATTAAAAAGAGGGTCAGTTGTCTATTTGCTTGTTCCATGGCCCATAATCGTGATTTCCCGCTGTGACGTGAAACTCGTTAGCTATTTTACAAGAGTAACATGGTAGTACAGTGTGCCAGTGAATAATGTGGCAGTGTAGAACATTCTTTTGCCTTAACTTACTTTACTCCATCAGGCACAGAAGACTGCGCGCAGCTACACAGCTCCTCTTGCCTTAACTCCCTGCTTTCTGCTGCCAATCTCCCTCTATGCTGATCTGCAAGAAGTTCTCCTTGATTCCACCTTTCCATCTTTTCTTTCCCCTTAAGCTACGTTTATTTAATACTTTTTTACGTTTTATTAAAACGTTATGCACTCTTCGCATGCGCGCGCACGAACACACACACACACACACACACACACATCCACTTTTATGAACTTAGAAGATATTATACCCTTCAGATCGCAATTGTCGAAATAAACATCATCGGTTTCAGATGAATGAAGTCTCCCTCAGTCTGTTCGTTGAGACAGTGTCACCCCTCTGGCAGTGTCCGAACAGAAATTTTAGTCTGTAACAAGTACTCTTCATATAGCTCGCCCGGTTGCCAGTGAGGTATGAACCGAGCGAGGTAGCGCAGTGGTTAGCACACTGGACTCGCATTCGGGAGGACGACGCTTCAATCCCGTCTCCGGCCATCCTGATTTAGGTTTTCCGTGATTTCCATTTCCCTAAATCGCTTCAGGCAAATGCCGGGATGGTTCCTTTGAAAGGGCACGGCCGATTTCCTTCCCCATCCTTCCCTCACCCGAGCTTGCGCTCCGTCTCTAATGACCTCGTTGTCGACGGGACGTTAAACGTTAATCTCCTCTTCCTCCGTGCGGTATAACGCACGCATTTCCGGGCGGGAAGGAGCGCCAGTCCCAGGCACGCATCCGCCCGGCGAATTTGTATCGAGATCCGCTGAACCGGCCAGTCTGTGGATGGCTTTTAGGCGGTTTTCCATCTGCCTCGGCGAATGCGGGCTGGTTTCCCTTATTTCGCCTCAGTTACACTATGTCGACGATTGCTGCGCAAACAAGTTCTCCACGTGCACGTACACCACCATTACTCTACCACGCAGACATAGGAGTTACACTCGTCTGGTGTGGGGGCCAAACCGCACAATAACCCTGGGTTCGTTGTGGGGCGACGGAGGGGTGAAGTGGACTGCGGTAGTCGTCGTGGGGTTGTGGACCACTGCGGCTGCGGCGGGGACAGAGCCTCTCCGTCGTTTCTAGCTCCCCGGTTAACATACAATACAATACAATACTCTTCATATGATACCTAAATGGAAGAAGGCACTTTGGAAAGCTGATGGTACCAGTGATGAGTAGCTGGATTGTTTAAATCGAAATCGTTAACGTTTATGTAACACAGAGGGATTTAGAATGAACTTTGATATTACATATTCTTGTCTATAAGTACTACGTTTCCATTAACATGTTTTTGCGATAAAAATCCAGTGTGGAATTGGGTATAAGAAAACTTACATCTGTAGCTACAGCCTGCGACTCGCTGTTAACTGCGCGATGGATTCTACTCTCATTGTACCTTATGTTAAGGTGATTCTTCCCGCTCCATTCACGGACAGAGCAAGGGAAGATTAAGTACTTGTACATCTCTGTGAATGCAGGTTTTTACGTAATTATACCTACACGATTTCAACAGGATAGGTATGTATGGGTCCGTGGGATACTCGTAGTTTCTGCCCTGAAGGAGGGTACTTGTATTGTCCCAAGCGGGTTCTCGGGAGATGTACGGAATCTTTCTTTGAGTGTCTGCAACTTGAGAGTTTTTAACATTTCTGGTACTCTCTCTCGTCAGTCAAACAAACCAGTGACCAGTCACACCCTTCTATGTACACACTAGATGCCTCCTGTTGATCTGATACTTGAGCATTATTGAATTATTCTCCGTACAAGTGCCTTGTGCGTAATCCCTTTTGTAGACTAACTGCAATTTCCCAATATACTTTACCTAAAACTAAGCCTATATGGTTGTTCCACTTCGTATCTCTACATACTTATGTTCCTAAATATTGGTATGACATGAGTGACTCAAGTTGTTACTGATTAATACTGCACGCCACAATTTTACGTTTCATGAGATGCATAACTTTGGATTCCTGTGCATGTAGACCTAGATGTCAATTTTTATACCAGACTGATTTGTCGAGAAGTAACTAGATATTATTGCCGTTTTGGCTGGGTAGAATAACTGCGCTGTATGTGAAATGACTGAGATTGGAAGTAACGGTACCCTCAAAGCCATTAATGTGTAACATGAGCAGCAACGATCCTATTACTCTCTACAGGGCACTCCAGTTATTACATCAGTGTCTGCGTCTGGTATGACAGAGCATTTGATGTGGAACGTGTTGGTTTACAGTCTACGTATGCCTGGTATCCTATCATGGCCACAAAGTGGCAATTTAGAGGTTACAAAATAGCAAACCGTATTAGGTTTAATAAGAATGAACGCATTAGTCTTTACTCGTGTAACTGGAGATACACCACTGAAACAAAAGCCCAATGACATTCAACAATGTCAGACTTCAAGACGCGGTCTGATTTGAACAAATACTTTTTTATTCGCATTTGTCCTAATCGCATTTGGAGGACTTATGACAGATTATAAATTTCGACCGTTACGAGTCATAAGAACTAAAAATCCAGAAAAAGACAAAAATCTGAAATTACTATCAAATAGAAAAAACTATAAAAACTTTTAAAAGGGCAAAATAAAGAGAAAAAATGGAAAAATATCTAGTATCTTGTCACGAAAGTGATATATCAAATGAAATCACGGGATCTTGAAATCAACTGCCGTACCTACTCGTACGTTGTACTTATAAAGCGGACCCCCTATGTTCATAGAGGGCGCGTGAGCATGCTCGGGTACATGTGCGAAAGGCGCAGTTTAAAAATACATGTATCAGTACATACATTTAAAAAAGTATAACGTAAATATTATTTTTCATTTTTTTAAATATAATCAACTACAATTTAGAGTTTGTGGTAAAGCTAATATAAACGGTGACTACTCGTGCAATAAAACGAATTGTACACCTCCCCACCTTGCAGATCACACTACATATCGGCATGTCAAATGTAAAACTATTATGTACAAACATAAAGATAACTACATTGCGCAACATGGTTATGTTTATATTTCCACATAACACTTTTCCGTTTGTACATTTGACATGCCGATGTATAGTGGTCTTCATGGTAGTGAAGTATACATGTGTAATGTGAAGCGACTTATAACACTAATGAATAATATGTTATAAAAATTCAAAAGCATAAGATCCGATGATGACAGCATAGCTCTGTTGAAACCAGCCATTCAACGGAAGAAGGTAAGTAAACTGTTTATTATTTCAAAAGTGATCGCCATAACTATTGATACAGTTATCCCACAGTGAGACAAGGCGATTGATTCCTTCACAGAAAAAAGTTTGCGGTTGCCTACGGAACAAAGGTTGCACCCAGGCGTCGACTTCTTTATTCGAAGCAAATCGACTGTCACGAATGTCTTTCTTCAGGGCTCCAAAAATATGGAAATCGCATTGGGGGGGGGGGGGGGGGGGGGAGGGGGGGGGAGGATGAGGACTGTATGCAAGGCCGTTCCCAGTTGTTACGAAGACTGTTTCGACTACGCTGCTGACGCTTCGCTAGGGAGCCCTTACACGTCCTTCATACAGTCCCCATCTCTCCCCAACCGATTTCGGTATTTTTTGGAACCCTGAAGAAAGACATTTGTAGCCGTCGATTTGCTTCGGACGAAGAGATGCACGCCTAGGTACAATCATGGTTCCCTAGGCAACCGCAAACATGTCTTTATGAAGACAGTGACCGT
Organism: Schistocerca gregaria; assembly: GCF_023897955.1. Taxonomy (NCBI): domain Eukaryota; kingdom Metazoa; phylum Arthropoda; class Insecta; order Orthoptera; family Acrididae; genus Schistocerca; species Schistocerca gregaria. The sequence continues at coordinate 906,355,027 of NC_064922.1, forward strand.
CTTGTCTCACAGTGAGGTACGGGTATCAACAGTTACGGCGATTACTTTTGAAATAACAAAAAGTTTACTTACTATTTTACATCTGCATCATTTTAATAAATCTGGATGAGCGAAGTGGGATTTGACCGGCCGTCCTGTAAGACAGCAGTGTGGGTGCTGAAAGCGGGTTAATTATCTTATCGTCGTTGGTTACGGAACCCATTGGGGCGTTCGCTGTGTTATTCAGTGGTTTGGTGTTTAACTAATTTGTAAATGAAAATGATAATGCTATTTCATTACAGTGAGTAATTACAAAATAATTTTTTCTCCCGGCTAAAGATCTGGTGAAGTTGCTAAATAAATCCAAGTTAACGTTGTGTTAAAGTGTTGTCTGTAAGTTGTGTAAGTATCACTAAATCACAGTTCATACAACAGATTGCTAAATAAATCCAAGTTAACGTTGTGTTAAAGTGTTGTCTGTAAGTTGTGTAAGTATCACTAAAGCACAGTTCATACAACAGATTCTATACAACTATTGATTATGATGGAAACAGTTATCTTCAGCAAAATGATCATTAAAACCACTGAATAGCAGTGACGTATGTTACCTTAAACAATATTCTTCGCAACTCGTGCATAATTAATTTCGGCTTCATACATCAGCAAGAAAAAGTTTGTTATATGGATCGTGCTATGAGCACTGTTTTTTAAAGAACCAATCTGAATCGAATTATTTTCATTAAAATGAGTTCGGGACCACCGGTGCACATTTATTTTTACACGTTTTTGTTACCTTCGGCATTTATGTCTGCAGAGTTGCGTAATTTGATTTTGCCGCTGAGATAATTGTTAAGGTGGTGGCAGGCAATTGACAGAGACTTTCTATTGTTGGAGCAAATTTCCTTTTAACAGGATAAGTATTTGCATTAACGCCGATTAAATTTTACTTTTATATTGTGCATTATTTACACTAATTAACATCAAGCAAACCTTTGAGACTTTCGTAAGAAACACAGATAAAAATGCGATACAATGGCTGCGCTCCTTGCATCGAAAGAAATAATTAACACAGACAATGCTTATTAGGAGAGGAACTAAAGTTACAAATAATTATTTTCACATATTTATAATAATAAAGAACGTTATTCTCAAGTAATAATTAACAAATAATTAGAATTTTTAACAGACCTCAGTTTGATATGCGTCTTGCGTCCGCAACCTACGAAAGCCAACCAAAAAAAGGTAAAAACGAACGAAGACGAACGCAGATCATAAAAGGAATTTACAATTATCATTGTCTTTGTAAGACACACATCGATATGTCCAGTTACATCATAATAGATTATATGAATAATCTTTCGATCTGAAAAAGAAATTAGTACAAACGCTTATACTCCCAATCATTGACTACAGCAATATTATCCCACAAGGCCTCTCTCAGGAAAACTCGCGACGTCTGGAACTGGTCATGAATGCCTGCGTCCGATATATCTGTGACGTTCGACTTTTTGATCACATTTCACCAGCTTATGCAAAACTGACCTGGCTGCGTGCAGGCAAACGCAGAGATTTCCATACACTCTGTCTCATCTACTGCCTTATAAATGTACACTGCCCCTCATATCTCTCCTTGTCCTTAACGCTTATGTCGGAACAACAGACAGAAACACACATTCCCATCATAATAAAATCCTCTCTGTTCCACTGCATCGCTCAGTCACCTTCTCCAAGTACTTTACAGTAGCGGGAACCCGACTCTGAAATAACTTCCCTCGTTATGTTAGAGAATTTAAAAACATGTCCTGCTTTTAAAAAAACGTTAATGACGTATCTACTTCAGCAACAGTAATGCCTTCCTCTGTACATGAATGCACTTCACCTCATTACTTCCCTCTTTCCCCCTCCTTAAATCTCCCTCCCCCAAAACTCGCTATACTAGTCAACATCTACTTTACACACCAAGATATTAATGTACACCTGCACAAATCTTCATTACTATTGCCAATTTTTCTCATGATCATTATTATTTGATTTTTTTACTGTTACTATTATTACTTTTATCCTAATTTGTACGTATAGCACCTGTTGTAAAAATACTGCCAGTACTTACTTTATTAGGTCTTAGTCATTACTCTTTTCATATTGTGACTAGAGAAATCTAACTTTCATATTTAAAGTATTGTCATGATGTAACTCTGAGTGTGAAATGCTCCATGTGTGAAACACTCGTCCGATGTAAGAGTGGGCCTGATTGCCCTAATCTGATCAGGTTAAACAAATAAATAAATAATTAATATTTATCATCGTTTTGTATTATTTCACTGTTTTTCTATATGTCGGATAGATAACGTTTATAACTGTTAGAGGCATAATTTCCTCTCGTCGCACTGTAGCTAAGATTTACCTCGTGGATGTTACACCATGTTGATCTCCATGGAGTAGAATGGTTTAGTAGGATGGCATTAAGTAGGAAGCCTAAAAGGAAAGAATTATACTCCAAATGTTTCGAAACTAAAAAAAACAGAGGAAAGTAGAAAAACGAAAATGTAGCCTATGACGAGCGTTGTGAGGGAGCGTCAGCCCTAACGCAGAGAGGGCACTGATAGCTGGTTGGCTGGGTGTTATCTCAGTTACTGCAGCGGGGAGAGTGCAGAGCTGCCTCTCAGACTGTTGAAACTACGAAGCCTCCCTCCTCCCCCTCCCCCCCCCTCCCCTCCCCCCTCCCCGCCATGAAATTCTCGTTTCCCCCACACAGCCTGCAGTTCTGTTCCGCTGCCGAGCCGGCGAGGCTTAGAAGGAGTTCGCGGCGTTTTGTAAGTAGCTTTTCACTCCACTTTTTTTATTTTTATTTTACGAAAATTTAGGCCCCCAGAAAAATTTCGCCGGCGTAAAAGCGGAAGCCTTTTCACACTTTCATTAATTGAAGGCGTCGGGAAATAGAGACATGTTCATTCGCCGTCGTGCAGTTTCCCACCGGTGGCAGAACTGCGGTGACGTGTTGAAAAGGTGAGCGATGTCTCTTAGACGAAAGGAAATAAAAAAAAGCAAGGAAAGAAAAGCGGCTTTTCGACGGCTGCAATAGTGGAGCTTAATTATGAGACGGGCGCGATTAAAAAAGGAAATTGAAATGAATTTTCTTTTCATCATGAAGGTGCAAAATGGCTGCTTAAAACACTCCGCGAGAACAAGATCGAAAGTGTGACAAGTGCTGCATAATGACGTGAGGCGCGGACGTAAAAAACGCAATTTGTGTGACAGTGGGGTGCCGGCTAAGTGACGGAAGTTGCAGCTAAGCGTCAACTCCAGCAAAGCGGAAGTCGCCGGCTGGATGTGTTCGGCCTTACAGGGGCCCGCCAGCCCGAGCTCGGCTCACCCTCCCCCCCCCCCCCCCCCCCCCCCCCCCACCAGCCAAGCAGTGCCGCCGCGCTCTTTCGAACCAGACTGCCCGTGCCTCCTCGGTAGCTTGGGATCTAGCCGCACCTTCGTGGAGAATTCATCCAGACCTCATTACAACAATTTCTTTAATTGCAATTTCTGCAGTCTTGGCAATAAATCCGTCCTCTCGTTATACCTATAGAGGACTTAAATTAATTAAGTTTTTATTTAATGTAGTTTAATTCGTCTGATACCCTAGTACCATAGGAGCCAAGTTCACTTTGCCTTGGAGCGAGTCAGATGCAACATTACCGCAATGTTACTACATATATCAAGAAAAGGTTTTGCATCACCCTCAGTTCCCAGAACTCGTGATGTTAGAGGTTGATTGTGGATATTGCATCAAAGACACAGACACTTTGAATGTTCAGAGATGTCACTAAACCCGTCCAAAGATGTGAACAACCATCCATGAGCAGCGCCTATTAGACGGTGGGCGTCCGACAGCCAATCAGTTCCAGTCATTCCACCAGGAAGGAGGTACACGGCTCGTGTTGTCTGCAGTCAAACCATACCTAGACCGTCAATACCGCGGTTCGATCGCGTCCGCGTTGTTACTTTGTGCTAGGAAGGGCTCTCAACAAGGGAATTGTCCAGGCGTCTCCGAGCGAACCAAAGCGATGTTGCTTGGACATGGAGGAGATGTAGAGAGAGAAAGGAAATGTCGATGAAATGCCTCGCTCACGCCGCCAAAGGGCTACTACTGCATTGGATGACCGCTACCTACGGTTTATGGCTCGGAGGAACCCTGAAAGCAACGCCACCATGTCGGATAATGCTTTTCGTGCAGCTACAGGCCGTCGTGTTACGACCCAAACTGTGCGCAATAGGCTGCATGATGCGCAACTTCACTCCCGACGCCGACCGCGGTGATCTCGCGTTTCTAGGCGTGCAGTCCGAAACTGTGCGACTGCTACGGTCGCAGGTTCGAATCCTGCCTCGGGCATGGATGTGTGTGATGTCCTTAGGTTAGTTAGGTTTAAGTAGTTCTAAGTTCTAGGGGACTAATGACCACAGCAGTTGAGTCCCATAGTGCTCAGAGCCATTTGAACCATTTTTCACTCCCGACGTCTACGGTGAGACCCATCTTCGCAACCACAACACCACGCAGATGGGCCCAACAACATGCCGAATGGACCGCTCGGGATTGGCATCACGCTCTCTTCACCGTGTCGCATATGCTTTCAACCAGACAATCGTCGGAGACGTGTTTGGAGGCAACCCGGTCAGGCTGAACGCCTTAAACACACCGTCCAGCGAGTGGAGCAAGGTGGTGGTTCCCTGCTGTTTTGGGGTGCTTTATGTGGGGTCGACGTACGCCGCTGGTGGTCATGGAAGGCGCCGTAATGGCTGTACGATACGTGAATGCCATCCTCCGACCGATAGTGCAACCATATCGGCAGCGTACTGGCGAGGCATTAGTATTCATGGACGAGAATTCGCGCCCCCATCGTGCACATCTTGTGAATGCCTTCCTTCAGGATACTGACATCGACCGATTAGAATGGCAGCACAATCTCCAGGCATAAACCCTATCGAACATGCCTGGCACAGATTGAAAAGAGCTGTTTATGGACAACCTGACCCACCAACCACTCTGAGGGATCTACGCCAAATCGTCGTTGAGGAGTGGGACAATCTGGACCAACAGTGGCTTGATGAACTTGTGGATAGTATGCCACGACGAATACAGGCACTCATCAGTGCGAGAGGACGTGCTACTGGGTATTAGAGCTACCGGTGTGTACTGCAATCTGGACCACCACCTCTGGCTGTCTCGGTACAACGGTGGTACAACATGCAGTGTCTGGTTTTCATGAGCAATAAAAAGGGCGGAAATGATATTTACATTGATCTCTATTCCAGTTTTCTAACCGAGGTGATGCAAAACGTCTTTTGATGTGTGTATGTAAACAAGGCAGTGGTCACTGCTTTGAGCTGCACAGCCGCCGCAGTTGTATGATGCATGTGTAAAATAGTCATAGCAGAATAAAATATTATTTCATAGTGGTTTTTCGTGGGATAAGAAGGTTTTTCGTAAAACCCGTGAACTACAATTTAATTAAGATGGTATTAGTAAGGAACTGCAGATCCATATCATTATCGACAGGATTTTGAGATACAGCAGTCGTGTACGACTCGCATCTGGGAAACGATTGTCCGCAGCTCGTGGTCGTGCGGTAGCGTTCTCGCTTGCCGCGCCCGGGTTCCCGGGTTCGATTCCCGGCGGGGTCAGGGATTTTCTCTGCCTCGTGATGACTGCGTGTTGTGTGATGTCGTTAGGTTTCAGTAGTTCTAGGGGACTGATGACGATAGACGTTAAGTCCCATAGTGCTCAGAGCCATTTGAACAATTTTTTTTTTTTGGTGGTGGTGGGGGGGGGGGGCGATTACAGCTTTTGTAACACTGCTAATAATAAATATATACCTCCATCTGAGACGTTCCTGCAGTGTATATGCAACATGGCGCGACTTTGATGCGGATATACAGGCACCAATATACACTCCTGGAAATTGAAATAAGAACACCGTGAATTCATTGTTCCAGGAAGGGGAAACTTTATTGACACATTCCTGGGGTCAGCTACATAACATTATCACACTGACAGAACCACAGGCACAGAGACACAGGCAACAGAGCATGCACAATGTCGGCACTAGTACAGTGTATATCCACCTTTCGCAGCAATGCAGGCTGCTATTCTCCTATGGAGACGATCGTAGAGATGCTGGATGTAGTCCTGTGGAACGGCTTGCCATGCCATTTCCACCTGGCGCCTCAGTTGGACCAGCGTTCGTGCTGGACGTGCAGACCGCGTAAGACGACGCTTCATCCAGTCTCAAACATCCTCAATGGGGGACAGATCCGGAGATCTTGCTGGCCAGGGTAGTTGACTTACACCTTCTAGAGCACGTTGGGTGGCACGGGATACATGCGGACGTGCATTGTCCTGTTGGAACAGCAACTTCCCTTGCCGGTCTAGGAATGGTAGGACGATGGGTTTGATGACGGTTTGGATGTACCGTGCACTATTCAGTGTCCCCTCGACGATCACCAGAGGTGTACGGCCAGTGTAGGAGATCGCTCCCCACACCATGATGCCGGGTGTTGGCCCTGTGTGCCTCGGTCGTATGCAGTCCTGATTGTGGCGCTCACCTGCACGGCGCCAAACACGCATACGACCATCATTGGCACCAAGGCAGAAGCGACTCTCATCGCTGAAGACGACACGTCTCCATTCGTCCCTCCATTCACGCCTGTCGCGACACCACTGGAGGCGGGATGCACGATGTTGGGGCGTGAGCGGAAGACGGCCTAACGGTGTGCGGGACCGTAGCCCAGCTTCATGGAGACGGTTGCGAATGGTCCTCGCCGATACCCCAAGAGCAACAGTGTCCCTAATTTGCTGGGAAGCGGCGGTGCGGTCCCCTACGGCACTGCGTAGGATCCTACGGTCTTGGCGTGCATCCGTGCGTCGCTGCGGTCCGGTCCCAGGTCGACTGGCACGTGCACCTTCCGCCGACCACTGGCGACAACATCGATGTACTGTGGAGACCTCACGCCCCACGTGTTGAGCAATTCGGCGGTACGTCCAACCGGCCTCCCGCATGCCCACTATACGCCCTCGCTCAAAGTCCGTCAGCTGCACATACGGTTCACGTCCACGCTGTCGCGGCATGCTACCAGTGTTAAAGACTGCGATGGAGCTCCGTATGCCACGGCAAACTGGCTGACACTGACGGCGGCGGTGCACAAATGCTGCGCAGCTAGCGCCATTCGACGGCCAACACCGCGGTTCCTGGTGTGTCCGCTGTGCCGTGCGTGTGATCATTGCTTATACAGCCCTGTCGCAATGTCCGGAGCAAGTATGGTGGGTCTGACACACCAGTGTCAATGTGTTCTTTTTTCCATTTCCAGGTGTGTATGTACAAGGGATTAGTGTGTCGTTCGTGTCTTTCCGAAGAGCGTGCGGTAAATGCGGAGACATGAACTATGACGTCGTTATTACCAAATGCCAACAAACAGCACCAGCCTGCGATGGTTCTTTTCTTGGGTGCCGAAGCACCAACACGGGTAGACGTCCATCGAAGAATGAAGAATGTGCATGGGACAGGACGCCTGTCGAAAACCACCGTTGTGGAATGGTGCTTCATGATAACGCATGTCCCTATAGCGCAAATGTCATAACACAGAAGTTAAGCCGACTCGAGATCCCCACTCTATAGCTCTGAGCTCTCGCCAAGCAATTGTCACGCCTTCGGTCCCTTAAAAATGGCCCTAATGGATCGACGCATCCTGTCGTACGAGGATGTGCAGCAGGCAATTACGGACTTCTTCAAGCAGCAGGACACAATATTTACCAAACGGACTTCTTCAACCTGGTGCGGGATGATTACTTCAATGCTCACGGCGATTTTGCCTTCACTGGCATGCCGATTCTGGACTTAACGGCCTTCAAAAGGAAAATTTTTCATCGACCCTCGTGTTTGATGTAAGATAATAGAAAGTAGTGTCGTAAGGCATGATAGGCTGGGAGACCCCGAAGGGTGGGTTCAGCCACCTAATTGGAAAGGTTCACATTGACACCTTTCCATTGTTTGTGCTGGACGATGATGAGTGCAAAAATGAAGTGAAACCGGTGCTACTCTTCTCATACTGCACCAAGGGAGCCGCCGAGCTTAATGTCCTCATCCAGCGGATGGATCGTCATCAACGGCGCCATATTCCCTCATTTTATGAGACCCTGTGGATAAATTTTTAATTCAATCCAGAACACTGGCGCAAAGTCAGGTGATCAGAAATTTTATTGGTGACCTCAGTGAGGCAGCTCGTTGCCAATTAGACAGTGATGGACGGAAATACAGTTCTCGCAGCTCTCGATCCTCACTGTAAGATAGTAGACGAAGAGATATTATTTTTGAAGTGGTCGATATAACTTACGGGAATTCAAGTGGATAACAGTCGACAATGCTGATATTTCGGCAGGTGGGCACCCTGTCATTCTGAAGGGAAAATTGCAGCAAGTAAGCGCTGTGCAAGGGAATTTAAAACCTACACACACACACACACACACACTGTAAACCAAAGCGCAGTCATAACCAAAGATGACTGACATCAGAGGTTTTCGGTAGTGAAAATAATGGAACAACGGTTGAGGTAACATTAACTCTGCCTTCTTCTGTACAAGGGAGAGAGCGGAATTCAACGAAGAATTTAAGCAAAAACCTCCATATCTATTTACAAAGTTACTTGCTATCTTAATTCGATCTGTTTCCTTAACAACACTATCATAACAGCTGGAAGTGTATGTCAGAATCTCCGTGCAGTTATATTCCACAGCATGACCGGTGCCAAGACAATATTCTGCAGTCCGCATCTCGAGGTCGTGCGGTAGCGTTCTCGCTTCCCACGCCCGGGTTCCCGGGTTCGATTCCCGGCGGAGTCAGGGATTTTCTCTGCCTCGTGATGGCTGGGTGTTGTGTGCTGTCCTTAGGTTAGTTAGGTTTAAGTAGTTCTAAGTTCTACGGGCCTGATGACCATAGATGTTAAGTCCCATAGTACTCAGAGCCAATATTCTGCAGTTGCAGTTTTTATTGTAAGCGCGTGTGACGCTTATGCTCAGTGCACCGATTCTCCACGGTCCTGACCAATGTATGACATGCCACAACTGTAAGGAACGCAATCGAAACCCGCTCTAGGCAAACCACGATCATCCTTAAGGGAACCTAAAAGGATCCTAATCTTAGATGGAGGGCTAAAGACACATTGCACATCATATTTTCGCGAAATACAGCCAGTCTTGTTGGAAACGTTCCCTGCGTTAAGCAAAGACGCCGTAGACTTCGGTGCCAACTTGGTACTATCATCACGCACCTGGTACATGGTAGGTCGACTCCATTTTGGCGAAAGTTGATCTCAAGAAGGGCTAACTCAGCTGACCACCTCTCAGGATCTGGAATGACTTGTGTCCTGTGGCCGGATAGGGACAACAAGTTTTATCTACGCGCTGAATAGACACAGGATGGAAAGACACTTTTAGAATTGTACTGTGAATGTTTTATGACTTACGTGAGGCCCTGAGAGGCACCTCAGTCTGAAGAGGTTGCACAATGTCAATAATTTTCTGTGGCTCACTTGAGCGTATGTTCGTACTGTGGGTGTGGCCCAACAGCAACCGTATGTTGTAATGTCACTGAAACAAAAAATGAGCATAGTCTTCAACAACTAGTCAACTAGTTCCTCCAACTCGCTCCATTGACGTTATTCCTCACTGCGATCATATGTGATTGCCTTAGCCTACTGGGTAATGCGCTAGAATTTCAATAAAGAGAAGAAGCGACTGCAATTTCAGATGGATAAAGGAGGGAGGAGCAGTGTCAAGGGGCCCGCAGACAAATTGTTGTTTCCCCGTGTTCCAAGAAGATGGGCGCATTAATAACCGCGCCTGCCTCCACCGCAGCTCCTTTCCGTCCCCCCCCCCCCCCCCCCCCCCCCCCCCCCCACAGGGACCTGCTGCGGCGGATTGCCGCTGGGGCTGACGGACTGCCGGGCTCAAGTTGCGGTTCCCATCAGTCTGTCAGCTAACCCACAGCCTCCTCTCAAGACAGAGCCGCACGGAAAACGCCACGCCTCCAGGATACCGACTATAGCGTTTGAAATTAAAACGTGTTTGTATCTTCCGCAACCTGCCACCATCAGAAATCGAATGATGTTTACGTACGATTGCCCTTCAGTTGTAGATGGTAAATTTGCATATTTATATGTCTCTGTTTCACTGCCTAACTATCTGATCGAAAAAATCACAGCACTAATAAGTAAATAATGTAGAGTAATGAAACTTCGGGAATATGTTTGTCGAGATAACTTTTTTCAGTAATAATCACTGCAAGTAATTAACATTGCAAGCCCTCTCATGAACCTTGCCGTTGGAGGGGAGGCTTAAGTGCCACAGCGATACAGATGGACGTACCGTAGGTGAAACTACAACGGAGGGATATCTATTGAGACGCAAGACAAACGTGTGGTTCCTGAAGAGGGGCAGCAGCCTTTTCAGTAGTTGCTGAGGCAACAGTCTGGATGATTGACTGACCTGGCCTTGTAACACTAACAAAAACGGCCTTGCTGTGCCGGTACTCGCGAACGGCTCAAAGCAAGGGAAAACTACAGCCGTAATTTTTCCCGAAGCCATGCAGCTTTACTGTATGGTTAAATGATGATGGCGCCCTGCCCTCTTGGGTAAAATATTCAGGAGGTAAAATAGTCCCCCATTCGGATCTCCGGGCGGGGACTACCCAAGAGGACGTCGTTATCAGGAGAAAGAAAACTGGCGTTCTACGGATCGGAGCGTGGTATGTCACATCCTTTAATCGGGCAGGTAGGTTAGAAAATTTAAAACGGGGAATGGATAGGTTAAAGTTAGATATAGTGGGAATTAGTGAAGTTCGATGGCAGGAGGAATACAAGACTTCTGGTCAGGTGAATTCAGAGTTATAAATACAAAATCAAATAGGAGTAATGCAGGAGTAGGTATAATAATGAATAGGAAGATAGGAATGTGGGTAAGCTACTACAAACAGCATAGTGAACGCATTATTGTGGCCAAGATAGATACGAAGCCCACGCCAACCACAGTAGTACAAGTTTATACGCCAAATAGCTCCGCAGATGACGAAGAGATTGCTGATGTGTGATGAGATAAAAGAAATTATTCAGATAGTGAAGGGAGACGAAAATTTAATAGTCGTGGGTGACTGGTACTCGATGGTTGGTAAAGGAAGAGAAGGAAACGTAGTAGGTGAATATGGACTGGGCTAGGGAATGAAAGAGGAAGCCGCCTGGCAGAATTTTGCACAGAGCATAGCTTAATCATAGCTAATACTTGGTTCAAGAATCATAAAAGAAGGTTGTATACATGGAAGAAGCCTGGAGATACTGGAAGTTCTCAGATAGATTATAAAATTGTAAGACAGAGATTCAGGAACCAGGTTTTAAATTGTAAGGAATTTTAAGGGGCAGATGTGGACCCTGACCACAATCTATTGGTTATAAACTGTAGATTAAAACTGAAGAAACTGCAAAACCGTGGGAAATTGAGGAGATGGGACCTGGATAAAATGAAAGAACCAGAGGTTGTACAGAGCTTCAAGGAGAGCATTAGGGAACGATAGACAGGAATGGGGGAAAGAAATACAGTAGAAGAAGAACGGGTAGCTTTGAGAGATGAAATAGTGAAGACGGCAGAAGATCAAGTAGGTAAAAAGCCGAGGGCTTCTAGAAATCCTTGGGTAACAAAAGATATGTTCAATTTGTTTGATGAAAGGAGAAAATATAAAAATGCAGTAAATGAAGCAGGCAAAAAGGAATACAAACGTCTCAAAAATGAGATTGACAGGAAGTGCAAATTGGCTAAGCAGGGATGGCTAGAGGACAAATGTAAGGATGTAGAGGCTTATCTCACTAGGGGTAAGATAGATACTGCCTACAGGAAAATTAAAGAGCCCTTTGGAGAAAAGAGAACCACTTGTATGAATATCAAGAGCTCAGATGGAAACCCAGTTCTAAGCAAAAAAGTGAAAGCAGAAAGGTGGAAGACGTATATAGAGAGTCTATACAAGGGCGATATTCTTGAGAATGGAAGAAGAATGGAAGAGAAATGGATGAGAATGTAGATGAAGATGAAATGGGAGATATGAAACTGCGTGAAGAGTTTGACAGAGCACTGAAAGACCTAAGTCAAAATAAGACCCAGGGTGCAGACAACATTCCATTAAAAGTACTGATAGCCTTGGGCGAGCCAAGCCTAACAAAACTCTACCATCTAGTGAGCAAGATGTATGAGACAGGCGAAATACCCTCAGACTTCAAGAAGAATGTAATACATAATTCCAATCCCAAAGAAAGCAGGTTTTGACAGATGTGAAAATTACCGAACTATCAGTTTAATAAATCACAGCTGCAAAATACTAACACGAATTCTTTACAAACGAATGGAAAAACTGGTAGAAGCCGACCGAGGAGAAGATCAGTTTGGATTCCGTAGAAATGTTGAAACACGTGAGGCAATACTGACCCTTTGACTTATCTTAGAAGATAGATTGAGGAAAGGCAAAACTACATTTCTAGCATTTGTAGACTTAGAGAAAGCTTTTGACAATGTTGACTGGAGTGCTCTCTATCAAATTCCGAAGGTGGTAGGGGTAAAATACAGGGAGCGAAAGGCTATTTACAATTTGTACAGGAACCAGGTGACAGTTATAAGAGTCGAGGGGCATGAAAGGCAAGAAGTTGTTGGGAAGGGAGTGAGACAGGGTTGTAGCCTATCCCCGATGTTATTAAATCTGTATATTGAGCAAGCAGTAAAGGAAACAAAAGAAAAATTCGGAGTAGGTATTAAAGTCCATGGAGAAGAAATAAAAACGTTGAGGTTCGCCGATGACATTGTAATTCTGTCAGAGACAGCAAAGGACTTGGAAGAGTTGTTGAACGGAATGGACAGTGTCTTGAAAGGAGGATATAAGATGAACATCAACAAAAGCAAAATATGATAATGGAATGTAGTCGAATTAAGTTGGGTGATGCTGAGGGAATTAGATTAGGAAATGAGACACTGAAAGTAGTAAAGGAGTTTTGCTATTTGGGGAGAAAAATAACTGATGATGGATTTGTTAACATCGAGTATAGATTTAAGTGTCAGGAAGTTGTTTCTGAAAGTATTTGTATGGAGTGTAGCCATGTATGGAAGTGAAACGTGGACAATAAATAGAGAAGAGAAGCTTTCGAAATGTGGTGCTACAGAAGAATCCTGAAGAATAGATGGGCAGATCATATAACTAATGAGGAGGTACTGAATAGAATTGGGGAGAAGAGAAATTTGTGGCACAACGTGACTAGGACAAGCGATCGCTTGGTAGAACATATTCTGAGGCATCAAGGGATCACCAGTTTAGTATTGGAGGGCAGTGTGGAGGGTAAAAATCGTAGAGGGAGACCAACAGATGAATACACTAAGCAGATTCAGATGGATGTAGGTTGCAGTAGGTACCGGGAGTTGAAGCTTTGACAGGATAGAGTAGCATGGAGAGCTGCATCAAACCAGTCTCTGGACTGAAGACCAAAACAACAATAACAACACTACAAGATGGCAGATTAATGCAAGCGCGAGATAAGCCATTGAAAATGTGAAATTGTGGTACATTAATAACATATGTAGCCGCCAAATGTTGAATGCAAGCATGCAAAAGTGCACGCATTATGCTTTACAGGTGCTGGATGTCAGTTTGTGGGATGGAGCTCCACAGCTGTTGCACTTGGACGTTCAATACAGGGACGGTTAAAGCTGGTTGGGGATGATGCTGGAGTTGTCACCCAGCGATGTCCTATATGTGCTCGACTGGAGAGAGATGTGGTGATTGAGAAGGCCATGGGAATCTTGTCGACACTCTGTACAGCACGTTGGGTTACAGCAGCGGTATGTGGGCGAGCGCTATCCTGCTGGAAAACACTCCTTAGAGTGCTGTTTGTGAATGGCCGCACAACAGGGCGAATCACCAGACTGACGGACAATTTTGCACTGAGGGTGAGTGGGATAACCACGAGAGTGCTCCGTCTGTCATAAGAAATCGCATCACAGACAGTAACTCGAGGAGTTGGTGCAGTGTGTCTAGCATGCCGACAGACTGGGTGCAGGTCCTCAACTCTCCTCCTTCTAGCTGACATCACTGGCACCGAGGCGGAACCGGCTTCCTTCAGGAAACGCAACAGACCTCCAGCCTGCCCTACAACTATCTCTTGCCTGACATCACTGAAGTCGCAAATGGCGGTGGAATGCAAGCTGCAAGCCGCCTGGCTCGAAGTTATCGTTGAAGTAACAGATTTCTGACAGTTCGTCGCTTCACTTTGGTGCCAACTGCAGTTTAGATTTCTGCTACAGATGCAGTACGATGCGCCATACGCCAAATACGATGGTCTTCCTTCTCGTAGTGCCGCATGGGCGTCCAGAGTCCGCTCTTCTTGCTACTGTACATTCTCGTGAGCAGCGCTACCCGAAAACATACACAAAGGCTACAGTCCTGCCAAGTTTTTCTACAACACCGCAGAAGGAACAACCAGCATCTCGTGGTCGTATTACACGACCTCGTTCAAGCTTCCTTAGAAATTGATAATGGCGTCTTTTTCGCCTTAAGGGTATTCTTGACTAACATCAACTCACCACTTCCATTCTCAAAGATAACTGTCACTCGGGAGCATTACAAAGTGTATTTATAGCAAATCTGTTCCGCATTCTCATAGAGGCGCGAAATCTGAACAGTCATAATCTTTCACATATAGAAACAAACCTACCAACTTTCTTTCATGTCGCACAACTCCTTCTTGGTGACACGATTTTTTTTCCCGTCAGTGTACAATCGATTATCGCTGCTCATATGCTGATTAACCAAAACATTACGACCATCAGTATAATAGCATATTGCTCCATCTTTGGAAAGGAATAGAGCAGCGATTCAGTGTGGTATGGAATAGACGTTTGTTGGTCTCCAGAGGCACGTGACACCAGTCGTCTACACGCAGTCACACAGTTGTGCTGTTGGAAGATGCCATCGCCATCGGGGAAGATGTAGGCTTCCAGGTGGTTGGCTGTAATGTTCACGTACTCAGAAGCTGTCATGGTGACCCTGATTACTGCTACACGACCCGTGGAAGCCCAAATGAATCGACCCTCCCCCAAACCGCACTCTGGCATGCGTCTGTTGCATGGTGCATGTTTCAACCAGCTGTTCGCCTGGATGCCGACGTATCTGGACACGACCATCCACCTGATGAAGCAACAACTGTATTCATTATTCATCCGGTCAGGCGACACATTTCCAATGATCCAGAGTCCAAGCTAGATGGGCTCGTGTCCACTGCAGTTGTAATTGGCGAAGCTGTTGGGTCAGTATGGGAATTCGTATGGGTCACCAGCTTCTGAGGAGCATGGTCAAACTGTTCAGTGCGCAGTGCGCTCCGAAGCACTTGTATCTCCGCGACCACTGTACTCTTCCGCAATGCCGCTGAGTTACAGTGCAGACAGGCGTCCGACCTCCACACCCTGTGATGAGGCTGGAACGTAAACCGCTTTGTCGCCTGCTCGTGGTTTCACTCAAGCGCTTTCCGTAGGTGCGAACAACCGACCAGTTTCGCCGTTTCCCAGATGATGGATGTAGTTCCGAGGTGCCAGATCATAACAATCTTCCCCTTGTCAAATTCTCTTATACCAGTGGATTTTCCCATTGGGTCCCGTATCCCGCGTAGAATGATCTCCCATTCGTCTCTGCCCTGCCTGTACAGAAATATTTCAAAATAAAGGGCATAATTCTAGGTATGTAGGCTATACCCAATTAAAAAAGTTCACAACGTCTGTTCGGAAATGCTTGATTTCTGTGTTATGGCCTCCAAAACAGTGATATACACAAGAACATTTTTCTCATTGCCTTTACATTCGATGCACAAAACATCAAACTCTTGCTTTAATACAGGCCTTGCATCCATGTCTGATGGTCCTGCGATCGCGATCCAAAATTGTAGGAGTACTGTGTATTTTTATTTCCTTACAACCTGCCACGTTTCGATTCCGCATCAGCCGGCCGCGGTGGTCTAGCGGTTCAGGCACTTAGTCCGGAACCGCGGGACTCCTACGGTTGCAGGTTCGAATCCTGCCTCGGGCATAGATGTGTGTGATGTCCTTAGGTTAGTTAGGTTTAAGTAGTTCTAAGTTCTAGGGGACTCATGACCTCAGATGTTAAGTCCCATAGTGCTCAGAGCCATTTGAACCAATTTTGATTCCGCATCGATCCATGTCAGGCACTGGAGACGAATAAACTAAAGATTTTAATGCTCCCACAAGTAGAAGTGGATAGGGTCCAAATAAAGTGAGCGTGAAGGCGAAGCAACTGGGCCACGTCTATTTACTCATCGATTGGGAAATATGCAGTACAGATACAGGCGAGCCAAACGATTCCAGGAAGATTGTGTATGGCTTCCCCGTATGTCTGTCTATAGGTACAGGTTGTTTCATGATGTTTTGACGATTTCATATTTTAATAAAGCGTGCTAAGAACAAGATACAGAGACGGTGGTGCCTTGTATTGGCCGTGCGGAGTGTCAAGTTTCACCCCATATACATGTCTGTAATCCTGTGGCACTGGTCGAAGTGACATCGTGCGTTCGCTGTGGAGTGCTGTTTTTGCTATGGCGAATCAGTCGTGCACGTGCAACTTGCCTTTCGTAGGCATTTCAATACTTAATTGGATAAGAAACTTCGGTGCAACTGGCAATCCATACAAACGAAAGTCAACCGGCCTCGGAAAACCACCCGAGCTCCCGAGAACGCCAAACATGTGCTAGCAGTTTGCAGGCAAGCCATCGTCGTTCGTTACGAAAACTTGCTTCCGAAAACACGACGAGACACGTGCCACTCATACAGCAAGACCGTGCCAGTTCTCCGTGAGTCATTGGTAACCGCATAATTTACAAACGTGCTTGTGTCTAATGACCGCCTCGCTCGCGTGATTTAACCGCGGCAGACTTTTACCTGTGGGGTATTTGAAGGCGGGAACGTACTCAACCAGCCCAGAAGCTTTTAACAGGTAGAAGGTCCAATTCACTATGAAATTTCCAGAATTCCTTCAGTAGTTATGACAGATGTGGTCAAAAACTGGGTCCGCGAATGGACGTCTTAGTCCGACGCAGTAAGAAAACTTGAACCAAGTAGTTTGTGTGTTATTCGAATCAAAAATCGTCAAAACACTGTGAAACAACCAACTAACTCATTACCAATGCTACTCATCCACATGCCGGGGAGAACAACATTTGATAATGAAATAGAACAAATACATGTAAGTTTTCATATGCACATACGTGCTGAATATGAAACTTTCTGTAATTCCACTTCGAGTGTGCTGTGCTTTATGTGTGAATGAAGGCAGTAAAGTTCGGTTGTGTAGCACACTGCTGGCAGAACGTAACTCGTGCAGGGTAATTCGCTGATGACAGTGCCTGTACACGTCGCAGAAAATAAGGAAACATCTGTTAACTCTAAGCAACAGTCTCCAGAGAGCTGTGTTAGCGACATTCACTTGCAGCGCTAACGTCGGTAGAAGGAGTGCCGTGCACAGAATCCCGAACTTCCTCCTCTGTACCTGACAGTGTAGATCTCGGTCATTCTTTCTCCAAATCAGGAGATGTGAGCTTCCCATGAGCCGGATAAGATGCCTGTCATCTCGACTGCTAGTGAGTGATACGAGGCCGTTGGGATCCAGCACGGCGATCCGTATTACCCTCCTGAAACCACCGACTCCATATTCCGCTAACAGTCATTGGATCTTGACCAAGCGAGCAGCAATGTCGCGATACGATAAACCGCAATAGCGATAGGCTACAATCCGACCTTTACCAAAGTTGGAAACGTGATGGTACGCATTTCTCCTCCTTACACGAGGTATCACAACAACGTTTCACCAGGCAACGCCGGTCAACTGCTGTTTGTGTAGGAGAAATCGGTTGGAAACTTTCCTCATGTCAGCACGTTGTAGATGTCGCCACCGGCGCCAACCTTGTGTGAATGCTCTGAAAAGCTAATCATTAGCATATCACAGCATCTTCTTCCTGTCGGTTAAATTACACGTCTGTAGCACGTCATCTTCGTGGTGTAGCAATTTTAATGGCCAATAGTGTATATTCTGTCAAGGCAACTAACTATCTGCAGTAAGAAATACATTGCTGTGAATATCACTGTTTAGAAGACCGTAACTTGGAAACCAATCACTGCCGGACTCATGGTATAAAGAACTTTTTTTAATTCTCTGCATGAGAGGGACAAATACCTGGAATTATGTCCTCTGTTTCTAAATTAGCGTGCATATTTTCCTTGCCGCGCAATGGCCACGACGCCACCACGGGCATTCAGTCTCCATGTGGGCAGCGGTCATAACGCTGTGGCTCATCAGTGTACAGTATATGCGTATCTACAGGGTGTTTCAAAAATGATCGGTATATTTGAAACGGCAATAAAAACTAAACGAGCAGCGATAGAAATACACCGTTTGTTGCAATATTCTTGGGAAAACAGTACATTTTCAGGCGGACAAACTTTCGAAATTACAGTTGTTACAATTTTCAACAACAGATGGCGCTGCAAGTGATGTGAAAGGTATAGAAGACAACCAGTCTGTGGGTGCGCCATTCTGTACGTCGTCTGTCTGCTGTAAGCGTGTGCTGTTCACAACGTGCAAGTGTGCTGTGGACAACATGGTTTATTCCTTAGAACACAGGATTTTTCTGGTGTTGGAATTCCACCGCCTAGAACACAGTGTTGTTGCAACAAAACGAAGTTTTCAACGGAGGTTTAATGTAACCAAAGGACCGAAAAGCGATACAATAAAGGATCTGTTTGAAAAATTTCAACGGACTGGGAACGTGACGGATGAACGTGCTGGAAAGGTAGGGCGACCGCATACCGCAACCACAGAGGGCAACGCGCAGCTAGTGCAGCAGGTGATCCAACAGCGGCCTCAAGTTTCCGTTCACTGTGTTGCAGCTGCGGTCCAAATGACGCCAACGTCCACGTATGGTCTCATGCGCCAGAGTTTACACCTCTATCCATACTAAATTCAAACGCGGCAACCCCTCAGCGCCGCTACCATTGCTGCACGAGAGACATTTGCTAACGATATAGTGCACAGGATTGATGACGGCGACATGCATGTGGGCAGCATTTGGTTTACTGACGAAGCTTATTTTTACCTGGACGGCTTCGTCAATAAACAGAACTGGCGCATATGGGGAACCGAAAAGCCACATGTTGCAGTCCCATCGTCCCTGCATCCTCAAAAAGTACTGGTCTGGGCTGCCGTTTCTTCCAAAGGAATCATTGACCCATTTTTCAGATCCGAAACGATTACTGCATCACGCTATCTGGACATTCTTCGTGAATTTGTGGCGGTACAAACTGCCTTAGACGACACTGCGAACACCTCGTGGTTTATGCAAGATGGTGCCCGGCCACATCGCACGGCCGACGTCTTTAATTTCCTGAATGAATATTTCGATGATCGTGTGATTGCTTTGGGCTATCCGAAACATACAGGAGGCGGCGTGGATTGGCCTCCCTATTCGTCAGACATGAACCCCTGTGACTTCTTTCTGTGGGGACACTTGAAAGACCAGGTGTACCGCCAGAATCCAGGAACAATTGAACAGCTGAAGCAGTACATCTCATCTGCATGTGAAGCCATTCCGCCAGACACGTTGTCAGAGGTTTCGGGTAATTTCATTCAGAGACTACGCCATATTATTGCTACACATGGTGGATATATGGAAAATATCTTACTATAGAGTTTCGCAGACCGCAGCGCCATCTGTTGTTGACAATTGTAACTACTGTATTTTCGAAAGATTGTCTGCCTGAAAATGTACTGTTGTCCCAAGCATATTGCGACAAACGGTGTATTTCTATCGCTGCTCGTTTAGTTTGTATTGCCGTTTCAAATATATCGGTCATTTTTGAAACACCCTGTACTATCAAGTGGTTTAGGGTGTCCTGAAATATCACGATAAACAGTCACGGTAAGATGACTAATGCGCCCTCACTTCCAAGTGCAACAATATTGTGATTGAGTAATGTCAGAATGTATACAACGTGTCAGAGCCTCTATGAAAGAGTGCAATGCACCGTCATCTAGGAAGCAATGAATTATGGATAACTTGAAAACGAAGTATTTTTGAATATTTGTTTGTATGCAGATTTTCGTCCCTTGGTTTGGTATAAGAAACTGTCCCCAAAGTTTGCGAAACTATTTTTGAATCACCCTGTGCAGTCAGTTAAAAGCGTTGATATACTAGGGACCCCATATGACATGGATACGACAAACTTTATAAAACGTGTCAGTAACTGGCGGCTCTCATTAATCGAACACACGGGTGTCCACCAAACTGTTTCGACAACTAAGTGAACTGAAGGCTATCACAGCTATGATATGCAATAAATGTTATGCATGGAAGAAAACAAATGATACTTGTGACAGGATGGGCAAAGCTCTCTGCTCTTTGCATACATGAGCTCTCTCAGGCACGATAATTATGGGCCAAACACAGTGGAAGTATCATAACGCTGACGTAGCTCTTAGTAGCATAAATACTGCAGATACCAAGGACTGGAACAGTTACAACTGAAAGGCTTATTTCAATAGTGGTGCAAGTCCATTACCTCAACTTTTATGCCTATAACGCTTCTGAAATTAATGATCCAAACAAGCAGAAAGACAGGTTCATCTCTAGCAAGAAGCCATATGCTTGAATATTTCTGATATCTCAACTGCAGATTTTTCAGCGCTAATTTAACTTAAGAACTCTGTATCTCAAAATGAACAAAAATCGACTTGTACCACTAATGAAATAAGCCCTTCAATTGTGAGTACAGGCGAAGATTTTGAAACAAACTTTAATGCTTAAAATACACTCCTGGAAATTGAAATAAGAACACCGTGAATTCATTGTCCCAGGAAGGGAAACTTTATTGACACATTCCTGGGGTCAGATACATCATATGATCACACTGACAGAACCACAGGCACATAGACACAGGCAACAGAGCATGCACAATATCGGCACTAGTACAGTGTATATCCACCTTTCGCAGCAATGCAGGCTGCTATTCTCCCATGGAGACGATCGTAGAGAGGCTGGATGTAGTCCTGTGGAACGGCTTGAAATGCCATTTCCACCTGGCGCCTCAGTTGGACCAGCGTTCGTGCTGGGCGTGCAGACCGCGTGAGACGACGCTTCATCCAGTCCCAAACATGCACAATGGGGGACAGATCCGGAGATCTTTCTGGCCAGGGTAGTTGACTTACACCTTCTAGAGCACGTTGGGTGGCACGGGATACATGCGGACGTGCATTGTCCTGCTGGAACAGCAAATTCCCTTGCGCTCTAGGAATGGTAGAACGATGGGTTCGATGACGGTTTGGATGTACCGTGCACTATTCAGTGTCCCCTCGACGATCACCAGAGGTGTACGGCCAGTGTAGGAGATCGCTCCCCACATCATGATGCCGGGTGTTGGCCCTGTGTGCCTCGGTCGTATGCAGTCCTGATTGTGGCGCTCACCTGCACGGCGCCAAACACGCATACGACCATCATTGGCACCAAGGCAGAAGCGACTCTCATCGCTGAAGACGACACGTCTCCATTCGTCCCTCCATTCACGCCTGTCGCGTCACCACTGGAGGCGGGCTGCACGATGTTGGGGCGTGAGCGGAAGACGGCCTAACGGTGTGCGGGACCGTAGCCCAGCTTCATGGAGACGGTTGCGAATGGTCCTCGCCGATACCCCAGGAGCAACAGTGTCCCTAATTTGCTGGGAAATGGCGGTGAGGTCCCCTACGGCACTGCGTAGGATCCTACGGTCTTGGCGTGCATCCGTGCGTCGCTGCGGTCCGGTCCCAGGTCGACGGGCACGTGCACCTTCCGCCGACCACTGGCGACAACATCGATGTACTGTGGAGACCTCACGCCCCACGTGTTGAGCAATTCGGCCGTACGTCCACCCGGCCTCCCGCATGCCCACTATACGCCCTCGCTCACAGTCCGTCAACTGCACATACGGTTCACGTCCACGCTGTCGCGGCATGCTACCAGTGTTAAAGACTGCGATGGAGCTCCGTATGCCACGGCAAACTGGCTGACACTGACGGCGGCGGTGCACAAATGCTGCGCAGCTAGCGCCATTCGACGGCCAACACCGCGGTTCCTGGTGTGTCCGCTGTGCCGTGCGTGTGATCATTGCTTGTACAGCCCTCTCGCAGTGACCGGAGCAAGTATGGTGGGTCTGACACACCGGTGTCAATGTGTTCTTTTTTTCCATTTCCAGGAGTGTAATATAGCGCCAGTAATAGCACGTTAAAGAAATCAACGCAATGGAAGTACACATGTCATGAAACGGTATGGATTTGAAAAACGTAAATCACAAATTTTGGCAAATGAAATCACTGCGACACAAGACCAAAATGAGTTGAACTTTGTTAACAAAACCACGAACATGATTAACGGTGACTGCAAATCCGACGACCTCGTGGTGCGGACTGCACACAACTACCTGCGATTGGTCTGGTCGGAATCGTGGCCAAGTGCTCTATTAAATTCGTCGGACGTCATATGACACACAGCAAATCACATGTGTTTGGCATTACCAAACTTCCATTTGTTTCGACACGTGATGCATCAGTCTTCGCAAAGATAGAGAGAACAATGGATCCATAGACATACAGGGTGTTTCAAAAATGATCGGTATATTTGAAACGGCAATAAAAACTAAACGAGCAGCGACAGAAATACACTGTTTGTTGCAATATGCTTGGGAAAACAGTACATTTTCAGGCGGACAAACTTTCGAAATTACAGTTGTTACAATTTTCAACAACAGATGGCGCTGCAAGTGATGTGAAAGATATAGAAGACAACGCAGTCTGTGGGTGCGCCATTCTGTACGTCGTCTGTCTGCTGTAAGCGTGTGCTGTTCGCAACGTGCAAGTGTGCTGTGGACAACATGGTTTATTCCTTAGAACACAGGATTTTTCTGGTGTTGGAATTCCACCGCCTAGAACACAGTGTTGTTGCAACAAAACGAAGTTTTCAACGGAGGTTTAATGTAACCAAAGGACCGAAAAGCGATACAATAAAGGATCTGTTTGAAAAATTTCAACGGACTGGGAACGTGACGGATGAACGTGCTGGAAAGGTAGGGCGACCGCATACCGCAACCACAGAGGGCAACGCGCAGCTAGTGCAGCAGGTGATCCAACAGCGGCCTCAAGTTTCCGTTCACTGTGTTGCAGCTGCGGTCCAAATGACGCCAACGTCCACGTATGGTCTCATGCGCCAGAGTTTACACCTCTATCCATACTAAATTCAAACGCGGCAACCCCTCAGCGCCGCTACCATTGCTGCACGAGAGACATTTGCTAACGATATAGTGCACAGGATTGATGACGGCGACATGCATGTGGGCAGCATTTGGTTTACTGACGAAGCTTATTTTTACCTGGACGGCTTCGTCAATAAACAGAACTGGCGCATATGGGGAACCGAAAAGCCACATGTTGCAGTCCCATCGTCCCTGCATCCTCAAAAAGTACTGGTCTGGGCTGCCGTTTCTTCCAAAGGAATCATTGACCCATTTTTCAGATCCG
Source organism: Schistocerca gregaria (assembly GCF_023897955.1). NCBI lineage: Eukaryota > Metazoa > Arthropoda > Insecta > Orthoptera > Acrididae > Schistocerca > Schistocerca gregaria. The sequence continues at coordinate 906,378,666 of NC_064922.1, forward strand.
AAACGATTACTGCATCACGCTATCTGGACATTCTTCGTGAATTTGTGGCGGTACAAACTGCCTTAGACGACACTGCGAACACCTCGTGGTTTATGCAAGATGGTGCCCGGCCACATCGCACGGCCGACGTCTTTAATTTCCTGAATGAATATTTCGATGATCGTGTGATTGCTTTGGGCTATCCGAAACATACAGGAGGCGGCGTGGATTGGCCTCCCTATTCGTCAGACATGAACCCCTGTGACTTCTTTCTGTGGGGACACTTGAAAGACCAGGTGTACCGCCAGAATCCAGGAACAATTGAACAGCTGAAGCAGTACATCTCATCTGCATGTGAAGCCATTCCGCCAGACACGTTGTCAGAGGTTTCGGGTAATTTCATTCAGAGACTACGCCATATTATTGCTACACATGGTGGATATATGGAAAATATCTTACTATAGAGTTTCGCAGACCGCAGCGCCATCTGTTGTTGACAATTGTAACTACTGTATTTTCGAAAGATTGTCTGCCTGAAAATGTACTGTTGTCCCAAGCATATTGCAACAAACGGTGTATTTCTATCGCTGCTCGTTTAGTCTGTATTGCCGTTTCAAATATACCGGTCATTTTTGAAACACCCTGTATTATTTACATTAAGACCAGTCTACGACACAACAAACACACTCATCAACACAATAGTGAAATACCACGTTTAAGGTTATACTCGCAAAGTTCTGGATTATGATTGCAGACTGTACTGCGCATTCGTAAGTCCCGGCGACATGTTGTACTGTCTCCGTTGTTGGTGGTTCAAGTTGCGGCACACCTTGCGTGCCACAGTCGGTTGGGAAACTTCTGCCCCCTCCACTACTGCCGCAAAATGTTGCACTCTGTTTTCATTTGAAATAATTTCGGACATATGTGACAGAACATGACGTGCAACATGTTTCGGGACAAATATGTAGTAATGGAACCGGAACGTGGCAGGTATGTCGGCAGGAGGCAGAGCAAGCGGTTAATTGAGATTGCGTGTAACAGAAGCCGCATTCGAGCTTTTACGACGCCTGACAGGCTGCCAAGCTGAGCACCTGATGCTCGTTACCAAGTGGCCGGTAATGGCGCGCTTCCAAATGGTCTCCGCTAGTGCACCGCCACGCACGTGGCTTTCTAAAATCCGCTAATGAGGCATTCCCATCTGTTCTGCGTACTCCGAGGAGGTAATATATTGCGCATTCAAGGAAAAAATCTACTACTACCGGATTGATAAAATATTTCAGGCAGCCACTCGCCTATAAAACTAGTACCCATTCTATCAGAGTAGTCCGTTCACGGAATAAGGAACACACTGACGTCATGACTGAGGAACTTAAAAGTATTTAACCAAAACATTATGCGCTATACATGAAAGGTAGAAATCAAGGTTGCTCTCAGAAGAGGTAATAAAAATAGTAAAGGACTCATTCGATGTGAGAATGTCTTGTCAGAAACGAAAACCAGCACGATACGGTTAGCCGAGCCCTCGAAAGAAAACAAGGAGTCAGTTGCTTAATGCAATGGACATTTGCTCATAATCATAAAGCAAAACCCGCTCAGTAGCTGGACATGCTGAATGTAAACGTTAAACTTGTACTCGAGACCCTTACAGAGGTGAACGGATGTTTGCAGAACGAATAAAGGAGAACACATGAAATACATAGTATCAAGGCAAGTATACGCGTCCACCATAATTACTCTACCACTCAAACATTGGGGTTACACTAGCCTTGTGTGAGACGTTCCCAGGGGGGGGGGGGGGGGGGGGGGGGGGGGGCCTCCACTGGGAGCCGAACCGCATAACAACGCTAGGATCGGTGTGGGGCGGCGGTGTGGTGGGTGGACTGCTGTGGCCTGTTATGAGGTTGTGAACCACAGAGAGCTAGGCGGAACGAATCCTTTCCGTTGTTTCTAGGTCCCCTGTTCAATACACACACGCCATTAACATTTCTTGTTCCGTTCGCAAATATTCCTTAGAAATAATGACTGGCAGTAAACGGCAGTATGGTTATCTGATTTTCCCATCGGTCATTTTGTGAGATTTATTTGGCACCAAGTAATATACAGTACGCCACTGTTAACACCCAACTTAAAGGCAGCCATTTCGAATCCTTGCAGCGGGAAAAATTTTCACCCCCGTTATTTGACCTGTTGCAGGGAGAGAGGTAGTAGCGTAAGGTACTTGATCATCAGACTTCGCGTCAAACTCGCTGATTAATTTCCACACACCTCTACGTAGTGTGTCTTTGGCGTGAGGACATCTGGCAGTGTTGACGTAGATCTGTCAGTCAGATGGAGACAAGCCGTTTAGTATCGCTGGCGCCACTCCAGAGGAGTAAGCTGCGTGTGTGTTGGCATCGGGTGTCACCCTGTCCTTGCCTCACTCTCACAGGGTACAAGTATGACATCACGCTTACCGCACAGCCACTTAACACTCAATAGAATTTATTCCGCAATTTACACGCACCGTGAAAAAAGTGTCATTGAGCCCGGATGAAAAAAATCCTTTCCGATTAGATTACTGAATCTGCCCCTCGATGTCTCCCAGACAACAGTTTATACGCCTCTTTCTTTTGCATGTGGTGGTATTTCAAATAATCTAGACAGAAGCGAGCCACGCATTCGTTACGTAGAATATTACGTCGTTCTTCTGCATCACTATTGTTGTTTCCTTCTGAGCTGGTAACGGATTGCTACACAGTGGGATGGATTCGGCTTAAAATAAAACGCTTGGATTACTTATACACATATGAGATAAAATTTCGCCAGTAGCGTTGACATTTCAATAAAAACTCTATATGCATTAAAAGCGAAGTTTATTATTTCCGCTAACATGTTAAATCGTAATTTGTAGACAACAGCTGCTTTGCTTGTACAGGAGCTGCATGTATCATCTAAACACCTAACTAAAGCAGTAAAAATTCTTAAGACTGAAGCTGAAAATGAAATATGAATAGTTATTGGGGTTAATACCGAGTACATTTCCCGCAGCAAACTTATCAAGACGACCTACCAGGCCGTCTGTAACGTCTACCTGTGCTCAGGGAAAATAGTACATTTTTACTAAAACGCGCTAGCAAAAAACTTGCCCCGCCACGGTAGCAGCCTATCAGGAAAAACTGTCCAATCAAATGGCGCCTGCCACTCCTCCCCCCCCCCCCCCCCCCCAATCTCCCCTGCCCTTCCTCCCAATCCCACTTTTGATATTTTTGGTCAAATGATTGAGCGGAGCGAGAACTAGATTCCTTGGAAATTACGCAATAGATTATTGTCCGAATTTTCATAGCCAAATGAAGGGTGTGAAATGGACAAACGGGGTATCAAATTGACCAGTGTACGACCTAGTGTTTCAACAAAGAGTTAATAGCCTGAAAGCAAGCAGAATAATTACGAAAAACTTAATTAGCGATTCGAGGTAAAATTACGAAAAGAATTTTTTCCGAGTTTTCTTAGCTAAACGAAGACTGGGCGATGGACAAGTGGGGTATTAAATTGATCATTGTTCGGTCTAATTTTGCAAAAAAACAATTTAATCGTTTGAAAGTTAAGGAAAACTTAATTAGTGATTTCAGGGAAAATTACACAATGGATTTTCGTCCGAATTATCATAGACAAACGAAGAGTGGGAGATGGACAACAGGGGTATCAAAACTGACCAGTGTGAGGTCTAATTTTCTAACGAAAGATTTATTGCTTGAAAGTAACCTGGTTGATTAAGAAAAAAATAGGTGTTTAATGGAAAATTGTACAGTGGATGTTTGTCCGAATTCTCCTACCCAAACAAAGAGCGGGAAGTGGATGAGTGGGGTATCAAATTGACCAGACTGTGGTCTAGTTTTGCATAGAAGTATTTAGTCGCTTGAAAATAACCGGAGTAATTAAGAAAAATCTCATTAATGATTTGAGGGAAAACTGAGATATTTCACGAAAAGCTACTCGTGGCTATTTGGAAAGACATCAAAAGTAAATGGCATGAAAAGCCGCACACTCAGATTCGGCATTATTATCTGGTTAGAAACAACATGCTCTTCAAACGCTGCACTGTTGATGACAAGCTATGGGTACTTTGCATTCCAGACGATTTTGTTACTAAGCTCATTTGGTACATTCATTTCAGCTACGCACATTTTGGTCCACGAAAATGTTATCATATTCTTCGAACGACTTGTTATTTTAACAATATGGAAAAGAGAATTCGAAGAGTCTTGTCTATTTCTAAACTTCGTCAAAAGGCGAAACCATCTACTATCTCACATCGTGCTCCGTTGTTTCCTATCATTCCTTCTAAATTAAAAGAATTTGCTGCTGTTGATCTCCTGGGACCGCATGTCAGAACATCTAATGGATTTTCGTACGTTCTAGTTGCTGTTGAACTTACTTCAAAAACCGTTTCTTTCACTCCGTTACGTAAAGCCACTGGGCGGTCTGTATCCAACGCCTTTGTTAAAAATTTCTTACGTGAAGTTGGACACGTTAGTAAAGTCATTTCAGATAACGGACCGCAATTCATATCTGCTGTTTGGTCACCCATGCTTCGGAATCATAAAATCAAACCTGTTTTCATTGTACTCACCACATTGTAACCCGTCTGAACGGATTATGAAAGAAATCAATAAGCTTTGCAGACTTTATTGTCACAGAAAGCATCAGCATTGGGACAGATATTTACACTTATTTCAAAACGTGCTGAATGAAATGCCTCATGACTCCACTGCTTTACCACCTGTTCTTGTACTGAAGAATAAAGAACCACCGAACAAAATCAGAGAGCTTGTACCTTTTCCGAATACACGTAAACTTCGACACAAAGACATAATTTATTTGGCTATTAAAAATATAAAATCTGCAGCAGACAAAAGGAGAAAACTACACGACAAAGGAAATGCAAAGAAATTACATATTGATCAGAAAGTTCTCATTAAAGCTCATTCATTGTCCCATAAGAAGAAACACTTGAGCCACAAATTCTTTCTAGTTTACAATGGACCTAACAGAATCCGACGTATACCACATGATAATTGCGTTGAAGTTGAAACTCTGCGTACTAGGAAGAGTAAAGGTTTACACCACTTTTCACATGTAAAACCGTTTATTGAAAGATAATCTGCTTTTTAACTTTGTCTTTGCCATAAAACTTTTCACTTCACATTTCTAGTATGCTTTGTTTAAGAAACTGTTAACATGCAACAATGTTTGAAGTTAAATATCCAGTCTAGAACCTAGGGAACATTTTTAAACAGAAATTACGAATGCATTGTTATAGTGAACAGACGACACAGTGTTGTTATTTGTACATTCTTGCTTGTTAGTTGCACGATTACGTAACGACTATCAGGCTTACATACTTAGGACATATACTGGTACTGCTAATGAGATTTTAATGCAACATTTTGCTTTACTTGAAAGTACATTCTGGATTTAAAGTACTTTCTGTGAGATACCAGATGACACAGTGGCTAGTTTATGTGACAACTACACGATTTTATCACGACGCTACTAATGAGAGACGATTTACAATGTTGCTTTTGCGGTGTATCTGTTTTATCTCTGCACAGTTTTTCTGAATTATTCTGGAAAGTAAAACTTAGTAGTAACTTTTGTGGTATAGCTACAATGAGACAGCCTTTTCTGTAGCACAAAAATACGTTACAGCACAGTACTTTCTTCATCACGGGAATAAGCGTAATAACTAAGATATCTATACGCAAAGCATTTCACTTTTGTTTATCATGAGATAAGTACATTGACTTCTGCAGAACTTAGCTTTAGGAGGACGATAACTACGACACTTCCACAGAGATTATCTTACAACATGACGCAAGGTTTAGCGCTACAGTACACGTATTTGAGTGATTAATTTTGTACTTAAAACATTTATTTTTAAAGATTTTGAATTACAATGATATAAAGGTGTTCCCTGATACATTTCATTCCATTGCTGTAATCTGTAACACCTGAGGGTATAATTACATTAATCCTCAAGGGGTGCACGCTTACTTTGTGTACCATGTGTATGGCAAGCACAAGGAGCCCTAGCTAATATGGTATTTGCTTATACAACTTTACACATCGGTAGCATATTTCTCTGACACAGAATTACATAGCTATTTGATTATTTTAACAGAGAAGCAAACATATTTTTGCTACATCAGTGACACATGTTTACATAATTACACAGCTGGATAACTTCACACTTATGTAATTGTATTTTGTCCGTACTTTATGAACTGTTCATATTTTTTTTGAACCATTGTGATACTACGGGAGATTTGAATGATGTATTTGGTATGAGATCATGATTTTTAAAGTACGTTTGAGGTAGATGATACTATTGAAATGAGCAGAGAATATTTTCTAGGGTTTGAAATTATTGCAGAAAGCTACGACGTTTTTGAGTATGATGTTATTATTACGACGACGATGTGTATTATGCTGGTGAGTTAAGTTTATGATCAATAAGCTGTTGCTATATGAAGAATTTGATTATGCTACATATCTGTTAAAAAAGATATGTCGACGAATATGTATATGTGTAATAAGGTAAGGAATAATGAGTAGTGATTAGGGACTCTGGTTTGTGAAAAAGGTTGTTGGAAACCAAGAATCGTACTTATAGAGTTATGAAATGTATGTAAATGCTTGAATGTATTACAATGCCGACGAAAATTTTTTGGACACTGTTATATCAAAAGGATTTTGTTTCTACAGAATTGTAACGCAAATTCGTGACATGTGAAATATTTTTATATGAGACTGTCACTGTAGCGGAAACTGCTGTCGTAAATATTTTGGTAAGAAAGTTAAGTGACCACCTTCACGTAATGCGTCGTGGGCACCCAGCTGCGCGACAGACGCCTGGAAAAAAGCCATTAGTGTGTGTCTTTCAGAGGCACAGATGGAAAGGAAGAGAAAAAAGGCCATTATCCTCGCTATTGACATTCCTTTGTAGAAAGCATCGTAAATACAACACCCTCAAACTTGAAAACATGATTACACTGTAGAGTTCTTAGTTTATGATATTTGCTGAAATGAAATGATGAGAAACATTTCATGTCTATTGTCTTGCTAGTTGGAAGATTGTTTACTGCATTATGAAATGCCTTTGGCTAGCGAATGACGTTTCACGCCTTGCTTTGCCTATTTTGTTTAATATCTAGTATCTAGCTGCACTGCAGCATTGGTTAAAATAAAATTTAATAGATGTACTAATATAGTTATTTTATGCCTACAGATCCTGTAAAAAAATTTTATGGTCTACTTCCAAGAAAACGAGGGAACATAAATAGACATTTCCCTTCACAGGAACTGCATAAATAATTTTTTTACAGTTTGATAACTTGTCTGCTAGAGTAAGTTCTCGTGACACATCACTCTAGTGTTAAAATGTGACATAGGTATTAGACATGGCCATCTTTACTGTAATATTTTTCTGCTTGAGCTTTGTCATGTTTAGGTATAAGTTAATGCAATTGCTGCTGCTGTTTGCCAGGCATATTGCTACTAAATTTCACTTTGCATTACTCTGTTAAGCCAGTTTTACTACTGATTTATTTTTCTTGTTTGCTGCTCATTGCCTTATATTAGTTGTAATATTGCTGCTTGCAGTGCCTATTTGAATTTTTTGTCATTGCTGTTTGTGTTAATTGTTTTGTGCTGCTGCATTGCCTCATCCCTTAGTTTAGCATCAGAGCTCAGTAGATTTAAGTTAGCTTAAGGTGGGGTAGGCTATATGACAGAACGAGTTGTGATGAATTCGAAGAAATGCATTGAGAAGTTATATGAAAAAGATTTGGGCCAAAATGAGTATTGTACACTGAGAAATAAATATTTTGAAAGAAATATGAATAGAATACAGAAAGCAATTATAGATAGGACTTTTTGGGAATAATGATGAATGAAGGGAGATCTCCAAGAAGTAAAGAAAGTTTTGTTTGCAAAATACTGCAGAAAACAAACCCTGTCCTTTCCTTTTGTGTTATCCTTCTATGTGTTTGTGGTTGGTTGGTTGGTTTGTTTGTGGAAAGAGACCAGACAGCGTGGTCATCGGTCTCATCGGATTAGGGAAAGATGTGGAAGGAAGTCGGCCGTGCCCCTTCAGAGGAACCATCCCAGCATTTGCCTGGAGTGATTTAGGGAAATCACGGAAAACCTAAATCATGATGGCCGGACGCGGGATTGAACCATCGTCGATATGTGTTTGTGTTCCCTTGTCCATTTGTGTTTTTCCTGTCTTTATCTGTTTAGCTGATGTTGTTATGTTATAGAATTGTTCTGATAATATGTTATTTAGCTTGTAAAGATGCTTAGACATTATTTATTTTGTTTTATTTTAATGCTCATGTGTGAAATTAATGTTTCGAAAACTGTTCTCATTATTTTATGTATTCACTTATGTCATAATTCCTGTAACACTGATGTATTTGTTTATTTCTAGTCTTTTGTAAAGCCCCTATTACTACAAATGTTATCTGTATTGTTATGTTTTTATGATGTATTTTGTACCATTATTATTGTATTCTTATGTTATAAAATTGTAATTGACACCAGTTCATCAAATTAAGTAACTTGTAAGTTACATTTCACTTCACACGTTTCTGTTGGTCATAGTATATGGACAATATGTGAGAAGTAGGACTGATAGTGTTTGCAAGTGTGTTAATAATTCAGCAAGGGAGTGGTTAACAGCATTGCTGGTTCTAAGGACAATTAGAAAAAAACTTTGTGAGTGCGCAAGTGGTGGTTTATGGACTTGCTATATTGTCGCAAGACTCTTCAATGGTGATTGTGCACCTGCACAGTCTCAACAGATGGCTGCTGGCCATCTCTACAAAGACTACAGTGGGTCTGCGTCTTTGATGGCCCACCAGTACCATTATTTCTACAATGACTGCACTGGATCTGCACCTCTGGTGGCCCACCAATACCGTAATCTCTAACAAGACTACAGTGGTCTGTTCTGTGATGACCTACCTACCAATATTCTTCCAAACTTCGACTGACTCTGCGGTGGGTTTGCTCTGTTGTGGCCCATTACCTATCTGCATGTCAAGAGTCAGCGCTGTCTTTCCGTTGGAAGGACAACACTACTTCCTCAAGACTGCATGGAAATCCACTACTTCCATGTGCATTTTCTTTTACTGCACAGACTTTGAGAAAACACTGCAATTTTACTATGATGAATGATCAGGACCGTCTTTATGGACTGTGACAAAATTTTAGCTTTTGACCAACATTGTATCAATAAGTGTGGGCATTTGATTTCTTTGTTATTGTAATTATGAAAAAAAATTTCAAATCTGTATTGGCCACTGCCCAAAACAATTTGTAAATTTTTTGTGGGGAGCATGGGGGCTATGTAAGTTGGCTGTTTTGGTTTTTATTTTGGTAACGCCACCTCTGTATGAAAATCACTGGCTGTGCTGTGTGCAGTCTGTGGCTGGTTGGCATTGTTGTAGTACTCGCCATTGTAGCGTTGGGCAGTTGGCTGTTAACAGCACGTAGCATTGCACAGTTGGAGGTGAGCCACCAGCGGTGGTGGATGTGAGGAGAGAGATGGAGGAGTTTTGAAATTTGTAAGACTGGATGTCATGAACTGCTATGTATGTTATGACTTTTGAACGCTAGTAAGGTAAATACGTTGTTTGTTCTCTATAAAAATCTTTCATTTGCTAACTGTACCTATCAGTAGATAGTTCCTCCAGTAGTTTGAATCTTTTATTTAGCTGGCAGTAGTGGCGCTCGATGTATTGCAGTAGTTCGAGTAACGACGATTTTTGTGAGGTAAGCGATTTGTGAAACATATAGGTTAATGTTAGTCAGGGCCATTTTTTTGTAGGGATTTTTGAAGGTCAGATTGCGTTGCGCTAAAAATATTGTGTGTCAGTTTAAAAACAGTCTTGTATAATTTTTCTAAGGGGACGTTTCAAGTTAACAGAACAAAATATTACAATAAATAAGCAAGTAATTTTATAGTTAACGGAGGTCAGTGATCCAAACCCTTCAGAAAACACATCAAATGCAGTGCGTACTGAACGCCTACTTCGGTATAATGAAGCATAAAAATGGGTCACACCCAGAATTAGAGCAGTAACTCCCCCCATCGCAGCACAGTGTAAGGGAGATCGTACAAGTAAGAACGTTAAAATAAGTAATAAGTGAAAATACTGTGCATAATGTAGAACAACTCATTAAAGAGTACTACAGAATATTTGTCTCATGGATTACGCAGGCCGCGCTCATTTGCGGTACATGGTTTCGAGAAGCATTGAAAGGTGCATCGAATATTTCTCTACTGTGCTTGATTTCTTTTACATAAGTCATTTCAAAAAAAAAACATTTGACCGGTCTTCTTCAATTTTTCTTGTCTTTTCGCTTCAGTCACCGTAAATTTCCTGTTCTCACGTGTCAGTCAGTCTTGTCTCGGTATTAAGTTCCTGTTACAACATCACCATTGTTAATTATAATTCGATCTGAACTGCTCGCTAATTTGCTGGAAATGATTTGGCATGCAAACATGGCCTGTGGCTGCTGTGGAGAACTGATACAGAGCGCCTTCCACTTCGAGCCAGGCTCAAGTACGTCTCAGCGGAACGAGTCTGACACCAAGGAATAAATTGTCATACAGATCTCAAGAAAATTTCAAAGTGCTGTAGATACTTTCAGATTACTTTAAATGTTCAGAAATGTAATGTTTTCACTTCACGAAAAGCAGAACACTCTATGACCACAATATCAATGGGGCGCACCTAGTATCAGTAAACGCAAACAAATATACCTAGGTTTAACAATTTGTAGTGATATGAAGTGGAATGTGTAATTCTTACACAATGAGTCACCATGTTACATACACTTGTTCGTAAGTAATATTTTTATCGATTTATACTTATTTCTTCATACTGATGACTTTTGTACATGAATAATGCTGTTTTGTATTTTCTTGAATTTATATATAGCTATTGCGCAAATCTGAATTGCAAATTGCAATGTTGCTGGTCTACGTATAGGAATCGTCAATCATAAATGTCAGAATAGAGAGCAAAAAGGTCTAGGGAAGGGTCTCTGTGGTACGGAGACAGAAAAATACGAAAGGGAAAGGGGGAGCGCGCGGAAAGATTGTACGCCACTCGGGAACAATGGAAGAGCCGTACGGGAACCGCCAAGCTATGTCTTGATACAGCGAGTTGTCATAGACGCTAGAAGTTGTGGGATAGGCGCCTGCTACGAATACTTCATTCAACTTAAGTGTTACATTATAGAGTTTTAGCTTAATTTTCATTATTTAAAAACTGAACTTTAATGATTGCAGGTTGTTGTTGTTGTTGTGGTCTTCAGTCAGAGACTGGTTTGATGCAGCTCTCCATGCTATTCTATCCTGTGCAAGCTCCTTCATCTCCCAGTATCTACTGCAACCTACATCCTTCTGAATCTGCTTAGTGTATCCATCTCTTGGTCTCCCTCTACGATATTTACCCTCCACGCTTCCCTCCAATGCTAAATTTGTGATCCCTTGATGCCTCAGAACATGTCCTACCAACCGATCCCTTCTTCTAGTCAAGTTGTGCCACAAATTTCTCTTCTTCTCAAGGTATTATATAACAAATATTTAGCTTCAGACAATATCTGCTGTTAAGTTTATTCTCATTGCTAAAACAAAGACAAATACTTAATCAATGTACCATGGTGTCTATAGCAGTGAAAAATTAATAGTTTATTCAAAGCTTGCATTTAAGTAGTAATATTGTTGTTCAAAATAGTGCATGTCCGTCTTGGTCTTGCGACAGTAATTTTGCTTGCCTTAAACCTGTACACATATGTAATTTGGCTATTTCCTGTTTCGGATTCCATTTCAAAATTAATTTGCGTGATCTCCAGTTGCTCTCAAAAATAACGGTTAAAATTCGTGTTTACTTCCACAGATATTTAAGGATTTAATTTTGCTGTGAGCTACTAATATTAAATTAGCTGCAGTAGGTATACAAACAGTTACAAACGATTACATACGGTAAGTCACAGGTAAAGTAGGTTGTAGGATACTGTGGAAATGCAGTGAGTCTAGAAAGGTTACTGCTTACAAAACATACGTGAAACCCACTATAGAGTACTTCTCCATCTCTTCGCGACCATACCAAAAAGTAGCATCAAGCATGCTGAAAGTATGCAAAGAAAGCAGCAGGAATGGTCACAGATATACACTGAAGAGCCAAAGAAACTGGTACACCTGCCTAATATCGTGCAGGGCCCTCGCGAGCACGCAGGAGTGCCGCAACCCGACGTGGCTGGATTCGACTAACGTCTGAAGTAGTGATGGAGGTAATTGACACCATGGATGCTGCAGGGTTTTCCATAAATACGTAAGTGTATGAGGGAGTGGAGATCTCTTCTGAACAGCACGTTGCAAGGCGTCTCATATATGCTGAAAATGTTCATGTTTGGGTAGTTTGGAGGCCAGCGGAAGTGTTTATACTCAGAAGAGTGTTTCTGGAGTCTCTCTGTAGAAATTTTGCATGAGTGAGCTGTCGCATTCTCCTGCTGGAATTTCCCAAGTCCATTGGAATGCACAATGGACATGAATGGATGAGAGTGATCAGACAGGATGATTACGTACGTGTCACCTGTCAGAGTCGGATCTAGACGAATCAGGGGCCCCATAACACTCCAACTGCACACGCCCATTACAGAGCCTCCACCAGCTTGAACAGTCCCCTGGTCCTTATACCCGTACACGTCCATCCTCTCGATACAATTTCAAACGAGACTCGTCGGGCCAAGCAACGTGTTCCCAATCATCAACAGCCCATTGTCAGTGTTGACGGGCGCAGGTGAGACGTAAAACTTTGTGCCACGCAGTCATCAAGTGTAAAAGAGTGAGCCATCGGTTCCGAAAGCCTTGTATCGATGATGTTTCGTTGAATGGTTCGCACGCTGACACTTGTTGATGGCCCAGAGCTGGACCTTTTTGAGGAAGGGTTGCACTTCTGTCATATTCAAAGATTATCTTCAGTCGTCGTTGGTCCCGTTCTTGCAGGATCCTTTTCCGGCCACAGCTATGTCGGAGATTTAATGTTTTACCGGATTCTTGATATTGACGGTACACTCGTGAACAGGTCGTAGGGAAAATACCCACTTCATCTGTACCTCGCAGTTGCTGTGTCCCATCGCTCGTGCGCTGACTGTAACACCACGTTCAGACTCACTTAAATCTTGGTGACCTGCCATTGTAGCAGCAGTAACCGATCTAACAAGTCCGCCAGACACATGTTGTCTCATATAGGCGTTACAGAAGGCAGCGCCGTATTCTGCCTGTTTACATACCTCTGTATTCGAATACGCATGTCTGTTGTTGTTGTTGTGGTATTCAGTCCTGAGACTCGTGTGATGCAGCTCTCCATGCTACTCTATCCTGTGCAAACTTCTTCATCTCCCAGTACCTACTGCAGCCTACATCCTTCTGAAACTGCTTAGTGTATTCATCTCTTAGTCTCCCTCTATGATTTTTACCCTCCAGGGTGCCCTCCAGTACTAAATTGGTGATCCCTTGATGCCTCAGAACATGTCCTACCAACCGATCCCTTCTTCTAGTCACGTTGTGCCACAAACTCCTCTCTCCCCAATTCTATTCAATATCTCATCACTAGTTATTTATGTTTCACTTCCATACATAGCTACACTCCATACAAATATTTTCAGAAACGACTTCCTGACACTAAATCAATACTCGATGTTAACAAATTTCTCTTCTTCAGAAACGCTTTCCTTGCCTTGCCAGTCTACATTTCATATCCTCTCTACTTCGACCATCATCAGTTATTTTGCTCCCCAAATAGCAAAACTCCTTTACTACTTAAAGTGTCTCATTTCCTAATCTAATTCCCTCAGCATCACCCGACTTAATTCGACTACATTCCATTATCCTTGTTTTGTTTTTGTTGATGTTCATCTTTTACCCTCCTTTCAAGACACTGTCCATTCCGTTCAACTGCTCTTCCAAGTCCTTTGCTGTCTCTGACAGAATTACAATGTCATCGGCGAACCTTAAAGTTTTTATCTCTTCTCCGTGGATTTTAATAACTACTCCGAACTTTTCTTTTGTTTCCTTCACTGCTTGCTCAATATGCAGATTGAATAGCATTGGGGATAGGCTACAACCCTGTCTCACTCCCTTCCCAACCACTGCTTCCCTTCCATGTCCCTCGACTCTTATAACTGCCATCTGGTTTCTGTACAAATTGTAAATAGCCTTTAGTTCCCTGTATTTTACTCCTGCCACCTTCACAATTTGAAAGAGAGTAGTCCACTCAACATTGTCAAAAGCTTTCTCTAAGTCTACAAATGCTAGAAACGTAGGTTTGCCTTTCCTTAATCTTTCTTCTAAGATAAGTAGTAGGGTCAGTATTGCCTCACGCGTTCCAACATTTTTACGGAATCCAAACCGATCTTACTCGAGTTCGGCTTCTACAAGTTTTTCCATTTTTCTGTAAAGAATTCGCGTTTGTATTTTGCAGCTGAGATTTATTAAACTGATAGTTCGGTAATTTTCACATCTGTCAACACTTGCTTTCTTTGGGAACGGAATTATTACATTCTTCTTGAAGTCTGAAGGTATTTTGTCTGTCTCATATATCTTGCTCACCAGGTGGTAGAGTTTTGTCAGGACTAACTCTCCCAAGGCCGTCAGTAGTTCTAATGGAATGTTGTCTACTCCCGGGGCCTTGTTTCGACTCAGGTCTTTCAGTGCTCTGTCAAACTCTTCACGCAATATCATATCTCCCACTTCATCTTCATCTACCCCTCCTCTTCCATAATATTGTCCTCAAGAACATCGCCCTTGTATAGTCCCTCTATATACTCCTTCCACCTTTCTGCTTTCCCTTCTTTGCTTAGAACTGGGTTTCCATCTGAAGTCTTGATATTCATAAAGTGGTTCCTCTTTCTCCAAAGGTTTCTTTAATTTTTCTGTAGGCAGTCCCTCGTGAGATAAGCCTCTACATCGTTACATTTGTCCTCTAGCCATCCCTGCTTAGCCATTTTGCACTTCCTGTCGATCTCACTTTTGAGACGATTGTGTTCCTATTTTGCCTGCTTCACTTACTGCATTTTTGTATTTTCTCCTTTCATCAATTAAGTTCAGTATCTCTTCTGTTGCCCAAGGATTTCTACTAGCCCTCGTCTTTTTACCTACTTGATCCTCTGCTGCCTTCACTATTTCATTCCTGAAAGCTACCCATTCTTCTTCTACTGTATTTCTTTCCCCCATTCCTGTGAATTGTTCCCTTAGAAACTCTGTACAACCTCTGGTTCTTTCAGTTTATTCAGTCCCATCTCCTTAAATTTCCACCTTTTTGCAGTTTCTTCAGTTTTAATCTACAGTTCGTAACCAATAGATTGTGGTCACAGTCCACATCTGCCCCTGGAAATGTCTTACAATTTAAAATCTGGTTCCTCAATCCCTGTCTTACCATTATATAATCTATCTGAAACTTCTAGTATTTCCAGGGTTCTTTCATTCTTCTTGAACCAAGTGTTAGCTATGATTAAGTCATGCTCAATACAAAATTCTACCAGGCGGCTTCCTCTTTCTTTTCTTACCCCCAATCCATATTCACCTACTACGTTCCCTTCTCTTCCTCTTGCTACTGTCGAATTTCAGTCACTCATGACTATTAAATTTTCGTCTCCCTTCACTATCTGAATAATTTCTTTTGTTTCATCATAAATTTCATCAATTTCTTCATCATCTGCAGAGGTAGTTGGCATATAAACTTGTACTACTCTAGTACGCCTGGGATTCGTGTCTATCTTGGCCACAATAATGCGTTCAATATGCTGTTTGTAGTAGCTTACCCGCACTCCTATTTTATTATTCATTATTAGACCTACTCCTGCATTACCACTATTTTATTTTGTATTTATAACCCAGTATTCAACTGACCAAAAGTCTTGTTGCTACTACCACCGAACGTCACTAATTCTCACAATATCTAACTTTAACCTATCCATTTCCCTTTTTAAATTTTCTAACCTACCTGCCCAATTAAGGGATCTGACATTCCACTCTCTGATCCGTAGAATGCCAGTTTTCTTTCTCCTGATAACAACGGCCTCTGGGAGTAGTCCCCGCCCGGAGATCCGAATGGGGGACTATTTTCCCTCCGGAATATTTTACCCAAGAGGACGCCATCATCATTTAACCATACAGTAAAGCAGCATGGCCTCGGAAAAAATTACGGCTGTAGTTTCCCCTTGCTTTCAGCCGTTCGCAGTACCAGCACAGCAAGGCCGTTTTGGTTAATGTTGCAAGGCCAGATCAGTCAATCATCCAGACTGTTGCCCCTGCAACTACTGAAAAGGCTGCTGCCCCTCTTCAGGAACCACACGTTTGTCTAGCCTCTCAACAGATACCCCTCCATTGTGGTTGCACCAACGGTACGGCTATCTGTATCGCTGAGGCACGCAAGCCTCCCCACCAACGGCAAGGTCCATGGTTCATGGGGGGGGGGGGGGGGGGGGGGGTTCTTGCCGCTTCCATGTGTGTGTCCCCTGAGGAAGCCTCACGAGAAAACTGAACTGGCAGAAGCATGAAGACAGATGCCAGATATCCCAGAAAAGCCCACTTACGAAGTTCCACGAACCATCACTAAGGGTACCTTCAAACGTAACCACTTAGCTGCGCGTCTTAGCATCGCCGCCGATAGCGGATACTGCAGGTGTATGAGCGGCCGCGCACGCAGCCGCCGTGGCGCTGCTGACCGTCTACATCTACATCCATACTCCGCAAGCCACCTGACGGTGTGTGGTGGAGGGTACTTTGAGCACCTCTATCGGTTCTTCCTTCTATTCCAGTCTCGTATTGTTCGTGGAAACAAAGATTTTCGATATGCCTCTGCGTGGGCTGTAATCTCTCTGATTTTATAGTCATGGGCTCATCGCGAGACATATGTAGGAGGGAGCAATATAATGCTTGACTCCTCGGTGCCGGCCGCGGTGGTCTCGCGGTTCTAGGCGCGCAGTCCGGAACCGTGCGACTGCTACGGTCGCAGGTTCGAATCCTGCCTCGGGCATGGATGTGTGTGATGTCCTTAGGTTAGTTAGGTTTAAGTAGTTCTAAGTTCTAGGGGACTAATGACCACAGCAGTTGAGTCCCATAGTGCTCAGAGCCATTTGAACCGTTTGACTCCTCGGTGAAGGTATGTTCTCAAAACTTCAGCAAAAGCCCGTACCGAGCTACTGAGCGTCTGTCCTGCAGAGTCTTTCACTGGAGTTTATCTATCATCTCCGTAACGCTTTCGCGATTACTAAATGATGCTGTAGCGAAGCGCGCTGCTCTCCATTCGATCTTCTCTATCAACCCTATCTGGTACGGATCCCATACTTGTGAGCAATATTCAAGCAGTGGGCGAACAAGTGTACTGTAACCTACGTCCTTTGTTTTCGGATTGCATTTCTTTAGGATTCTTCCAATGAATCTCAGTCTGACATCTGCTTTGCCGACGATTAACTTTATATGATCATTCCATTTTAAATCACTCCTAATGCCTACTCCCAGATAATTTATGGAATTAACAGCTTACAGTTGCTGACCTGCTGTATTGTAGCTAAATGATAATGGATCTTTTTTTTCTATGTATTCACAGCACATTACACTTGTCTATATTGAGAGTCAATTGCCATTCCCTGCACCATGCGTCAATTCACTGCGGATCTTCCTGCATTTCAGTACAATTTTCCATTGTTGCAACCTCTCGATGTACTACAACATCATCTGCAAAAAGCCTCAGTGAACTTCCGACGTCATCCACAAAGTCATTTATGTATATTGTGAATAGCAACGGTCTTAAGACACTCCCCTGCGGCTCACCTAAAATCACTCTTACTTCGGAAGACTTCTCTCTATTGAGAATGACATGCTGCGTTCTGTTATCTGGGAACTCTTCAATCCAATCACACAATTGGTCTGATTGTCCATATGCTCTTACTTTGTTCATTAAACGGCTGTGAGAAACTGTACCGAACGCCTTGCGGAAGTCAAGAAAAACGGCATCTGCCTGGGAACCCTTGGCCTTCTGAGTCTCGTGGACGAATAGCGCGAGCTGGGTTTCACACGACCGTCTTTTTCGAGACCCATGCTGATTCCTACAGAGTAGATTTCTAGTCTCCGTAGCCTGCTTCGCCTCGAGTTCCGACAGCAAAAAGTGGCTTCTCTCGCGACTCTGCGAGATCCGTGATGGTCTCGTTCAGACTGCGGCGTTGCCGATGCACAAATCGTGGGCTACTTTGTTCCTAGTGCAGCAGCTGCTACAAAGAGGAAGTGGTTGGTTTGTACTGTCGCCGACAGTGGCGTTATGTACGTAAACACACGGACCAAACGTCAATACATAAATTTAGCCATTAATACTGAAAAGTAGCCTGGAATGTGGAAGATGAAATCTGACGATTACAGCAACGAGATCGCAAACTAGAATGCCTGGTAGCCCATGCTACGGAAATCCGAAACAAAATATCACTGGCATGTCCATAGCAGAGAAAAGCTTAACCGGTAAGAAAGATAATATTTTTTTCCACAGAATACCAGTAACACGGGAAATACTGTAGTAAATAAATTACATTACTAATTCAGTACATGGGAAGTTGTATTTCAAGGAAATATCTCAGCTGTATGTTAATCCTGATTTCAAATTTGACGTACATTTAAATCATTTACAAGCCCCCTCATTCATTAATTAATCAGCAATCTGTTCGTGTGCATTCAGCACCGTTTCGAGGCAGAGAGTTGTCTACTGGCATCTCATCCTCTAGTCCAGCAACACAAAGTGCGCCCACAAATCCCATCTCTTTTCCTGACGAAGTTATGCATATGGCAGTAATTTTCTATTGTAATTTGTACCCAGTCCTGTTGAAGACTTAATGAAATATCCTCCAGTTATTGCTCAGTGTTCTGCACAAAATGTGCAGAGCTTACAGCGCCACTAAGTCAGCAGAAGCGCTGGAAAGTAGTACTGTGTGAAGCCGGCTTACGTAACGCCCTTTGTATCGATCCCGCAGAAATTACCATTACAATGTTACTCTAATTACAGCGGTCAGAGAGGTATTCGAGCCATCATTCTTCCCGCACTCCCTATGCGAATGGTTGGGGAAGAAGCACCAACGTGCGTTACAGCAAGAAGAGTCCGCTGCGCACTTCACAAGAGTTAGCTGAGCGCCGACGTAGATGCAGAATACTGGCAGGTACGACTGGCGTTCGCTCGTCGATTAAGGGCGGCCAACTTTTGCAACCATCACACAGCCACTGAAGATTAAACGCTACAGTATTGACGTCCCATTCGGAACTTAACACTCTTCTTCTTGCAAATGCACGACGATCTTGTAACGTTAGAAGAAAACTCGAAGTAAAACCGTTTGGTACGTCATGCTCAACAACATGAAACTGAGAGACTCTACTGCTGTGTAATGGACATGAAAATGATACATGAGGCTTTCTACAGCGTACATAAGATGAGAAGCACGAACCTAACTTGCCGCGTTTTAACAGGATCCCCCCCCTTTTTTTTGTTTAATTTGTGTTAGGATATCACGGCTGTCAGTTCACGGCGTGTGTGAACCTTCTCGTTGTGTTGGCAGTGCAGACCGCTGGGTCTCCTGCGACAGGCGGGAGGACATCCTGAGGTCCACCCCCAAGCAGAGGCTTTCCAGCCGTGCGGAAGAAGAGCTTGCGGCCCACAAAGCGATGTCCGGCCCCCCCGGTGGACACCGAAATTGCACGTCAGACCCTCCACCTCACCCCAAGCCGACAAACTCCTCTCTCTCCTGTCACCAGCACTGCTGCCGCTTCTTGTAACCTGATCATTTCATCTCGTGTCCATTGTTCATCAAGTCCAAATAGTCCAAAGCCAACTACACAACACGACCGCCTCCATTGCCACAATTTAGCGTACAGACAACAGACGTCATTGAACTATATATTACAGTCCTTACACTGCCTAGCAACGAAAGACACATGAAATTCCCAACCTCTGTCTCTACCTACCAGATTAAGTGCAAATTACTAATGAGATATTTACGAGAGGTGTTCAATAAAAAAAATGTAACACATTTTTTCGCGGCCAATTCCAGCTAAAAAATGCGGAATGTATTGTGAGACACCGTGGGACATTCCCACTTCAGCCACTATGGTTTCATAGCTGGCGGCGCTATATGTAGACTTCAAAATGACGTCTGCATCGAAGGTGCATTCCAAGCAGAGAAATGTAATGGAGTTTCTATTTGCGGAAAGCCGTAGCATCTAAGATATTCATAGGACCTTGCAGGATGTCTACGGAGACCTGGAAGTGAACAAAAGCACGGTGAGTCATTGGGCGAGGCGTCCGTCATCATCGCGGCAAATTCGCGGAAACCTATCCGATCTCCCGCGGGCCGCACACAGCTATGACTCCAGCATGTTGGAACGTGCGGACACTCTGTTCCAAGAGATCGGCAGATTACAATCAAACAACTCGATGCACAACTCTGATTTCCTGCCTCAAGGTGCAACGATCAACTCTGAAGTTTATTGTGCTACCCTCAGAAAATTGAAGAAACGTCTTCAGCGAACTCATCGCCACAAAAATGCAAACGAACTTCTCCTTCTCCATGACAACGCAAGGCCTCACGAAGCCTGCACACCCGAGAGGAGCCCACAAAACTTCATTGGACTGCTCTTCCTCATCCACCCCACAACCAGCAGCACGCACCTTCCGACTTCCATACCTTCGGCCTGTAACGTATATGCTGCAAGTTAGCGCTATGTATAACGCCCTCACAACTAACGTTGGCCTCTTTGAGCAATTTTGTATTTGACCGTATTTCCACCTTATGGACAGAGGGTATCGAACATGGATTTTGTGACTATGGCAGTTAATAGAAAGCTGAAAGACTTTAATTTAGGGAATAATGAAAGTAGTAAAAGTTTTCGTGATTGAAATAATAAATGGTCGCCAGCCTATTGAGGCACAATAATGTGGGAACATTAAGTTCAAAGAAATTAACTACAATTTTGCAACAAGGACTTTCATTCCTTCTCTCTTTGTGAAGTGCAATGAATACACGCAGCTATCAGACGAACTGAGCAGTGGTTAGCAGTGGTTGTCACTCGCATGAATTAGCAGTCACAGAATGGTACTTTACTGCTGTTAGTAATAATCATCATCTCAACCATTCACCAATTCAGTACCCAAAAGTTTTCAAGAACATCAAGAGACTATCTAAACATTCATGGTGGTGTCTGTTTGCTCTATATCGTGTCTCCCTACCACTTTCGCGCAACGACGCTCTGAGCGTGGTTTTTAGGGAATTGACTAGTTTGAACCTGGGACCTGTTGCTGGTAAGGAGACGCCAGGCCACACATGACATGTAGAATTCAGAAGAGTTCAGTGAGACTAGCGATAATATAACCAAATACTTAATGATCTCAGCGTCAGCTCCACTGCACTCCCTGTAAAAGAATCTTAATACTAACTAAATTTAGTGGAAGGGGTTCAAGGCTTTCCTATTTTTAGTTAGCTGGTAAAATAACGTCGAAAAAGCAGTTAAGTTTACCATTGCAAATTTTATTCTACTCACAAAACATTGTTCATAAATTGCACTGTTGATAAAAGGAAGTGTTTTAATACAGGATGGTAAAAACAAACTGCGTTCAACAAAAATGTGAACGAATATTCCCTGAATGGGTTTCCAAGTTCTACAATGGATTGAAGGATGACCTATGCCATATCACATCTATAATCTAGGTTTAAATTAAATTTCACAAAAGAGAAAACTATCAAAATGGTCTACAGTGACCCTCAATTATCTTTAATAACTTATCTAACTTGTCGTAAATTACAGTGGCTGATGTGGCTTCTCAATAACTATATAACAGAAAAATCATCGCGTTTCAGGTTTTTACTTCAAGTGGCAAATGTGAACACCATGAGCTTTAATTGACGATCGACACTAGTATTACGCAAAAAAGGAGGTGTAACAGATGAGACTTCTGCAGTTCTGAGTGAAGCTTTATGCGCTCAAAAATGCGGCATCGCGTGCGTTCATTACCTTGTCGGTGTTTAGGCAGCGTCAGGGCGGCAGCGGCCGGCGCAGCAGCCATCCAGCCCGCCGTCTCGGAACTAACCCTCCTAACTTCTCCTTACTACAATTTACCGAAGTTGGTTTAAAAAAAACTATCTGGCTCTGTTTTCATCCGACCAATCAGGGTCTCAATGTTAACCTTAAGCTCCGCCTACAAAAATTCTGTCTATCCAATGAGAAACGTTATTCTTTTCGTGGTGGGGCAATGCTTTTAAAGTTTGCAACGTAACAGAGACGCTAAAAAGTCTCACGCTAAAACCTGCAGCTGGTGTGGTCCTTTTAGCGTTATCGTAAGATCTATACTGTTCTTCTGGAGGGCTCTAGCTTTTAACATGGGCTGGGGTGTGGTCCTTGAAGTAACAGAGATGCGAAAAAGCCTCACGCTAAAACGTGCGGGTGGTGAGGTCCTAGTGGTTAGCTGGCGACGTGGGTGTCCAGTTCGTCCCTTATTGTAGGGCCTTCTAGCTTAACACGGTTCTGCTCTCGGCTTCTGTTCTCGTTTCTCCCCTGCATTTAGGCATTCTTGTGTTAGTCTGTGGTATTCCATTTGTTCACTCGTTACTCGTATTACTTTGATTAATTTAATGTCACGATTTATTCGGAGCTATGTGACATACTACTGGATTTACTTATCATGTCAGGGTTTTCATGGAAGGTGTTGGATTTGCCTGACACCTTACAACTAAGTGGAGCTTGAAAGACTCCTGGTTTAACTAACACAAAAACATCACAAATGCAATAAAATAACACTGTACAAACACCTTTTTTGTACTCTTTGTTTTATGGAAATACTTCAAATTCCTTTAGTAAAAGCAAATTTTTAATTTAACTTTCTCATAATAGTAAAGAATACAGTGGGGCCCATAAACTGTCATTTACTCTACAGGCAAATTCAGTGACCTTTACAGAGACAAATGGCATTACACTAATATGGATTTCTAACCCCACTTGTATTTGTTTATATTTCAATACTATATAGCAATTTACTCAAATGATATTCTCAAATAAAACTTCAGAAATTAGTTCATGGTAATAGTCAAAGCAAAATCAAATTTCCTATAAGTCAAATTATGTGCCTTTTTCGTTGCCGGTGAAGCAGGTGGTTTAACTAGCAACATTTACACACTTTAGCACTAAAACTTTGGCACATTCAAAGTAGAAACAATTATTATCCAGAAAGAGGATACTCGGTCTTTTGCACGTTTAGGATAGCACCCTTAAACGGTTTTACGATCATGACAAGTCCAAAGTTCACACACATATTTTATCACTTGAATTATTATTGAAAAAGTACACACACAAACATGCTGGTCCATACTAAGATACATATTTGATTTCCTGAAGTTGGCGGAGCAGTAGCGCAACAGTGGTGGGAAGCATGTGGTGGCCATCTGGTCTCAAAAATGGTTCAAATGGCACTACACACTATAGAACTAAACATCTGGGGTCATCAGTCCCCTACACTTAGAACTACTTAAACCTAACTAACCTAAGGACATCACGCACATCCGTGCCCGAGGCAGGATTCGAACCTGCAACCGTAGCAGCAGCGCGGCTGTGGACTGAAGCGCCTAGAACAGCTCGGCCACAGTGGCCGGCTATCTGGTACCACCTCTCGCTATTTAATGCTCTTTCCAGATTTCTTCTTGGTGACGTATTAATCATTTTAGAGCCATTCCATAATACAAGACTACCATATTACAGCCGAAACCCCATCCGAGGCAATTTGAACATAAATCGGCTTCCGAATGCCTCTCTTGGCACCCACGGTGTTGACTATACAACTGCTGGCCACTGACTGCGTAATGCAGCCCAGATTGACAGCCACGTCCACCTTTTCCCGCTCGCCAAGCCCCTTCTGCAGCGGAGGGGGTTCCCTACACCTTTTCCTTTATATAATTCAGCTTCCCTATGTATGAACCAGTAATCAAAGTACAATTTCTCTTTTACGAGCGTACATATTTTATGAGGCTTCATTATTTTTAAATATTATTAAATTTCCACTTTCCCTCTGACAATTCAAAGATCTTAACTAGTACAGAACAATCACTTCATAGCTAAATACACATGCACTACTGGCCATTAAAATTGCTACACCACGAAGATGATGTGCTACAGACGCGAAATTTAACCGACATGAAGATGATGCTGTGATATTCAAATGATTAGCTTTTCAGAGCATTCGCACAAGGTTGGCGCCGGTGGCGACGCCTGCAACGTGCTGACACGAGGAAAGTTTCCAACCGATTTCTCATGCACAAACAGCAGTTGACTGGCGTTGCCTGGTGAAACGTTGTTGTAATGCCTCGTTTAAGGAGGAGAAATGCGTACCACCACGTTTCCGACTTTGATAAAGGTCGGATTGTAGCCTATCGCTGTTGCTGCTGGCGTTGGTCGAGATCCAATGATTGTTTGCAGAATATGGAATCGGTGGGTTCAGAAGAGTAATACGGAACGCCGTGCTGGATCCCAACGGCCTCGTATCACTAACAGTCGAGATGAGAGGCATCTTATCCGCATGGCTGTAACGGATCGTGCAGCCACGTCTCGATCCTTGAGTCAACAGATGGGGACGCTTGCAAGACAACAACCATCTACACGAACATTTCGACGACGTTTGCAGCAGCATGGACTATCAGCTCGGAGACCATGGCGGCGGTTACGCTTGACGCTGCATCACAGACAGGAGCGCCTGCGATAGTATACTCAACGACGAACCTGGGTGCACGAATGGAAAAACGTCATTTTTTCGAATGAATCCACATTCTGTCTACAGCATCGTGGTGGTCGCATCCGTGTTTGGCGACATCGCGGTGAATGCACATTGGAAGCGTGCATTCGTCATCGCCATACTGGCGTTTCACCCTGCGTGATGGTATGGGGTGCCATTGGTTACACGTCTCGGTCACCTCTTGTTCGCATTGACGTCACTTTGAACAGTGAACGTTACATTCTAGATGTGTTACGACCCGTAGCTCTACCCTTCATTCGATCCCTACGAAACCCTACATTTCAGCAGGATAATGCACGACCGCATGTTGCAGGTCCTGTACGGGCCTTTCTGGATACAGAAAATGTTCGACTGCTGCCCTGGCCAACACATTCTCCAGATCTCTCACCAATTGAAAACGACTGGTCAATGGTGGCCGAACAACTGGCTCCTCACAATACGCCAGTCGCTACTCTTGATGAACGGTGGTATCGTGTTGAAGCTGCATGGGCAGCTGTACCTGTACACGCCATCCAAGCTCTGTTTGACTCAACGCCGAGGCGTATCAAGGCCGTTATTACGGGCAGAGGTGGTTGTTCTGGGTACTGATGTCTCAGGATCTATGCACCCAAATTGCGTGAAAATGTATTCACGTGTCAGTTCTAGTATAATATATTTGTCCAATGAATACCAGTTTATCATCTGCATTTCTTCTTGGTGTAGCAATTTTAATGGCCAGTAGTGTAATTACATAGCATGACCTATTTACAATCGATAATGGTGTTACATGCCCAATAAGGGATGCACTCCGAGGGAAGCAGTACGTGGATCATCAGGAGGTTGTTGATGCAGGACGTTGGCTCCGACGTCGATCGGTAGCGTTGCACTATGCAGGCAGATAGGCCCTCCCAGTAAGGCCGTCGCATTGAACGGAGATTCTGTTGAAAAATTGGGTTTTGTAGACAAAGGAGTGGAGAATAAAAGGATGTAAGAAAAGAATACATTATCCGTCGTAGGCTATATGTAATACACGACATGTAATACATGACATAGCAAATGGGCTTGATAATGGTTCACGGCCGAAATTAGCTAATGACGCGATTTTAATAAAACACAATACAGCCTACAACAGCAATGTTTTCTTTTATTAGTCACTTGGTGGCTGTGGATCCCCACGGAAGCAAAATAATAAGAGGTTTTGGAATGCTGCATAAAAAAACTTGCTTTCAGAAAAAAATGACTTGCCTTACTTACGGAATGTCCCATGTTAATAACCTACGTAAACTGATTTGAAACTCTCGCCTTCTAATTCTGATAAAAGTCTTTGCTTGAAATGTAATGAAAACTCAATCCAGTAATTCCTATTTTGCTAGCTAAGATAGCAGAGAAACGACAACTTGTCTACTCTCGATGAGCATGAAAACATCACATAGTAATACTGTATCTCTGGAGTGAGCTTTCAGATGTGCAGACAGAACTGTTGTCGCCAACATACATCATTACCAAAGTCATGCCACTGTAACACAGTGTGAACACCCTGAGTCGTAACTTATCTCTGGAACGATTAGTGTGTCGGCTCTTTCTCGTGTACGCGCTTTGTCGCGGCGCGATTGGTCGCGGTGGTCTACTTAAGCGCGCACGGAACGATTGAAAGGAAGTGGGCGCAGCATCGCGACACGCTGAAAGTTTTGCTGGTTACCGAGAGATGGCAGTGCTGGTCGTGTTGTGGTTGATGGTGGGCCGTACGAGCCTGGAGTTTGTTTTGGCGAAGTACAGAAACAACGTTCGTGAGTGAACGACTTGGCATGAGACCTCTTCCTACGTCCAGAGGCCAGTGCAGCCGTGCAGAGGCATGAATACAACAGTCTGCATCCTGTCACCGTGCTAAGACTTCTGTCTTCAGTTGTGTTCATCCTCGTGGATAATCTGTTATACCATCTAGGATATTTCTTGTAAGATTCACTGATGAATGGCCCTTTGCCGGCCGCGGTGGTCTCGCGGTTCTAGGCGCGCAGTCCGGAACCGTGCGACTGCTAAGGTCACAGGTTCGAATCCTGCCTCGGGCATGGATGTATGTGATGTCCTTAGGTTAGTTAGGGTTAAGTTGTTCTAAGATCTAGGGGACTGATGACCACAGCAGTTGAGTCCCATAGTGCTCAGAGCCATTTGAACCATTTGATGGCCCTTTACGACTTTCTCGTTGTGCTGTGGTACCTCAACTGTGCTATCGCGTTTGTATGTGGGACTTCCTTGCTCTGTAGGTGCTGTTGTGCTGACAAGTACTACCTGTTGAAGCAAAGCAAGCGCTGTATCATGTATAAGATACAGAGGCGAGCGAGTGCACGGGACTTACCCTAGTTCACTGCTAGTAGCGTCACGTCATCGTAACGCGCCTGCATATAGTATTGCACCACATTTAACATAAAAGTAAAAATTAAGATTTGTGTGTAAAACTTTGTTAAAGTATAGTTCTATGTAATAATGTTTCAGGTAACAAATCTTAATGTTATAAAATTAGTAGTTTACGTAAAATTCACGTTTTGAAAGAAAAATAGGAGGCGCTAAATAATGACGCTAGGAAGCCAAAATTTGGTGTGAAGGTGCAGTAAGAAGTCATTAATGAGTGGTGCTGGTTTCCAAAACCATAAAACTAAAATTGACTCCAGAATCCGCGTTTTTCGGAAAAATCAGAGGCGCGAAATAATAGAGCTACAATATTGAAAATTGGTAGGATGCTTCAGTTCACCCTAATAATAATAATGGAAATACCACAATCAGTTACCTCTTCTAGTTTTTTAGTAATTTAGTAAAAACTACTTTTGTGAGTAAAATGTACATAAGCATTATAGATTAAGTACTTTAAATTTTAATGATAAAACAAATTCTTTAAGACCAATGATCAGATAGGACAATTAACAAAGCTACACCAAGTTTTAGTCTTGTAGCATAATTAACAGCTGATACA
This sequence comes from Schistocerca gregaria, assembly GCF_023897955.1. Lineage (NCBI taxonomy): Eukaryota > Metazoa > Arthropoda > Insecta > Orthoptera > Acrididae > Schistocerca > Schistocerca gregaria. Next base: position 906,406,452 of record NC_064922.1, read on the forward strand.
AGTCTTGATAAAGCTATGGTTCAGAGGTAACAATCTACCGTTAGTTCCATTGTAAAAATTCTAGAGAGTAAAGTTTTAATTTTAGCGGGCTGAGATTTTCTACGTGCTTCTGTACTGCTCAGATGTATGTATACAAAAATTGAGAAGTTTGTAAAGCTATTATTAAATGTGATATTTAAGATTATGTGCCTGAGATAGCGGTCATTTGGAGGCCGCAGGCATCTGCATATGAACGGAAAGAACAGATGCTCTCTTGGCGGTACGCGCCAGAGCTATATAAAAAGAGCGGCAGAGGCAGTAGTAAGCTCACTCCGCATTAGACCAACGCCTAGTCCACGCGAGCTTAACGTCCGATCGCGCCTCGCCTCGGGTGACGTCATAGCGGGCTGTGACATGCGCGTACTTAGCAATGTAAACGGACATTGAAAATCGCGAGGACTGTACACCGTCCTGGATCGTTTAGACTTCGGTAACAAACTGTTATTGTGCCGTCCGTGTGAAGTATAATTCCGCGTGGCAAGTGGTGACTAACTCCACTTTTAAGGCGAGCATTAATCTTTTTTTTTTAATATTATTGCTCACTATTAATAGAGCACCGTTAGTTAGAGTAATGAACTATTCGGGAGGAACTTGCTGTAGAAGTCGCCTCTGAACTATTAAACTATTGGCTGACTTAACAATATTTAATGTCTTTAGCATTTTCAGAAGTTTCGAGTAATTTGTGTGAGCCTTTAAGATAATAAAATCTTGTTTGGAACTTTAAATTTTATTGAAGCAGCCCTAATCCCGTGAAGAACTATGGATATTTTTCGTTTAGCTGGGCTGTACAGGAATGTGGCCGTGCAGACTGGGAACTAAGGTCAGTAAGTTTCCCTTCGCTTTCTGACTGGCCACCAAATTAGTTGCCAGGCTCGCGTGATTTAAGGTGGCAATGTTCAACTTTCATTCAACATTAAACGACTTCTTCGCCGTCCCACATATGTTGCATCGGCAATAGTCTGTTACGTGAAATGAACATTCAAACAACTCATTCGACAACTTCTTCGCCGCCCCACATATGGTGCATCGGCCGGGAAAACTGAATTAAAAGCAAATAAAAGTGCTCGATGTGTGAAAGCGATTGGTATAAAATAAACGAACTCGGTAGGCAATAACAGGACACTGAATTGAACTAGTGTGGGAACAGTGTTACCAGTAAAGGCGGGTGTAGTGTATAAACAATAAGTGTCTACCGCTGTACGTTGGTTAGTGACGATGGTGAGGAAGGCGACGATGCTGGATCGCGGCTGCCGACGGCGCTGAGACTAAAGGAAGACGGTGCGTCATCGCGGAGCTGCGCTGATCTGCGAGACAGCTGCCGGCTGCGCCGAGCGGTCAACGGTGCCTTGCTGCCCCCCCCTGGAGCTGTTGCAGTAGGCGATTCCTGTGGCGGTACTCGACGCTACAGCTGCTGCTGCTGCCTTCAATACGTCGCGACGCGTCGCATCACGATTGCTGATACACCGCGACGACATCATTCGTCGAAATCAAGCATTTAAGTTAAGTCAAAGACTTTTAAAATATTTATTAACTGCTGCTAACAAACTAAAAGATATGGAAAGTAGTGTACATTTCAGAAGGGAACCGGTCTCTGACCAAGAATCCTCAGGATCAGGAATTGAGTTTAATGAGGATGGTTCCATTAATCCCTCAAATATTGAACTAGAACGTAATTTGTCACCAGTAAATTATGACTTTAATTTAAATGAGAGTGCAGGGATGCAATCAATAAGTGAAATAGAAGTCAAAAGGGAGCCAGTAGAGTTGCTAACTTTGTCAGGTAGTGAAACTGAGCTCAATATATCTCCAGCTCAGTCAAGTCAAGAGATACAAAGTATCAAGGTAGAAGCTCCGGATTGGATGCAAATACTGTTTGCCAAACTCGAATCAAACCAAAATAAAATTGAGGCTAAAATTGAAAATAGTAATAAAAAGTTGGAGAATAAAATTGAGGTTAGTAATAAAGAACTAAAAGAAGAACTGCAATCAAAATGGAATAGTTTGAATTATAAGATAGATGCTATTCATCATGACATTCAAGTAAAAGTAGGGCAACAGTTAACTAAAATGCATAGTACTTTCAAATGTGAAATAGATCAAATTCAAAAAAATTATCAAGAGGCAGATGAACTTTTGGAAGTGAGGTTGTCCGAGAGATTGAGCAACGAGTCCAAACTTTGCTCTGACAAAGTTAAAGAGGTACAAATTAAAGTAGATACTTGTCAGAAAAACATTGAGAAAGTAAAAGAAACCTGTACCGAAATTCGTGGTGCAGTGGAACAAAGATGTTCTGCCAGGATAGAAGCAGTAGAGTCACAAGTAGAGGAATTAAATACTAACATTGCTAACCTAGAAAATAGAGTAACCTCTGTTAATTCTAGTCATTCTACTGTACAGCATGTGACTTCAGTTGACGCCGCTTTTATAGGGTGTCGACAGTTTTTGCGCTTTGATCCTGATAAGTACATTCACCCTCTTGAATTTTGGAATGACTTTGAGGATGTTCTCCCCAACACTTGGTCAGAAAGAGAAAAAATTTCATTTATAAGAAGTCATTTGTCAGGTGATGCTTTGCGATGGTCAGCGGATGTAATGATCAAATGTAAAACTTTATCTGAATTTAAGTCTGCATTTCTCAACGAATACTGGTCACATAACAAACAAAATGATGTGTTAAGGGAATTCTGGAGTGGTAAGAAGTTTTTCCCAGGGCGTGAATCAGTAAAGGATTTCGCTAGGAAGTGGGTTTCAAGACTGTCACATTTGACAGAAAAGATGAAGCCAGATATGATCATTATGGGTTTAGAAGGTAAGCTGCCGTGGTACTGGCAGAAGAGGATCATTTCCGCCCCTAGAGATAATATAGACAAATTTATTGAATATCTGGAAAGAGTGGAAAGAGTAGCTGCTGCTGAGGAGCAGGTGCAGCAGAATAACAAATCTTCTAACAATCACGTACAAAATAATGGAAACGTGAACGTTAGAAATATGGAAGTTAGGCACACCAAAACAAACTATCGAAACCAAAGCCGTGGCAGAGGAAGAGGGGGTAGATACTCACCACGCTTTCGTAACAACTACTATGACGAAAGTGGAGAAGTAAATACTATGCCATTAAGACAAGAAGGGAGTCATGATGCTACTATATCTAGTGGTGTCACAGATGAACACAACAGGCCGCGTGTGGGAAACTAAATCCCGTCTATGAGGAAACTGGCGCTCACCAGGCGGTAACAGTAACACAGCCAGTAACGGAAACACAGACAATCAGCCAACATACACAGACAGACAACATGGATGACGAAATAAATACAGATAATACCAGTGATGTGTTAAGCCACTCTCACAAAATAGTGGATAGTATTTTGGATACACTAGAAAAATGGGTCAAGGAAGAACAGGAACTCAAGGTAGATAATGGGGAAGAAATAGATAATGGGTTTGAGTCTGATGGGAATAATGATGAAGTAAAAGCTTACATCTTCGATGAAAATGGCAATCTAAAAGCTGAAGTAGAAGTAGCAGAAGTAGAATCAGTACTGCAAAACTTTAGAGAGGAGGAAATGATGAATGAAGGGGATAGAAATAGTAACGAGGTGAAAGAATCTAGTAGCTGTGTAAACGTGCCACAAATGGTTGAAGGTGACGACATTCTTATGAACAGCAATATTGCGCAGGGACGCAGTTGCTCAGAGGTAGAGGATAGTTTGGCTGATGTGCAGCAAACAAAAGTAGAAAAAGTCGTCAGATGCTTCGATTTAAAGTTAGTGGACAGATTGGAGAAAGCAGCTAAGATTATAGAGCATGATGAGCCCCAGGATGTAAATGTAAATGTAATTGCAACTGATCAGAATTACTTTAGCTGGAAGAACATAGAACGAGATTTATTAGACGAGGTGTGTGAGCAACCTGTTCAATGTAAAATAACTCACCCTGTTATCAAAGTAAACATATCAGGAGTCACTGTGCGTTGTCTGCTTGACAGTGGCAGTGAAGCAAGTGCTTTATCACAAACATTTTTTGACACCATACCCAATAAAGAGAAGTTAACAGTTATGAAAGTAAGTGGCTTGAAGATTATAGGTGCTACTGGAAAAGTCTCTAGACCAGTTCAACACGAAGCTTTGATACCCATTGGTATAAATGACGTAGTAATAGATCATCCTTGTTTGATTGTGCTAGGCTTAAGTGTTGATATGTTGATTGGTACTGATTTCTTATCAAAGTACCAGGGAAAGATCAATTTTGATCAGAACAACTTAATTTTAACTTTACCTGACTCTAAAGTGATAAGAGAGTCTTTTATAGGAAGTCATATAGGCGGTAGTAATGAAACTTGGGAACTGCCTATTAGAGTAATAAAGAATAAAGGATACTTGCAGGAAAATTTGGTTTTCAGTAAGAATGAGGAAAGTGCTAAGGTTGAAGAGAGACACATTCTAAAGGAATTTAAAATTAACAGTAATTAATTACTGTAGGGAGTCTGCCACTCTTTGGCGGATACACGGTTTGGCGTACCGTGCAGTCCCAGCTGGGTGAAACTTTATTTCCTTTTCAAGTTTCATTCCCTTCTTCTGGTCTATCATAACAGGTAAGAATCACATATGTCTTCATGTTGTGTATATGCTATTAGGTTTTAAGTATTCTTAGTAAGGATCTACCTAGTGAATGGCAAAACAAAAGTCTGAGTACCAATAGGAGGCAAACATGGCTAAAATAAATAAATTAAAATATTTCATGTAATTGTAAAGGGTTAGAAACTACAACTAAGAGAGACACTTTGCAGTATACGAAGTACGGTATGAATATGAATAATCCATGAGATTATGCAGAAGGTAGTATGTTGCTAGAAATAAGGTTGTCTGAAGGAAAACAGCGTAAGAAGGTAATGCTCATAGAGGCAAGCAATGGCGTTTTAGAATTAAATAAATGGAGATGTGTGGAAGTGGTGTGAGGATCGCACCAAATATATAGAAACAGGACGTCAATAGGCTGACAAAAGGAAAAGGGAGAAAGAAGTGGAGAAATGAAGTATTTTTGAATCTGGAAGAAAAGGGAGAAAATGAATAAGGTGAAGAAGTGAAGTAAGTAAATTGAAGTAAATGATGTAGGATTAAAGAATAATTCCCTCACGTCTCGTGAAATGGTGAAAAACGCTAAATCTTGCTTGAGGCAAATAAATAGTTAAACAGACAACAGAAACACACAAATATTGGAAAATGCAGAAATTTGGAATCGGTATACTGAAAATAACTAATTTCTTTAGTAATTCATACAATAAAGCAAAGTGCTGGTCAGCAAATGACTTCTTTGATGAACTAATCCATACGATAATTAAGCCAGAGTACATTAAAACTAAAAGGTTACTCAATTTTCTAAGTTGAAGCAAGATCTTAATATATTAATTTGCTAAAAGAATTTTCACTATTTAGGAACCTAAAAGATTATTTATGAAAGAAGAAAGTAAGAGCTATTGTATCAGATACGACTTAGTGCTAAATGTCTTTCTGACAACTTCACAATTAGTAAAATAGTGCCAGAATATAAATTATAAAATGTACTTTGGCCTACCTTAGATATAAGTTGAAAACAGAAACTTAGACTGTATTGTCTGTTTCTCAGGGACATGCAGGCTGCATGAATGACTGACAACAAGCGGTAGGGAGATTGGAAGTAGAGACGCAAACCACAGTGAATACAATTTCCTCCCACAATTTTGTCAAACAGTGAAATTAAATGAGTGTTACAATAGAACACCCACCACAGTGCCGAGTATTATAGTAAAAGAAAAATGTGAGTGCGTTGCAGTGATAAAAGTCGTGTGTATTTTCTTTTTCAGGAAGAGACTGATTTTAAAGAAAAAAAAAATAATTATTTTGTAACCATTGAAAAATTTATATTTCCATGTAAATGTATGTAAATAATTTGTGAATGTCTTCTGTACTAGGTTTTCTATGTGTATATGAGTATGGTTATTTTGTGTATGTAGTAATAAGGAATTTCCTAAGAAGAAGCAACTTAAGTTGAAAGAGGTATACTAAAGTAATCCATCGCTTGTTTGTTCTTTTAGAAATTTAATTTTGTTCAAAAATAGATTTTCACGAAAATTAAAAAGGGGGTGATGAAGCAAAGCAAGCGCTGTATCATGTATAAGATACAGAGGCGAGCGAGTGCACGGGACTTACCCTAGTTCACTGCTAGTAGCGTCACGTCATCGTAACGCGCCTGCATATAGTATTGCACCACATTTAACATAAAAGTAAAAATTAAGATTTGTGTGTAAAACTTTGTTAAAGTATAGTTCTATGTAATAATGTTTCAGGTAACAAATCTTAATGTTATAAAATTAGTAGTTTACGTAAAATTCACGTTTTGAAAGAAAAATAGGAGGCGCTAAATAATGACGCTAGGAAGCCAAAATTTGGTGTGAAGGTGCAGTAAGAAGTCATTAATGAGTGGTGCTGGTTTCCAAAACCATAAAACTAAAATTGACTCCAGAATCCGCGTTTTTCGGAAAAATCAGAGGCGCGAAATAATAGAGCTACAATATTGAAAATTGGTAGGATGCTTCAGTTCACCCTAATAATAATAATGGAAATACCACAATCAGTTACCTCTTCTAGTTTTTTAGTAATTTAGTAAAAACTACTTTTGTGAGTAAAATGTACATAAGCATTATAGATTAAGTACTTTAAATTTTAATGATAAAACAAATTCTTTAAGACCAATGATCAGATAGGACAATTAACAAAGCTACACCAAGTTTTAGTCTTGTAGCATAATTAACAGCTGATACAAGTCTTGATAAAGCTATGGTTCAGAGGTAACAATCTACCGTTAGTTCCATTGTAAAAATTCTAGAGAGCAAAGTTTTAATTTTAGCGGGCTGAGATTTTCTACGTGCTTCTGTACTGCTCAGATGTATGTATACAAAAATTGAGAAGTTTGTAAAGCTATTATTAAATGTGATATTTAAGATTATGTGCCTGAGATAGCGGTCATTTGGAGGCCGCAGGCATCTGCATATGAACGGAAAGAACAGATGCTCTCTTGGCGGTACGCGCCGGAGCTATATAAAAAGAGCGGCAGAGGCAGTAGTAAGCTCACTCCGCATTAGACCAACGCCTAGTCCACGCGAGCTTAACGTCCGATCTCGCCTCGGGTGACGTCATAGCGGGCTGTGACATGCGCGTACTTAGCAATGTAAACGGACATTGAAAATCGCGAGGACTGTACACCGTCCTGGATCGTTTAGACTTCGGTAACAAACTGTTATTGTGCCGTCCGTGTGAAGTATAATTCCGCGTGGCAAGTGGTGACTAACTCCACTTTTAAGGCGAGCATTAATCTTTTTTTTTAATATTATTGCGAACTATTAATAGAGCACCGTTAGTTAGAGTAATGAACTATTCGGGAGGAACTTGCTGTAGAAGTCGCCTCTGAACTATTAAACGATTGGCTGACTTAACAATATTTAATGTCTTTAGCATTTTCAGAAGTTTCGAGTAATTTGTGTGAGCCTTTAAGATAATAAAATCTTGTTTGGAACTTTAAATTTTATTGAAGCAGCCCTAATCCCGTGAAGAACTATGGATATTTTTCGTTTAGCTGGGCTGTACAGGAATGTGGCCGTGCAGACTGGGAACTAAGGTCAGTAAGTTTCCCTTCGCTTTCTGACTGGCCACCAAATTAGTTGCCAGGCTCGCGTGATTTAAGGTGGCAATGTTCAACTTTCATTCAACATTAAACAACGACTTCTTCGCCGTCCCACATATGTTGCATCGGCAATAGTCTGTTACGTGAAATGAACATTCAAACAACTCATTCGACAACTTCTTCGCCGCCCCACACTGTGTCTACTGAGTAATTTACTGGGTCTAACTTACGAAAGCTGTGTAAATTCTTCAAACTATGTACAGCACGAGTACAGGAAATGCTACTGGAGTAATACCTATTTATTTAAAGCATTGTGCTGGCAAGTTCTATAAGAGCGACTGTGTTAACGTCTGATGTATTGTTTCAAGTCTGGTGTATTGAATAGCAGTGTATTGTGAGTCAACCGAAGTGCTGGTAAAGGTGTTTCTTACAGTACTAGATTATGTACTGGTCACCTCTGCTGAACTTCGTGCGCAAGCAACTCAAATTATGCAATGCCATTTTAGTTGTAATTCTAAAGATGTAATTTTATCTTAACCCTATAATGGTGTGCTGTTACTGCTTTGCGCACTGCTAGATTATTTCAAGAAGCTTCCTACTGACATCAATTGATGTTCAAAGTTGCAATGAAATTGTCTTACATGCTTTAAAGTATTGCAGTTTGCTTGAAAAACTTCGGGCTTATTGACTATTTGCCAGGCTGTATGTCAATATCGATGTAACGTCTTGCGCCGAGCGGGATTAGCCGAGCGGTCTAATGCACTGCAGTCATGGACTATGCAGCTGGTCCCGGCGGAGGTTCGAGTCCTCCCTCGGACATGGGTGTGTGTGTTTGACCTTAGGATAATTTAAGTTAAGTTGTGTGTAAGCTTAGGGACTGATGACCTTAGCAGTTAAGTCCCATAAGATAAAAAAAATAAAAAATCTTGCAGCACAAAAGGTTGGCTGCCTTCACAGTTGGCGAAAAACGAGCCATGTTCTAGTAGTACGCTTGGTGTGTTAGAGAAAAATCTTGTTTTCTAAGGTGGTTCGGCTGCACCTCAAGAGCTGCCGTGAGATCAGTATAACTGAGTCGGTCTACGACCGCGGAAGTAGTTAAGTAGTAAAGTACTGCTTAAAATTAATTTTATACTCTGCTGAATCATAGATTGAACTTTGACGTTACTATGCTCTATTGTTCCAGAAATTGTTAATGCAAATCTTAATATCAGAAACTAAAAGAATGCAGACCTTTCAAATTTGTATTTTTGGCAGGTATCGCAGTAATGTCCTGCTAACTCGTCTAGCAAGTAAACAATGGAACGTTAACTGCTAACCCATATTAAATGCACTCAGTTCCCACGTAAACAATATTAAGTACCCATTGACGAATTTTTAAAAGTAACATTTTGGGTAGAATTTATCATTTTAAAAATACATAGTTACTATGGATACTTTTGGAAACAATGATTTACTGAATAAAAAATCAGGTTGCATGCACTAGAAATGTCTTATTTATGAGATTTTATCAAAACTTTTACTGCGCGATTTCTCGAAACAACGAACTTGTTCTTCACCATTTCTTACGGCTGAGGTATTCAATTATTTTGTGGTGGCATTTCAAAATGGCTTCCAGTTACTTCCAATTACCCCAAAGTGAAAGTGACTTGAAAAACCTCGAATTTCGAGATATGGCATGCGGCAAATTTGCGGTACATCACTTTTTGAAATATTTTTCAGACTAAATTCTTCCATTTTTCTTTCTGGTATCGCTTTTCGATTCACTCATCCTTAGAAAAACTAAAACATTAATGGCACCCAATAATTCTGTGTCACAGGTACTAATTATACAGTTGCTTATTGCAACTACATCCTCTTAAAAAGTATAATGGCCTGGTGATCTGATATTCCAAAAGAAATAATATAGATTGCCGTATATAAATCTTACCTCCTGATGAAAACAGCTCGAAAAGTGTTTACACTTGTCGTAGTAACTGGCACACTCCCACGCTATGGTACCGAATATACTAATACTTATTTATATTTGTATCGTAAATGCAGTACATTGCCAATCAGTTACATAAATTCCCCAACGGTACTATCTGTTTATTACAGCGTATATCGTTATTTTCAACAAATAAAGCGTCTTTTATTAATATGGTAACCATAAACATACATTTGTGGTACTTGCATACGTTTTTCCTCTAATGTAAACAACTTTGTACGATCGTCACTGAAAAATTCCAGTTTTATATTGGCCATAAACGCATTACACTAAGCTCTCTCCATAGATATTCCTCCTATCTGGCACGTGCCAGCGATCTGCGGAGAGTATTGTCAACGGTAACAACTCTGGCGTCTCAAAATGACGCCTTAAAATTGCGGCGACTGATCACAAATTTATCTCTCTTCATCGGGGGCAGTAGACATACGTGTCATGTCACAACTAGCAGTCACTCATATTCGTCGACGATAAGCATGTTCCTCATGTCAGCAGTGTTTTGACGGGTCACTAAAAAGCGAAATACAGTTTTCCGTGGAAAAATAATTTAGTTAAGCAATGATGCACACGTAATTTTTTACGGAAAACGAGCACGAAAATCATCTGAAGTTATTTTTCAGAGGAATTATTCCAGAATGCAACTCTAGTGATTTAGGGAAGCCATGGAAATGGATATTACACGGTTGTGATAAAATCTCTCGAATTCATCATTCTTAACAGTCTAAGACTGGTAGCAAATACTTAGTCATTGTATAACGGATTGCATATAACTTAAATTTGCACGTATTAAAAGTTGGTTATGATAGTACAACACAAAACGGATTCAAATATCCCGTCGCTTTTCATATTAGTGAGGCTACAGTTGAGCTATAGGTGTACTCCTATGATACTAACAAGCTCTGAACCTAGGGATCTACACAAGGAACAGACCGCTCCCCATAAGATCATGTGAAGCATTAAGACAAACTTACCAACAGATATTATTCAGTATCTCCACATGGTCAAGGGTAGCCCATTTAAACATGGAAATTTGGGTACCATAGCTCACACATAAATAATGAGGAAAATTTTCATCAAAGTATCGAATGAAATAATAGGTCACAATAAAGTCTTGTTTATTGCTAAAATGCAGGGTCTTGAATAAATTACACCGGGAATTATTAAGTACACAATGGTTAAAATGGATTATTAAACGTACATGACAATATACTGGCATGGAGACGGGAGGTTGAATTGGAAACAAATTGCTAATAATGTCGTATAATTTGTTATGTCCATGTAAACTGCCAATGACTGCTGAATTAACTAACATATTAAAGGAGAGCCACTGAAGTACATGCGAGCACCAGTACCTTGAATGTTGAATCCAATTAGCTGAGTGCATGAATTACATCAGAGAAGTAAGAACTTAATTCGAAACAAATAACTTCCCATTCGCTTTGCTACCTTGTGCGCAAATGTTGCACACGTTTACCCCCGTTCTAAACTCAGATGCGAATGAAGACGTCTGTGATCGGTTCTGTGACACTGTCAAAACGACTATCAGCCGAAATGTTGTCTGCTGGAAGAGCAGACCCAGACCCTGTGTTCTCTCTCTAGAGCCCTCAGGCCCAGTATTCTTCTTCTTTTGCTCTGTCTCTCTCTCTCTCTCGTGCTCTAATACGAAGTGTTTGCGAAATTCTCCTTCTAAAACTTCTGCTGGTACTGCCAGCACCAGATTCTTCTTAACCAATCGCCGTAGGCCTTCAATTTCCATTTAATGACAAATTCATAAACATCCTAGAAATCTCTCTCTTCTTAAAGAATCTGCTGTGATTAATAAGTAATGCACATTCCACTCTTAGAGCAGCGAAAGAAAGCCGAAATTCCTTCCCACTACGAGTTGGATTTCATATTTCCCCCAGTGATACAGATAGGCTCACCAGCTCTCCCGTATTTCCCGGGATCTTCCGTATTTAGAGACATTTTTTCTTAATCTCCCTGCTTCCGTATTTTCAGGCTCAGTGGCCGTTTATCTCCCGTTTTTAACTTTATTTTTCAATCATTTAAATTTTGCACGCACTGTCAGGATTCGTTCGTAGACAGCAGACACAACTGATTCTATATCGACCTTCGACCATAGATGTCGACATTATGTTTATCGAATATCTTTGGAATGATCGACCGAAGCTTGGCAGTTAGATGTGACTTTGTTTCTGTGCCAGTGCTTACTGTGACTCGTCGTTAACTTGTTCAAGATTTTATGATGGGCAGCGAAGACAAAGATAAAACGCCACCAAAAAAAGAAAACAAAGTATATGTCTATATATATCTAACGAAATGGGAAGCTTTATTTTCCTAGATTGGACCAGCATGGTCAAATGCTTATAAAGCAAACTGCTCAATTTGCAAACGGGAGTTTAGCATCGCGCATGGCGCAAGAACGATTGTTTACAGCACATGAATACTTCAGGTACGGTAATAATTAGCAATCCGCAATTTTCTGAGTTGACATCTTGTATTTGCTTGTAGGTCACAAAAGCAATGCAAATGATGTAACTACTTCATCCAAAATAACTATGTTCTTCATCCCTCCGCACCTGAGCAAAGGCTTAACAAACGAAGATGTGAAAACCATTGCTGGTGAACTTTCGTTAGTCTACCACACAGTGCAACACAATCTAAGCTATAGGAGGTTGGGCTGTGCTATCAAACTTTCGAGAAACGTATTAGTGAATCTGATGTGTCAAACAAAATATCTTGCGGGCGAACTAAAGCTGAAATGATGATAATGAACGCAATGGCCCCAAGAAGTGTGAGTGATTTTCTGGAAGTTTTAAATGGCCCCAATACGTGTTTCATGTTCTTTTCTTTAGCAACAGATGCCTCCAATCTCCTAAACAGGAAAATGTTTCCAATTGTCATACGATATTTTGACCCCTTTAGCGGAATTGAAAACTAATTGCTGGATTTCGTAGAACAGGCAGATGAAAGTCCAATTGATGTCCATGATTGTTACAAAACTCACTGAAATCAAATAATTTGAATATCAGTAATATATCGTCATACTGTGCTGATGGTGCCAATATAAATCATGGCAAGCATAAATCAGTCATGAAACTATTAACTAAACAAAACGAAAAATCCTTAAAGCAAATTATTTTAACCATGTACTTCATAATGCAATGAAACGTGCTTGCAACTATTTACAATAAGTTGATGTTGAAGTTTTTGGTGTTAAAAATATATAGTCATTTTCCTGTTCTGCCAAACGAAGGGAAATGTTAAAACCATTTTTTGAATTTGTTGATGTGGAATGGGCTGAAATCTTGCGACATGTGGATACTAGATAGTTATCTCTCACTCCTGCTGTAGAACGGCTTTTAAAAAATTGGGAGCCTATAAAAAGCTATTTTAAAAGCATAGATGAATCAGACTGTCCTAAAGTTCTGAAAAAGTACTTTTGCAATGACAATACAGAAGGAGGAACACTTGTTCAAGCTTATATTAGTTTTTTGTGAATATTTGAAATGTTTTCATTCAAAAAGCAAAATATTTGGAGAATTCCGACCTTAGTATTATGGAATCTCATGACGCTGTAAACTTACTAATTAGTAAAATTAGGCAGAGAACGAAAGACAGATTTTTTGGTAGTGGTACCCATAAATTATTAGCCTCTGTTCTTGATTTAAATTTGAAATCTAGTAGTGAGAGCAACTTCATTGAATTCTATGATTGTTTATATTCTTACTTAGGTAGTAAATTTGATAATAGCTTAAAGAGTTTAATCCCACTATTTCTAAAAGGGGAATTGACATTCAGTGTCATGTATGCATTTGTGGAATATCTTAAGCTGGATTGTATTACGTTGTTGTTGTTGTTGTTGTTGTTGTCTTCAGTCCTGAGACTGGTTTGATGCAGCTCTCCATGCTACTCTATCCTGTGCAAGCTCCTTCATCTCCCAGTACCTACTGCAACCTACATCCTTCTGAATCTGCTTAGTGTATCCATCTCTTGGTCTCCCTCTACGATTTTAACCCTCCACGCTGCCCTCCAATACTAAATTTGTGATCCCTTGATGCCTCAGAACATGTCCTACCAACCGATCCCTTCTTCTAGTCAAGTTGTGCCACGAACTTCTCTTCTCCCCAAACCTATTCAATACCTCCTCATTAGTTACGTGATCTACCCACTTAATCTTCAACATTCTTCTGTAGCACCACATTTCGAAAGCTTCTATTCTCTTCTTGTTCAAACTATTTATCGTCCATGTTTCACATCCATACATGGCTACAATCCATACAAATACTTTCAGAAACGATTTACTGACACTTAAATTTATATTCAATGTTAATAAATTTCTCTTCTTCAGAAACGCTTTCCTTGCCATTGCCAGTCTACATTTTATATCCTCTCTACTTCGACCTTCATCAGTTAATTTGCTACCTTAATAGCAAAACTCCTTTACTACTTTAAGCGTCTCACTTCCTAATCTAATTCCCTCAGCATCACCCGACTTAATTCGACTACATTCCATTATCCTCGTTTTGCTTTTGTTGATGTTCATCTTATATCCTCCTTTCAAGACACTGTCAGTTCCGTTCAACTGCTCTTCCAAGTCCTTTGCTGTCTCTGACAGAATTACAATGTCATCGGCGAACCTTAAAGTTTTTATTTCTTCTCCATGGATTTTAATACCTACTCCAAATTTTTCTTTTGTTTCCTTTACTGCTTGCTCAATATACAGATTGAATAACATCGGGGACAGGCTACAACCCTGTCTCACTCCCTTCCCAACCACTGCTTCCCTTTCGTGTCCCTCGACTCTTATAACTGCCATCTGGTTTCTGTACAAATTGTAAATAGCCTTTCGCTCCCTGTATTTTACCGCTGCCACCTTCAGAAATTGAAAGAGATTATACCAATCAACATTGTCAAAAGCTTTCTCTAAGTCTACAAATGCTAGCAACGTAGGTTTGCATTTTCCTTAATCTTTCTTCTAAGATAAGTCGTAGGGTCAGTATTGCCTCACGTGTTCCAACATTTCTACGGAATCCAAACTGACCTTCCCCGAGGTCGGCTTCTACAAGATTTTCCATTTGTCTGTAAAGAATTCACGTTAGTATTTTGCAGCTGTGACTTATTAAACTGATAGTTCGGTAATTTTCACACATGTCAACACCTGCTTTCTTTGGGATTGGAATTAATATATTCTTCTTGAAGTCTGAAGGTATTTTGCTCACCAGGTGGTAGAGTTTTGTCAGGACTAACTCTCCCAAGGCTGTCAGTAGTTCTAATGGAATGTTGTCTACTCCCGGGGCCTTGTTTCCACTCAGGTCTTTCAGTGCTCTGTCAAACTCTTCACGCAGTATCGTATCTCCCATTTCATCTTCATCTACATCCCCTTCCAATTCCATAATATTGTCGTCAAGTACATCGCCCTTGTATAGACCCTCAATATAATCCTTATACCTTTGTGCTTTCCCATCTTTGCTTAGAATTGAGTTTCCATCTGAGCTCTTTTCTCCAAAGGACTCTTTAGTTTTCCTGTAGGTAGTATCTATCTTACCCCTAATTAGATAAGCCTCTATATCCTTACATTTGTCCTCTAGCCATGCCTGGTAAGCCATTTTGGACTCACTGTCGATCTCATTTTTGAGACGTTTGTATTCCTTTTTGCCTGCTTCATTTACTGCATTTTTATATTTTCTCCTTTCATCAATTAAATTCAATATTTCTTTGTTACCCAAGGATTTCTATTAGCCCTCGTCTTTTTACCTACTTGATCCTTCGCTGCCTTCACTACTTCATCCCTCAGAGCTACCCATTCTTCTTCTACTGTATTTCTTTCCCCAATTCCTGTGAATTGTTCCCTTATGCTCTCCCTGAAACTCTGTACAATCTCTGGTTCTTTCAGTTTATCCAGGTCCCATCTTATTAAATTCCCACATTTTTGCAATTTCTTCTATTTTAATTTACAGTTCATAACCAATAGATTGTAGTCAGTGTCCACATCTGCACCTGGAAATGTCTTACAATTTAAAACCTGGTTCCTAAATCACTGTCTTACCATTATATAATCTATCTGAAACCTGTCAATATCTCCAGGCTTCTTCCATGTATACAGCATTCTTTTATGATTCTTGAACCAAGTGTTACCTATGATTAAGTTGTGTTCTGTGCAAAATTCTACCAGGCGGCTTCCTCTTTCAGTTCTTAGCCCCAATCCATATTCACCTGCTATGTTTCTTTCTCTCCCTTTTCCTACGCTAGAATTCCAGTCACCCATGGCTATTAAATTTTCGTCTCCCTTCACTACCTGAATAATGTCTTTCATCTCATCATACATTTCTTCAATTTCATCTGCAGAGCTAGTTGGCATATAAACTTTTACTACTGTAGTAGGCATGGGCTTCGTGTCTATCTTGGGCACAATAATGCGGTCATTATGCTGTCTGTAGTAGCTTACCCACACTCCTATTTTTTTTATTCATGATTAAACCTACTCCTGCATTACTCCTATTTTATTTTGTATTTATAACCCTGTATTCACCTGACCAGAAGTCTTGTTCCTCCTGCCATCGAACTTCACTAATTCCCACTATATCTAACTTTAACCTATCCATTTCCCTTTTTAAATTTTCTAACCTACCTGCCCGATTAAGGGATCTGACATTCCCCGCTCCCATCCGTAGAACGCCAGTTTTCTTTCTCCTGATAACGACGTCTTCTTGAGTAGTCCCCGCCCCGAGATCCGAATGGGGAACTATTTTACCTCCGGAATATTTTACCCAAGAGGACGCCATCATCATTTAACCATACAATAAAGCTGCATGCCCTCGGGAAAAATTATGGCCGTAGTTTCCCCTTGCTTTCAACCGTTCGTAGTACCAGCACAGCAAGGCCGTTTTGGTTAATGTTGCAAGGCCAGATCAGTCAATCATCCAGACTGTTGCCCCTGCACCTACTGAAAAGGCTGCTGCCCCTCTTCAGGAACCACATGTTTGTCTGGCCTCTCAACAGATACCCCTCCGTTGTGGTTGCACCTACGGTATGGCTATCTGTATCGTTGAGGCACGCAAGCCTCCCCACCAACGGCAAGGTCCATGGTACATGGGGGAAAGGGATTGTATTAATGAAGATGAATTACATGAGGAGTTTTGTGGTTCTAAAGATGCAATTAAATGTGCTGTCTCTTTAGATGGTAATTTTAGCCAGATATGGATACAGGTTGTAATGTTGTTACATTAATTTAGTTTGAAAGTGGTGCTGATATTCATGACCATAAAAGTGGAATAAAAGCTGTGAGCTGTCTGGGGAAGTTAACCTTGCATTACAGCGCAACTGTTTCACCAGTTATCCAGTCTAGCTTACCAAATTCCCAACCAGACCAACATTAATTATAATCTTTTAATAGTCATACGAAAACTGGTGATATATACAAAAAAGAGAATTTAAATAAAAAGAAATAAATCACTTTATATTTGGAAATTTATTTTAACATTGATCATTGAAATTTCAGCATATTAAACTTGAGTCATAACTAAGCTGGTGCCTTATTTAGGATTGTGAAAATGTGAGTTTGTAATCTTACGGAACACATCAAATGTGGAGCCAAGATTGGGAGACTGCATACAACACTGCAGTCATAAATTAACACACGAAGAACGTTGAAACATATGCAAGGGGAAATTAACCACAACCAAACGATTCAATTTTCACCAGAAAAAGTTACGTTCGTAGCACAATCCTGTCCGTCATGTAATTACCACGCACTGGTATACTAAATTCATACTAACTCTCTGTAAAATCTTCCCGAAAAGAATAGCTGAGAGCTACTTTGATCATTACGCCACATGCTTCACGTGGTCAACTTTGTTTACACAAAGAGTGTACCTCCACAATAATTTTGATAATAAAAATAAATTAGATCAAAAAGCAGTTTACGAAAGAAAAACCGGGAACAGGTTACTATCGTCTTACTATTAACCTGATGGGTCAAACAATTGTATAAGCACGTGGTACTGGTCTCACAAAGTACACCCCACGTGGGTTGAACATAAAGAAAAGTTGCTATATTGAAAAATATTGTTAAGACGAGACGTTATAATCTCACGCACATTCATATTTAAGATTGATGATCTTAGTTAGAGTTACTGATCAACACGTGGTTCCACTTTACGTCACAAAGTAGTGACAAAGCAACTACTGGAAGATATTCTGAACTTCACACTCGAAATCCATTGCGTTGCAATTTAAGATAACATTAGATATTTTAGAGCTAAACCTAAAACGAAGGTGATTAAATTTTCAGTTAGGCTGAACTTAAGAAATCCATTGTCCTGCGGACTTAGCAGACACGCGCTTAGCCGGAGATCTTACCACTTCAGACGCTCGCCGCGGACAGACTGCCCTGCGCTCCTACCGAGCGTGCTTCCCGATACAAAACGGAAGTGACCAGAGAGGCAGCTTCCTCTTCCAACATGACAAGGGACGGACAGGAACATACTAAGAATGGAAAACCTCTCTGCTTCTAGAAAGCGTAGCTACCTGTTCTGACGTTGGTCCTACTGTTCTCTAGCAGACAGGCTTGTCTGCTACCCTGAAACATGCAACTAGAAATACATTTGCTCATTCGTCCTCTCACACAGAAGGGAAGGTGGATGACAGTTATCTTATCATATACAGTATATAAAAGAAAGCGGATGTGGGTTCTGTATGAGACTGTGTGACATGAATTACATATAAACTGAGTTTTAAAGTGTAATAGTGTGACAGATCGGTCTTGATTATGTGTAAAAGTAACACGTTTCACTGCTCAGTCCCCTCCCAGATAGTCAGAAACACCACAGTAGATTTGGAAGAGGAATTTATGCCGTAAATGACAACAGATTTAAGAAATTAACATGAAAGGAATCCAACAGAGACCTTTCAAGGTTTTTACAATTTTGAAATCAAATAATGCTAATTTTGAAAACTTGGGTAAGCTGGTTTGATTTGTTATGAGTACACCAGGAAGTAATGCTCACACTGAGAGAGTATTTTCTTTTATGAATAATAAGTGCACTGATGTAAGGAACGGAAGTAGCGCAAACTTAATCAAATCTGAACTACAAGTTGCCATGAATTTTCCTTATTCGTGTAGTGAATTCTTTGAATTTGTTAAAGATGATGTAAAACTACTGACTGAGGCAAATCTGTTGCAAAATATGTGTAAATAA
The DNA here is from genome assembly GCF_023897955.1 of Schistocerca gregaria. Taxonomy (NCBI): domain Eukaryota; kingdom Metazoa; phylum Arthropoda; class Insecta; order Orthoptera; family Acrididae; genus Schistocerca; species Schistocerca gregaria. Next base: position 906,425,328 of record NC_064922.1, read on the forward strand.
TTGTGATGTGTAAATAAATAGTCTACGTTTGCAAATACTGCTTTGATTTTTGGCAAAATTTTGCCGTGCTATTAATCTCCCTTATTATTTATCAAGGGTATAAGAATCTCCCTTATTTTCGTTTAGAAAAGTTGGTCGCCCTAGACAGAGGCTGCACGTAGGCACTCATGAGTTTTCCTCCCAGCTACAAAAATAATTTTTGTGAGTCAATCCGTCGCTCGCTTACAAAACTTATGCACCAATTACTGCTGATCTCCTTTGCGCCCAGCAGATTTCTCTCGTTCTGTGTGTATCATGTTTCCCCATCCCCTTGCAGATTCCTGTCCTTTTAGAAAGTACGCTTTCCACTGCAACCCACAACGCCAGGTCACAACTTGCTGAGTTCAGTCTACTCCACCCTCCCCACCCCCTCCTTATTCCTCCTGTGGCCGTTCCAAAGAACGCCCGTCGCCCAGTGTATACCTGCTAGCAACTCTTCCTTTTAGCCAAAGTAAAATTTTACGCAAGTCTGTATCTGCGGTCCTCGACTTCCCACATTCAGCCAGAGGATCCAGCTCACAGAAAAATTACACATTTTTCACAGCCATACAGAAATGAAATGAAGAACTAGTTATATTCACAATCATTGGTGATGTTTCATTTACTTGCATACTTTCATGCTTCACTTGTAATTTTAACCGATTTGGTGGTCAAATTTGAACAGTAGGTTATTAAGCCGATTAAGAAGCAGTTTTGAAAAACTACCCCGAACCAATCTTTTGTATGTACTCATTCAATCCGTTGTTATCAAGTGGCTCACGTTATCCCTTTTGGTTTGCTTTTTAGAAGCTATGACCATAGTTGCTACCATTCGTTGAACTTCAGTACCACTTTTTATTCACAGTGACATAATAGACATTGTGGGAAATTCCCATAAGCTAGTTCAAACACACGTGATATAAAAGCACTGCACCACTCGATTTCAACTAATTTTTAGTCACAGACTTTTGAGATAACAGAGCTGTCTCATTCTGAGCAGGAACTCAAATTATCTCGCTTCAGACAACTAGTTTCTCGCTGAACACAATAGTAAAACTGATATGAATTGATGAAATCATGCATACGAAAACGCTGGCTGTGGCACTTCCCATTAAGTCCTACACAATATCTGACACCACTTTGAAAGTCGTCATATCAAGTGATATATTTTAAATGCGTAACAATGATGTTACATTAAATTCCCATTTTAGTTCATTTTTGCTAAATTTGTCTTTTTCGCATTTTTACACGTCTACTCTTACGTCAATCTGATTCAAATATGCTTTAGATGCATACAGAACCGACAGTCTGTTAGGGACTCCCATTTCTATTGTAACGCGCTGAATTAAACAGAAATTCGTCCCTCGGCCACAATGTACAATATGTAATCTTGACGCACTCTTTTTTTGTATTATTGACTATTTTCCAAATCTGTAGATGGCCGGAGGTGACGGCGACAACCGGCAGTTTCGTGTTGTAATTATACAGACTGGAGCAAATAAAAGTAGCCCGGAGAACAGTCCCAGGGTACAAAGAAACTTAGCAGTCAATGATAAATACAGTACTAACATGATTATACCAGATGTTGAAAGTGACCACTTGGCACTTTGCGGCCCTGGACAGCGTGTTACCGAAAGGGCATCTAAGCTGGACTGCTGGAGTTGGTACAGTCTCATCCGAAATGTTCTGCTGCAGTTCTTAAAGACCACGAGGGTTGTTGCGAGACACCTTATACTTGAGGCGAAGTAAACGCACACTGCAGGCTGCCAGATAGGGCCACAACCATACTGACTTCTACTAACAACTCTGTGCGGCGTGAAGATTATGCAAATGTGCTCAAACGTTCGGCCGGCTGTATGGACAGTTACTCCATTCTACAGTTACTCCATTGTGTTGGAAGTGCGTCTCGGGGTGTGGCTACATGCATTCATTCACGTCCAATCGTATCCGCTCGCCCCGGCCACTTCTATTTGCACGTACATTGAACCATTGAACTTTGATTTAGGTTTTCTGTAGTTTCCCCAAAGTCAGTAAAGGGGTGGTACATTGATGTCGACACCACCGGTTTCTTTCACCAATCCAAGTTTGTGCTCCGTCTTTAATAATCTCGAAATCGGCTTCCCTTGGAAAGTTTCCCACTCCCGGGTTCCCGGGTTCGATTCCCGGCGGGGTCAGGGATTTTCTCTGTCTCGTGGTGGCTGGGTGTTGTGTGATGTCCTTAGGTTAGTTAGGTTTAAGTATTTCTAAGATCTAGCGGACTGATGACCATTGATGTTAAGTCCCATAGTGGTCAGAGCAAGCCACCTTGGAAAGTATTTCTTCTAGGTCAGGGATTCCCAACAAAATTTTCTCGAGGACCCCCTCATCGAGCATGATTGGTACCTTGTCATATCACAGCATCAAGTACCTAAAAAAGCCAAATTAAGAGTCTTTTTATACATTTTCTATTTTTGGTACTTAGAAAAAACATTGACTAATTCATTATTGAAAAAATTATTGAGTTTAAAACTTTTTCAATTTAGCCATCATTGTTATTGTTAAATTTTTTATTATTGCTCAAAATATTTGTCTTGAGATATTCATTATTGAAAAAAATATTGAGCTTAAAACTTTTTCAATTTAGCCATCATTGTTATTGTTAAATTTTTGATTATTGCTCAAAATATTTGTCTTGAGATATTCATTATTGAAAAAAATATTGGGCTTAAAACTTTTTCAACTTAGCCATCATTGTTATTGTTAAACTTTTGATTACTGCTCAAAATCTTTGTCTTCAAATCTGGGTGTTTAGTATAACAAACTCCTTAAAAAAATAATGGACCATTCTTGTCTGAAATGCGAGTTCCTGTGTAAAGTGACTGTCAGTTGTCAGCTGCAAAGAGGCAGGCTTACAGCAGAACTGTTTGCCTCAATCAAATTCTAGTTTTGCGCTAGAGTGGGCTAGTGTCAGTTGGCTCTAGGAAGACGCTAGACGCAGAAGATAGCGTTCGCTAAAGCTCTGCTCATGCAGGAACCTGCCAAAACAAAAAATATTATCATACGAAATACATTTAATATATTTTTTTATTCTAATAGCATCTTGCGGACCCCTCTGGCATAGCTCGCGGATCCCTGGGGCTCCGCGGACCACCTGTTGGGAACCACTGTTCTAGGTAATCTTAGAAAACAAATGTTAAATGTGATGGTCCGTTGACTCCAGTATAATTGGTGAATTCATAGATTAGGTTCTGCTTCAGTTGTAGAAGGGAAGTGGAGCGTCTGAGGCTATCTGTGCGTTTTATATGTGTTTTCGGTGATGACTACGAGCCCTACAACATGCCACAGGTATTTCCAATCACCTGTTACGTTTAGTGATAAGTGTGATAATTTTGGGCGACAATATAGACTCACAACCATTTCCCTTACGGCAAGCGCTTAATGGAAAGGGTTTTCTATTCCGTCCTGAGCCTGATCACGATTTTGTACTGTGGATACCTTTATGGACACTAGAAAAATAAGTTTTAATTGGTTTTCTGATGAGTGAATACAAAAATGAATAATAAAGTAATGAAAATACGGACCAGACGCTCCCTCCATTGGACGCTGCAGAGAAGTTCAGAATCTGAATAAATAATTTTGCTCGTTATATCGTGAATGAGAACAGACAACTGTCATTGTTGCTCCCTTCTTAAGTCTTATTACTCTAAGCAAAATATTTTTCTTCAACAGGATTTGAATCTGCAGTACGTACATCGTATAGCCTAGTGTTATCGAGATTGGTGTGGGGAGCAACGATTATGTGTCACACAGCAAGAAAGTGTTCAGACATTATGAATTACCTCGAAGAAAACTGTCTATTGACACATAGTCAACATCGTTCCTATGAAACACAACTATCTCTTTATTCACATGAAGTGTTGAGTGCTATTAACAAGGGACTTGAGATCGATTCCATATTTCTGGATTTACGGAAGGCTTTTGACATTGTACAACATGCCGCTCGCAGTGAAATTCCGTGATTATGGAATATCGTCCCTGTATTCGACTGGATTTGCGATTTCCTGTCAGGGAGGTCACAGTTCGCAGTAATTGACGGAAAGTCATCGAGAAAAACAGAAGTCATTTCTCGCATTCCCCAAGGTAGTGTTACAGACCCTTTTCTGTTCCTTATCTATATAAACGATTTGGGAGACAATTTGAGCAGCCGTCTTCTGTTGTTAGTAGATGACGCTGTCGTTTATCGACTAATAAAGACATCAGGAGATCAAAACAAACTGCAAAACGATTTAGAACAAATATCGTAATGGTGCGAAAAGTGGCAGTTAACCCTACATAACGAAAAGTGTGAGGTCATCCACAAGACTGCTAAAAGGAACTCGTTAAACTTCAGTTACACGATAAATCAGTCTAATCTAAAAGCCGTAAATTCAAGTAAATACCAAGATACTACAGTTACGAAGAACTTAAATTGGAAGGAACGCACAGAAAATGTTGTGGGGAAAGCTAACCAAAGACTGCGTTTTGTTGACAGGGCACTTGGAAAATGTAACAGATCTGCTAAGGAGACTGCCTACACTACACTTGTCCATCCTCTTTTAGAATACTGCTGCACGGTGAGGGATCCTTACCAGATAGGACTGACGGAGTGCATCGAAAAAGTTCAAAGAAGGGCAGCAAATTTTGTATTATCGCGAAATATGGGAGAGCGTGCAACAGAAATGATACAGGATTTGGGGTGGACATCATTAAAAGAAAGGCGTTTTTCGTTGCGACGGAATCTCCTTACGAAATTCCAATCACCAACTTTCTCCTACAAATGCGAAAATATTTTGTTGACACCGACCTACAGAGGGAGAAACGATCACCACGATAAAATAAGGGAAATCAGAGCTCGTACGGAAAGATATAGGTGTTCGTTCATTCCACGCACTAAACGAGATTAGAATAATAGAGAATTGTGAAGGTGGTTCGATGAACCCTCTGCCAGGCACTTAAATGTGATTTGCAGAGTACCGATGTAGATGTACGTGTAGATGCAGACGAAATAAATCTCGAGAGATGAAAAAACTGAAAAAGAATGTAGTGAAATCTGTAGTCAATTTTGTACGCAACGATACCTCACACGTTCTGTATAAGTATCACTAATCCTGTGTCCGAGGAAACTGAACGAAAAGCTGTACCATATGCTGCGTGTACGGTGTGGCGCCTCAGAAATACGTAGCAACAGATGCGTGCAGCGCTGAGTTAGTTGGCAGTCGAGCAATAGTTTCCAGTCAGCTCAGGGCCATCAAGCACCGCAGAGTGTAAACGGCTTCGCGGAACATAAGCAAACCGAGCCCATAATTCCAACCGCCGTGTCAAGAGCTGTTCTGGAGCAGCGTCGCATTAAGATTAAGTGCCTTTGATCGCCTGGAGCAAACACTGCGGAAAGATAACGTTTAGAGGAACTAACGCGATATACGACAGCTCGCGCCGAGCAACGAAAACAAACGGTGGATTTAATTTGCGCGTGCGCAAGCGCTGAGGATTCAGTGTTGCCATCTGTCTTCCAACACTGTCAGCCTGCTTGCTTTTGAGTGCCGCATTTAACCGACATAGAGCTGCTACGCTGCACACAGCTACTAGATAAAAGGTTCCGTGCTGACTCTGTACTCTGAATGAGTTAAATACATAGCTTCCAAATCACATCGCTAAGTGACATTGGCAAAGACCAGAAATTTTTATCGATACTTAAGTTCTTGTCGAATCAAATGCTCTCACCAATTCAAAATGATGTGCTGTATCATCACTTAACACTTCCGGGCTGATATGCCGTGGTCCATACATAAGACTCTCCCCTGAGTTTCGCCTTCGACTGCGTAAGGCATTCTCCGAGGACAATCGGCGAACTTATGTACGGACCACGGCATCTCAGCCCGAAAAGTTAAGTGATGACAACAGCTGCCGTGAAATCCTTCGTTCCAGGATGTACTGTATCCTTTCCATGTAGTGACAACCGAGGAAATTAAACTACTTTCATTACGAATAGTTTATCGATAAGTATAAAATCATACTAGGGCATCTAAATACTAATTTATTTATATCTTTCCGTATTTAAGTCATAGTTCCCTTGTGGTTTGTTAAGAGTAAAAAATATGCGAAAGTGAGGCACAAAACATAACAGAACTAGATCTGATAAACACCTGTTTCAAAACTGTTAGTAGCATTTGCAACGATTTCTCTCTTCAGTTACAAAAAAAACAAACAAAAAAACAAAAAAAAGAATGATCGTATGGTATTTATTGGCAGGGATATTCCCTTCAGGGTTCGGCCGCCGTATTGCAAGTCATTTTACTTCACGCCACTTCGGCGACTTGCGTGTCTTCAGTTACAAAGGCGAATGAAGAGAAAAATGGTGATGGCAACTGTCTTAAGAACATAGACCATAGATAACACAGATAGCGCACGCACCAATTTCTGCCGTGTTGACGCTAGGTAACCAATATCTCGTGGCAGCAAGGTAAACTCATCGCAAAAAGGTGAATCTCATCATTAAGCGCTATGCGAAATGGAGCTGACAGTTTTTCTCATTTGCACCTGAAATCAAGCATAGATTTTAACAATAAAATGACTCGTCGTATTGCTGTTAACCGTCATCTACTAACAGAGTTTACCTAATTTTTCCGAAATTCCTAATATTAATGCGATGGTTATCGTTATTACTCGTGGCCATTTGAAATGTATTGACAGTTCTTTTCACAAACGACAGAATTACTGTCATTTGGTGAATGCCTGTTTCACTGCACTGCCAGTCTAATACACCGCTTCTACAGTTGTAAAAGATGAACTATCGGTTTGGCAGGCAGCATTACTTTTCTGACGATTCCCAATCTATATCTATGAAATGTTTATTACGCTTTTATAAGAAATGAAATTCAATTATTTCCATAACGGCCGTCTTTTACCATAATAAAGAATTTATATGTTATGACTTCTGCTCCATCCAGTATAGATACCAAAACAATGGGCATAATATGTCAGGAAATACGTTGCAGAATGTCTGTAATGAGCTAGATATTAATGTTCTGTCATTTTAAAAGTCAGTCTTTCATAGAGTTCTACATCTAAGGATCAACGTACATTCTAACTTTCAACTCATGGAAATATATCTGGAGGATAGAAACAAGACTTATCTGAGCATATGTGAAGGTCATTAACTCTGCTTCTAGCAGAAAGAACAGCATTTGACCTGTAACAAGTCATAAATTGTACACTATAAATGCGTAATGACATAATCGGCTTCGTAACTCGTCACGTGACTTAGATATTGATTTCAGTAAAATGACGTCATGTGCAGTCTGTTATCTATGGTCTATGCTTAAGAACATAATGTTGCTAAGAATTTGCTATAAAGGTTACTTTGCTTAGATAATACTAACTGAGAACAAAGAGTTTGCTTAGAACACATTTTTAAAGGTTTTAATTCTGTTCACAGGCGTTGTTAGTTTGCCCCTAACAGAATGTCATATGCACAGAAAGGTATGAAAAGGGTCGCAAAAGTTACGCTGTCTTTCAGTATAGTTGAGAAATTTCTTTACACTATTTATTCATTCTGTTCACATACATTTAATAAGCTAACTATATTTCATCATCATAAATGGTTTGCTTTTTATGCACTTTTAAATTAACACTCGTATAAAATAATAGTTATTTTACATTATAGCAAATGCCCATATTTCTGTGCCAGAGAAAAAGGACGTTATTTTATTCTAATGTTAATCTAGAAATTCAATTAGTCAGTTACTTTCGGTGTTTTGTTAGTATAGTTACTTTTTAAATACCCAGTCAACATCACCATTCTTAACAAGTGTGTCTTCATCTGTTTTACGATTAAGCTGTCAGCCAGTTCATACATCTGCGGATTTCTATGTTTTGTAGTATGTAAATTTGCGCCTTTCGTTTTGTGCGAGTGGGATTTACAAATACTTTTCAATATTGTCGATAATGTGCCAAGAGTCAAATAACTGGATTAGTGTTTTTCTTTTTTTTTTTTTTTTTTTTTTTTTTTTTTTTTTTTTTTTTTTTTTTTTTTTTTTTTTTTTGTCTTTAGATGAAGTGCTGCACGGCGTTTGTTCAATCCTGAGCCCGGGTTTGAGTCATTCTGAGCAACGTAGAAGTGGTTCCAGTTTGGGAAGCTTCTTCTACGTACACACATTCATACTAGTAGTAGATGTTTTATGCTTCCTTTCATCACTTTTACAAGGATGTTGGATATGTGACAATAGTACAATAAAAAGAACATTATTGATATATACAAGCATTTACATACTTACAGGCCTAGGAAAACAAAGATGAGACAGGTAATCGTGGTCCTAAAGTAGGAACTATCCCGGAATTTGCCTCAAGTAATTCAGAGAGACCACGGAAGCCTATATCAGGATGGTAAGTCTGCTTCAAAAAGTGACACCTCATTCAGTTTATCCCAAGTGTACAATATTTGCAAAGAAGCTATTTAATAACGTAACCATAGAGTAAATATCTCTGGAGTGAGCACTCGCATGCGCAGAACAGATTTTGTGTTGTCAACATACATTACCGGTATGGTCACATGTTCTCGGGACGTCGTGTGTGTGTCCGTATAGTGCCCTGTATATTTAGAATGTCACTACATCCATAGTACAGATGGATTCTTTTCGTACATGTCGTGGCTTATTTATATTTTATGTGCAGACATTTTAACAGTATCCATTTGATACCGGGAATAAACCAGCTACGTAACTTTTACGGGCAAGTGATATTGCATTCTGCTTCTTTGCGTTAGGTGTCACAGTTCAGATGCACTCGATTTTTGGTAGTTTTTGGTATGATACGGAAATTTATAGTATTACAGAGCCTGACATACATTTTTGCAGTGATAGTGTTTTGAACATACTTTGGAATAGTTTGTGGGGACATAATTACTCCTCCTTATTTTCTGGAGCCACATCTTTACTCGCTGTTCATCCTTCGGGAAACTAAACTATAAATTGTGTTCTAGACACAATTAACATCGTCCCCTACTGTAACTTTATAGTAAACAAAAAGGTTTGGACACACATACTATACGAAGACAATTACAGACTCCCACTCTATTGAATTTATCTGTCTCCCGTCTTTCAAATCTATATACATAATCGACAAGTCACTGATAAATGCATGGAGGATAAAATTTGCTGAATCAACTAACCATTCCCTTTCCTGTTCCACTAGCAAATTTACGAGAGGAAGCGATTGTTTGGAAGCTTTTGTACGAGCCGTAATATCTATTATATAGTCATAAAACCGTAGAAAAATAGGACTACAGAATCAAGCCTTAATTATAGTGCGTCTCGAAATTTTTAAACATATATAGTGTCTCTTACTAATATGATAACTATAATTAGTGCTACATGGTATGTACCCATGAAAAGTTACTATCCCTCCTTTCACATATTTTTCTTTGCATCCGTAGCAACAACATTAAATCACCGTCGCTATTACACTATCAACAAACGGTGAAAACACAACAAAAACTCTTGATATTATAAACTTCAAACTCTGCGGAAAGCACATACGCACAGCGAAATCCCGAAAACACGTGACAATCCTGATTTAATGTTCACAACATGCTCAGAACGCAATGCTCACTCCAGAGATATTTACTCTATGAACGTAACAGCCAGTGCTACACTGTTCATTCATTCTCTTAGCCGCTGCACACGCTACAAACACTACACACGCGTCCAGTGTGATCCCAAGACTACTGTGACGATGTCTGGTTTACACTTGTAATCCTCAATTTACCATTTACTAACCTGAAAAAAAGGCTCAGCATACTCTTATGTGGGTTCGGAAAGAGGGTAAGATTTCAGTATTATACAGAGTGCAACAGGTAGAAGTGCAGATATTTTTCTGTGTGATACCTCAGCATGGACATACATCAGCTGTTTTCAACCCCTGCGTCGAACAGTCTTCCCACAAACAGGTCACAAACGTGGTCGTAACTGCACCAGTAAGTGGACTACACCTGTCAGTATAGATGGATCCTTTTGCGTCTGCTATTCAACACCTGATCTTTAATCCAGTCTCTTTAATATCGCTGGAAAATCTATTGTATAGTTTCGTTCCTTGGTAGAAAATGTTGTTTCGCTTTTTTTTTCTTTCTTATTCTCTCTGTGTAAACGCAAATTCACTGAAGATCTTCCACAGTCTTGGACAGAGCTGCATTTGCAGCAATTATTAGTGTTATGTTTAATGTGCACAACTGATTAGTAAACGTACTGACATTGTGTAGTTAAAATCCTCGGTGTTTCGAACAGATCTTTACCACGAACTCAACTCCTAATTTTGGTCGTTATGCTTATGGCCTTTTCCTGTAATTTAGGAACACTGTTCATATTTTGTTTGTTCCACGTAAAAGAAACCCACAGCTAAGAACTGAGTGTTCATTTGACCAATCCAAGCTAAGAGACACCTCCTGTTAAAAACTGCTGAGAGGGCTCTAAGGAAATAATATGCTTATGACATTCTGTTTGGAAGTATCTTTGTGTGTCCTCATCACTTCCAATGAGACTCTATATTGATTCCTAGAAATTTTGTATTTATTGCACAGTCTACAGAGTTGCCATCTGGGTTTAACAGTGTCACTTTCCCATTTCAAACTGAAATTCATGTCATTCGTTTTCTTTATGTTATGTTTCACTTTATTGCATATTGAGCAATAGTAAAGTTCCTTGAGGGCTTCATTTGCTTTTTCTACAGTGAGTTACCTTGTTTCTTCAGTGACTATAATATTTCTGTCATCAGCAAATAGAATGTTTTTCCCGTGACTAACACTATTGGGAAAATCATTGCTGTATGTCAGGAACATTACTGACCCTATATTAATATATTTTAGTTCTGTTTCACAAAAAGCTTAGTCTTATCTGAGGCATGTGGTACCTGTATACTTCGTACCCTATCTACTAGGGCTTCATTTGCTTTTTCTACATTCAGTTACCTTGTTTCTTCAGTGAGTATAATATTTCTGTCGTCAGCAGAGAGAATTTTTTTCCCCATGACTAACACTATTGGGAAAATCATTGCTGTGTACCAGGAACATTACTGACCCTATATTAATATATTTTGGTTCCGTTTCACAAAAAGCTTAGCCTTATTTGAGGCATATGGTAACTGTAGCATTTGTACCCTATCCACTATATATGTTTGCAGTCCGTCATTACCTGTGCTTCTTATTCCTGACGATTCTAGGCTATTTAGAATATTATGCCAACAGCATCAAAAATCTTATTAAGATCTAAAAATATGTCTTTGACACACTCATATGTGTCAAGTGCATCCAGTAATACTTTTGTGACTTTTACTGTTACTGATTCTGTACTTCCGGCACTTCAAAAAGCAAATTGTGATTCGTTTGGAAGGTAATTCGTTAATCTGTTTTCCAGGATTAGTTCTATTATTTCTGAGACCTGTGAAAGCAAGGAAATAGGTTGGTAGTTTCGTGTAGCTTCTGCATTAACTTTCTTTTGCAGAGGTAGAAATAAATCTTCCTTTCTTTAAAAAAAATACTCTAGAAATTTTCCTCATGTGAATGAATAATTTATTATGTTTAATAGGGGGGCTTGTATACTCCATATGCATTATTTCAGCACACACAGTACTTTATCTAAACCTACTGACACCTTATTTGGGTTTCGTACAGTCTTAATGGCCTTCTTATTCTGTGTGGCAACATGAAATGGAAAAAGTCTTAATGTTGATACCTTTTGTTCTATTAGAGGTTAACAGAGGTGTGAAGACAGCGAAGACAGCTTGAAATATGTGTACTGTTTACGTGGAGAGTCCCATCGAAGAACTAACGTCCTAAATGTTTTCCCGCTCAAGTAGAATTTTTTTGGCGTGAATTATTCACCACATTCACTATTACTAACTGGTTTTGATGAGGATATTTTTTTATGGTTTTGTCATTATGGTCAACGTCAGTGTACAAGGTAACTAGCAAATTTGATGAACTGCAGTTATTTATACTTCATGCGGCGCCTGCACTCAGTGAGCAATGTTGGGTAGGAAAAAAAGAAAGGGAGGACGACTAAGGTTAAACGTTTTGTCAAAGATGAGACCATTAGAGACGAAGCAGAAGTTTGGATTGAGTAAGATGAATAAGGAAACCGATTTCACCCTTTCAAAGGAAAGATCCACGCATTTGCCTCAATCGATTCAAATAAATCGTGGAAAACGTAAGTCAGGATGGTCTGATGGAATTTGAACCATTGTAGGTAAACCTACTAAAAAGAAAATAGTGGATGAGATCCAACAAAAAATATCTCAAACGACCAGTTTCAGTTCATTAAATGTAATCTTAATTTCTCCCATGTTTTTATCTGACACATTATGTCAGTATGAGCAGAAGAATGGAATTTTTGACAAGGGTGAAATGACACAATTTCTTAAATTTTTTCGCCTCTAAATCTACGACGTACTAAATAATGGTTACTAGAAGACTTAATAGAGAAATTAAGATTTGCCCCTGTTTATCGATCTGGTTATTTGTAGCTAGGTAACTGAAGAGATAAGAAGTTGACAGATTATCAACTTCTCCAGAGAGAATGAAGCTGACCTCAAATGTAGTTCTGCTTCACAGAGTGACCATGTTTCCACTCACCCAGTGAGCCAGGGCTACCTGTCCCAACCCCCTTCTCGCAGTAATCCAGAACACAGATAATTAGCAGCGTGAAATACGAAATTAATTGCAGATTAGGTGTAGGACGAATTTCCTGCAATCAGAATCATAAATCTGATAACCCAATGTTACGTCAGTATCAACAGATTATTTAATGGAAATGATACGATAATGTCTAGTGAATTGAACAGGATAATTCTGGGCCACTCCAGGAAGAATTCGATATCACACAGTTCCCAAATGCATTCTACAGTGCTACCAACTATTAGTTACAGCAGTAGCAGGAAGAGGATATTTCTACACCCGATATGTTTCATTAGCTGGCTGGCACTTGAGAAGTTCTCGCTAGTGTGACGGGAAAAAATCAAGAGAATTAAGCAGGATAATTCTGTGCCTCAGGAGGAATTAAGTTAATGATCATACAGTTGCGAAAAATAATCTGTGAGAATACCAAGTCTCAGACGATCAAACAGCGGAAAAAATTTCTGGGAAATACTCTAAATGTCTGACAGCTATGCTGTTATCCAAAGCCGGCACTAGCTGGCGATCGGTTTTACTGAACATTTTAGGATTGTGCAACATTATGTGACACCAGGTTCTTATTGCAGTTCCCATCGCAAACACTGTAACATGAAGGGAGTTCTCCAAGCTTCCCATCCAGGAGTCTGTTTCCATTCAGATATTCCTTCCACCCACAGCTTCTTACTATTACATTTTTCTTCAGATTGAGCTTCATGTTATTTTAATATCATCTGGATGATAAAAATGTTGCTAAGAAAAGATAACAACTACAACAATAAAGCTTTTTGCGGATGTGTGCATTCAGCAGTGATTGCCTGCAGCCGTAACGTTTTTGAAAAATTCGCGAACTTTCAACACAAGTGGTCGCCAGATCGATTTAAAATAAAATTAGTGCCACTTTCTGTGTCATATTCAACCCAAAATGGAGTACTATTTAAGATAGAAGAGTTCTAGCATTTACACTTCTGTAATACTCACGCAAATATTGTTAGATGAAAGGACCCGTTAGTGCGAACCTATCAAGAACTAAATTAAGATCAAAACTGCAAGAAATCGAGAAAATACGTAGAAACAGTGCCCTTCGCTCAGCTTGATGAACCCCTTTTTTGTTACTTTGGATTCTCTCTGTCTTAAGCGATTGTAAGTACAAAAATCTTTCATCAACACTTCTTTTTCTGTACTTGGCGAAGCATTGTCAGTCGTTATATTGTAGCCATTGGGAATAGATGATACTAACAATTATATGATCAGAACGGTATGGGTGTTTAATGAATGTGATAGCGTTAGACTGTCAAACTGCTTTAAATGAGTAGCGTTTCGCTTCCGGGTGTTCTCCTGGGTTGTTGTTGTTTCTATTTAATGTGCTACATTTAATGCATTAAATGGGAACAACTATTCGGCTGAACATCCGGAAGCAAATCGTTAATCAACTGCACTAAGAAAACCTCAGCCACCACATTTCTGTAAATGCTGTTTTTATGGCGCTCTCTATTTAGCGCTGTGTGCCTGAGATAAAGTAATATATCATCCTTAATGATTTCTTAGGAGCAACAGCTTTGATTAAGCTCTGCCTGTTTCATTTTGTCCGCAAGGCATCATCCGCTGCGCACTAATGTGCAAATAGGAACACGTTCTTGCTACGCAGGCTGATTTTTCATTGAACAAGAGGCAGAGAATTAAACCAAAAATCTCCTGACATTTGAAAGAAAACACCTGACAACCTGCTCAGGCTAATATACAAAATAACCTCTCTCATCTGCACAAAAGTTTTAACTACGGAATCTTTCACACGGAGAGACATACCATTCAGCGAAAGTCTTGCTGAGAGTGTTGAATAGAAGGCTATATGGCAAGCTGGATAGAGGGATTGCAGAGGAAAAGGAACAAGAGATGCTATTGGCCAGTTAAAAACTATAGGTAAAACATATATGGAAAAAGGTAGAGAAATCTTTGCTGTTTTTATAGAATTAGAAAATGCTTTTGACAGAGTTCAGAGGAACAAGCTAATGGACAGTTTGAAGAGGAAAGGAGTAGATTGGAAAGAGAGACGACTGATACAGAATCTGTATTTACACCAGACAGTAAGGACAAGGATTGGAAATGAAATGTCAGAAGGAAGCAGCAATGGAAGAGGTGTTAGACAAAGTTGTTGCCTTTCCGCACTGTTGTTTAAAGCATGTCTTGAAGAGATTATTGTGAAAGATTAGATAGCAAAAGAGGAATATGTATTGGTGAAAAGAGGATAGAATGTGACATGGTATTAGTGGCAGTAAGTGAGCGGAGAGTGAATAAGATGCTCAAAGATCTGAATGAAGCTTGTGTGGAATATGGGATGCAAATAAACACAGCAAAAACAAAGAGTATGGTCATCAGTACAAGACGCAGACTGTCTAATATTAAAACAGGACAACCTGCCATTAGCCAAGTAAGTGCATTTAAATATCTTGGAGGCACAATAACTGCAGACTTGAGATGCCATCAGAAGGTGAAAACTCGAATTGCCATAGCGAAGGAGGCATTCAACAGAAAGAGGAGACACTTATGTGGCAAATGAGATGAAGGTCTAAGGTAAAGGCTTTGCAAATATTTTGTCTGGAGTGTTGCACTGTATGGGACAGAAACATGGACGCTGAGACGAGAGGATGGAAAAAGGTTAGAAGCATTTGAGATGTGAATGTGGAGGAGAATGGGGTGAATAAGTTGGATGGAAAGAGTGAGTAATGAAAGAGTATTGGAAAGGGTTGGTGAGAGAAGATGTCTGCTGAATGTTGTAAGAGAAAGGAAAAAGAACTGGTTGGGACATTCATTGAGAAGGGAGTGCTTGCTAGCAGATGCTTTGGAAGGATTGGTTTGTGGGAGAAGACTGAGAGGAAGAAGGAGATACAAGATGATAGACGACATAAAGGGAAGAGGAAAGTATGCAGACCTGAAGAGGATGGCAGAAGATCGGACAGCCTGGAGAACTACCATGTGAAAACCTGCCTTTTGGCAGAACACTGATGATGATGATGATTAGCACAAAGCAGAGATGTATGAAGCTCCAAATGGTGGGATACACAAAATATTTTGGGTGTACGGCAAAAAGATAACTGAATAAAGCTGCATATAATTATTTAACTAATATGAACTATCATATGAATTGAACATAAGCTGTGTTGTGCCATTATACATTCCTTTTCAAATGATATCGTAATTTCCCTCATCTTACAGTTATTGATAGCAATGTAAAGTCACGTGAAAGTAAAATTTTCCGCCAATATAAACAATTTCTCCCCCATTGCCATTTCATGATTATTTTTGCGTTGATAGTGCAAGGTGTGTACTGTTTTTACAAAGAATTAAAAGCGAGATTCTGTCTAAGGAAGCAAAGAGAAAGTTTGGCTGTGGGCCTGAGCTGTTTATCGTTTGCGGCAAATTATCTTAAGCTAATATCAATATTTGTTTTGTAAATAAAAAAGCCTTTTCTTGCTGCACTGTATTTTTTTCTCCCAGACGCGTTTTTTCACTTTAAGGCAGCATCAGTGGGATAGTTCTTCGCGCTTTTAGCTGACATCTGCGTTTCCTCTCTTCTATTTACATGCCGGAGGTCACACTACCGCTCTAGTTACGAAACACAAGCATGTTTTACAGCGGCAGTGCGACCTCTAGTATGTGGCCAGATGAGAGGCAGCGCAGATCCCAACGAAAAACGTTAAGAAATATTCCAGTGATGACGCCTTAAAGTGAAAAAAGTGCGAAACGCGCCTGGGAGAATAAAATACAGTACAGCAAGAGAAGGCGTTTTTTATTCACAAAACAAAAATTTCTGAGCTTGCTACATAGTATGGTCACACAAACAGACTCTTTATTATCGCTATTATCTGACTTTTTCGGAAGTATATGATTGACTGCAACAAGGCGTTCCCAGGCTCTACAGGCTAAAGAATCAATAATTAACATTCTACATATTACCTGTGTAATGACTCGTACTGTTCTTGGTTAATTTCTGAGAGATTGTAAATAAAATTGTCAAGGTGTATTTACAATGGAATACCAGTGAAGAATAGGCGTATCCGTTCTGCACAGCTACTTAACAAAAAGTTGAATTTCTTTTACCTTACTATACATACACACAACAACCAACATCAATTTTCATATTCATGAAAGTCACCAGCATAGCCACACTAAAGCTCATACCAAAATATGATTATGCAAGAATAATCTGGTTCCCAATAAATACTGACTAAAACTACACTCAGTGAAAACAACTACAAAAATGAACTACAGATAACCATACAAATACCTACGGAGAATGAATACGGAGAAACAAACTTTATAGACAAACTGAATCATACAGTTAAAATAAAAATGAAGAGGACGCAGAGCACAGAAAAACTAATAGATCATCGCCAACATACAAACACTTACGCATTCAACATAAACACAAACACACACACACACACACACACACACAGGAAGAATCCACAACAAGCAAATGGTACAATATCACTGACAACAACAAAGTAACAGGATGGACCCGCGGTTTCTCAACTTTTTTTTTCATTTTGGACATACCAAAGCACTTTTCAAACTTTCGCGGTACCCCTACATGTGGTTTTATTTCCTAGACTCAAAAAAAGCAAACACATAACGTACACACAATATATTTTCTAAATTATGAACAATTATTAGATACAATTTATTACTTTAAGACACGATTACACGGTAAATTTTTATGTCCTAGGTATTTTACCTGCAGAACATTAGAAGACACTAAAATCTCGCGACACACCTATTACGTATTCGTGTGGCATCAGTGTGTCATGACACGGCGGTTGAGAAATTATGGTATAGACAACATAAGGATTAAAATTAGGCTACAAAACAGATAATTCAATAAAGAGAAACCTAAGGGCAACAAAAACCAGCACAGACAAACAAAACACACCTGCTATATCTCAAACAACAAGTGAAAACTGCCATTCAGTTTGTATTGGACAGACAAGCAGAAATTTGAATACTGGGTACGCAGAAAAAAGAGCATTGGCAAGCAAGAGCTGTCACTCTACATTCACAGAACACTTTATGAATATGGACCACAGACCAACACACATCAGTATCGAATTCAATAAAAATTCTGGAATGTAGCAATAGCTTCACTCAAAAACTAATAACTGAGAAAAACTGCCAAGTACAGAGAGCCGAGCACACACACACACACACACACACACACACACACACACACACACACACACACACACGCAGATAGATAAAGAGAGAGAGAGAGAGAGAGAGAGAGAGAGAGAGAGAGAGAGAGAGAGAGAGAGAGAGAGATCTCCAAACAATTCCCGCCAAGAACACATTCAACTACCAGTCATCTTGTTCCCGTATCTTGTAAACAGTGACAGATTAATAGTTTAAAATGCAATTCTGACAGTGAAGATACCAGAAAAAGTAAGTGGAAACATGTCGCATACACTCACACAAACACACACGTAGACACACAACCTTCATACAGAATAAATAATGTTAACTAACATTCGTAGTTGTAAATTTTCAATACAAATAACTTACTATAGAAAGTTCTCTATGGTTTCCGACAGCAAATTGTATGAGTAAAACAGCTGTAACGCAAAGTACAGAAAACCACAGCATGTCTTAACAAGTATATATAAAATTATTTGTCTGTGGTAAATGTGTGAACACTTTTCTCAAAAGCTGAAATTTGTGTGTATGCAGATAGCAAATAGTAATTTTTCTGTTATTTAACAGAAATAAAATAAAAAACACAGATGATACCGCAAATTCGGCGAATCATGTTTGGTTAAAAAGAAGAAAAAAATTGTTTGCTGAAGGCGAAACCTCATCGAAAAACAAATTTATTAGTTAACTGAATAAACACGCACTGCACTCTCACCCACATGTGACGTGGACTAGCACCGTCACAGAACAGTTACTAAGGAAGTATGACGCTAAAGTTATTCAAAGATGGCAAGACAAATATTGGCACATTACTTGTATTGTATCACAAAACGAGGACGGTGCCATCTGTTGCATTTTATTTCAGTCCGCTTTTAATGAGATGAGACAGCTTATATCTGGTGATGCAATATGCTGGCAAATATGGCTCTCCATCAGTTCCTGACAAACAATTTGTGCGCTGCAGTCGACGGATTGTGAGTCATTTGTTACTGTTAGCTCATTCTGCATGCTCTTTTCCAGAGGTATAATACAGAGTGAGGCACACAGAAGACCGGTTTTTAAAAGACTGGTAAGTAAAAACACTTCGTTGTTTTTTTATTTCATTATCTTGAAATACATGAAAAAGCATTTTCTGCAATAATAAAATTTCCGTTATTCTTTGAAGATGATTCCGGTAAGATGGCGTCCGTTTGGACGCACACATTCCTCCAGCAGCCCCTTGAAGTGACTCGTCACACTGCGCAGTACAGCCTGTGGGATTTGAACAACTTCCTGTCCGATCCGCTCTTTCAGGGCTTCAATTGCTCGAGGAGGGTTACCTTGGTTAACTTTGCTTTACGGATAACCCCACCAGAAAAAGTCACATGTTGTGAGGTCCGGTGAATGAGAGGGCCACACAATATCCCCATTTCGCTAGATCACATGATTTGGAAATAATCTATTGAAAATATTCATGCTTACTCGAGCAATGTGGGAGGTTGCTCCGTCCTTCTGGAAAAAGCTTCTCATTGTTCACTTCGTAGTGTGCAAGTTGTGGAGTAAAAAAGTTTTCCAACATGTCTGCGTATCTCTGCGAAGTCACTGCGAAGGCCATCTTCAAAAACGTATGGCCCTATGATCCCTAATGAAGACATGACACATCATACAGTAATCATAGATGAGAGTAATGGTGCCAATGCAGTTCTCTAGGGTTAAGGTCACTCCAAAATCGAAACTTCTGCTTGTTTAATAACTGGAGAAATGGGAGCAAGCTTCATCACTCATCCACGAAATGTTTACAATGTCATCGTCTTCATTCATTATGTCCAAAGTCCGCCTCCGTAGCGTAGCGGTAGCGCTACCACCTACCACGCAGGGGGCCTGGGTTCGATTCCCGGCAGGGGACTGGGTATTGTGTGTTCTTTTCATCATCATTGACGCGCAAGTCACCTAAAAATAGGATGACCAAATTATTTTCGGTGAGAACGGGGACGCATTCACCCGGATGCCAATGGACACCTCATTCCACATATACCCAGGTTTCTTAATTTTAAAAATTAATGTTTTGTTGATACATTTGGTTAACCCGATTATTATAACTAATAAGAGGATACAAAAGACGAATATAATCTAGATTATCTGTATAATTAATGACATTTAACAAACGTATATAGTAATAAAGAAATGTATTACGATTTTACAAAATTTTACAGCCATTCAACTTTTAATCAATTAATATTAACATGAGCTTTAATATTACTGAGCACTTGTAGATGGAATTGACTGTCCTTGGAGAAAAGGGTATTTTTCACTGCATCCAGCCTTCTTGATCATGTCTTTGTTCTTTGAGACACAGTGATAAAACTCGGCACAATCCATTTTGTAGTTGTACAGGATCTGCAGGATTGCTTCAAGAGAGTCCAGTTCCATTCTGCTTCTTTCATCAGTCCACTGGATATTCATGAACGAAAATATTCTTTCCGCATTGGCATTATGGGCTGGGATTGCAAATAAATACCTTGCAATTATTACCAACGCAGAGTAATGGTGAAGACAGTAACAGCTTTTTTAAAAAAACTCACCCACTTCTCATGACATTCCAATGGTTTTTTTTTTTTCATCATTCCACTTGTGAAGACTTTCTTCAACAAAATTTGTCAGTATACCGAACTGATCAAAGAGAATGGAATCATCGATTTCAATCTCTTTACTCTTCAAATAAGAAACTGCCTCTTCAACATTTTCCCATTTTGGCACTCTCTTCAGTAACATCCAATCAAACACCGGCGACGAGGGTAAATATGAGGCGCTCCACTTGCTTAGATATTCTAAACAAGTGTCATAAAACTTGTTAACTTCTTCTCTAAAACTCCTTTCCGCTGCTTCTGATACTTCTGCTCTTTTAAGGACAGATTTAACATTACAAGAAATGAACTGCTGTTCTCTTCTCTTAGTAACAGTTTCCAGAGTATTTTTCAAAACATCATTTACCTCTATTACACTTCACGTGCTTCCCTCAATTTCCTTTATCCCATGCTGCAAAGTGCTAAGCTGACTGTGAATGAAGCATAAGTAGGCTTCACTTAAAGGGTTACTGAAAAACTGAACCAATATTTTGGGGGCTTTGTCTTCATTTAGGAAAAAAATCTTTCAACGGTTCAAACAGGCGGATTACTCTTTCAACTGCTGGAAACAGTGATAACCAGTGAGTTTTCGAGTGACACATTACATTCATATATTCAGTTCCCACATAATCACAGAACTCCTTGAGCCTCTCTGTTCTACCAGTATTTATGTAAAAGTGTGAGTATACCTTCATGACGATAGTTTCAACTTCACAGCTTAAACTGTCAGCAGATCTCTGCACGCTATTGTGTAAAACATGCGCAGGGCACCATATGCCTTCAATGTTTTCATGCAATGTTGCCTTTAATTTGGTAAATACGTTGCATTTGCCTTGTCTTCTTAAACCACCAAAGATTGTGTTGGTGTTGTCTCAACAAAATGCAACACATTTATTTTTCTCAAGATCAAACATTTCGATAGTATTCATACAAAATCTTGAAATTTCGTCAGAAGTTTCATTAAGTAGGGAACTCACCTTCAAAAGTTTGGTCTGAATTTCCTGATTATTATCGAAAAACTGAACAACAAACGGAAATGTGATTCTTGAGTTTCTCCCGGCGTATTTGATAATCAAAACATCCACGGATGTACTGCCGGTCTACAGTGTCCAACGGGTACTGTAGACCGGCAGTACACCCGTGGATATTTTGATTAACAAACGGAAATATTTTAGTGGCCTTATGATTGCTGGTATCAGTGGATATCCCGTGGAAAGAAGACTTTTTGATGTATTCAAGGATTTCCTTTACACTCTGGGGAGCAATAACTTCTTTCACTAAGGCTGACATTTTAGTTCTTGCTGAACTAAACTTTTTTGCAATGGAAGAATCATCAAACATAATGCTGTTAAGCTTATTAATACAATCACTATATTCATAAGTTTGGTTTACCGTGTGGTAGGCTAGTGTAAGCTCGGCTACTCGAACTTCCATCTCTTCACTTGACTTATGTTTCACAAAATAATTTTGTAGAGTTTTACTGCAGCTTGGTGCACTGTACCTGTTAATGTGTTTGTTTGACCTGACGTGATCAACTTTGTCGGAACGTCCACCATGACTTATACTAATAAAACAATTACATACGGAACACTCTGCTTCGTAATCAAAACGACCATTCTTAATGAAATTCCATTTCTTGGAATAAGAGTCACTGAATTTGCAGGCACGTTTCGGCATTGCGTTTCACAGTACTGTAGCAAAAATACCACTAATACGAGAAAAAACTATTGCAGTTTGTCTGGCAAAACATCAACTACTACACTGACAATGAGTGTGTAAGTAAGTGGCGGACGGTTTCATAGCTCTGTTACAATAATACAACTTACTACTTGTTGGCCGAAGTACCGCTCAAAGTAAATTATTGCCTGAGTGTATCAATACTGATATGTGATTACTAGTATGGGACAATGGAGGTTTTAGACAAATAAGCTAAATATATTAATTTCTTGTGTAGTATTTCCTTCCTTTAATATAGCGAAATTTGAGAAAGTTTCACGAAATGTATTTAAAAACTGAATTCCGGGACTTTTTAGCGTCCCGAAACACAGGGATGAAAACCGGGACAATCCCGGTTTTCCGGGACGTTTGGTCATCCTACCTAAAAAGGACTTGGAATACGGCAGCCGATCTCCCCCGAATGGGACCTCCCGGCCAACAATGCCATATGAACATTTCATATCACGTCCAAAGATTCTAAGCAGAACCGGTTTCGTCTCATATAATCTGTTTCCTTAAGGGCCTGAACCATTTGAAATTTGCGGGGGTGAAAGTGCAAATCTTGGTGTAAAATTCTCCTTACCGTTCTGTTTGAAATCCCAAGTGTAGCGATGTCCCGGCGAGCTGAGCGACGACGGCTTCTGTCAATAGCAACTCTTACACGTTCGTTTTTTTTTTTCAGGTGTGCGCACAGTTCTTGATCTCCCAGTTTTCTTCTTTGTCGTTGAAACCGTCTCCTCAACGTTCTCAACCCACTTTTTAATCGCTCTGGCAGATGGCACCGGCCGATTCCAATTAATGTTGAAGTGGTTGCGAAATGCACGACGTGCTAGCTGCTACGAACTACCGTTTTGATTAAAAGCTGTGACAGCGTACGCACGATGCTGTGGGGTCCAACACTCCCTTATGACTAAATTCTATTTCGCGCCAAACGTAACTGACGCTATCCCCTCTACTTCTCTCCGACGCAGCTTGATTCGCGCGCTTTTTAAAATCTTCCGTTATTATGCCTCACCCTGTGCAGTTTTTCAGACTCCCTCCAGTAGTAATATTAACCGTAGTAGTAGTATTAGTAGTTCTATTTATCCATAGTTCACTTTTAGAAGGGTATTGGACATATCTTGGTATTATGATTCAAGAACAACCAAAACTAACGTAATTCATTATATAGAGGCATTTCCGTATTTAAAGGCCTAGTTTGACTAGGTAGTCGGCCATGGCCTTATATTAGAAACCATCGCGGCATATGCCTGAAGTAATTTAGGGAAACCACGGAAAATACTTTCATCAGTGTGTACCATGCAGTACACATAATTATTATTCATACATACGCTCAGTTCTTAGCTATGGCATTCTTTTTTGCAGAGCAAATGCACAAAATATGAACACAATTTTCAAATTCCAGAAAAGAGCCATAAGAATAATAACAAAAAATACTAGTCGAGCTCATTGTAAAGATCTGTTCAGAACACTGGGGATTTTAACCGCTCCATATGAATACATTTACCAGTCAGTTGTACACATCAAAAATAATATTGGTAATTACTGCACAAACAGCTCTGTCTATGACCATACAACAAGAGGTAAATTCAACTAGCATTTACCAAGAAAGAATAAACATAAAACTCAAAACAGCATTTTCTACCAAGGAATAAAACTGTACAATAAATTACCAAAAGAGATTAAAGAAATTGCAAAAATACACTTATTTAAAAAGGCAGCTAAAAAGTACTTGTTATGCAATACACTTTTTACATTGAAGGATTGCTTAGCTAAACCAGAGTAGGGGTTTGATAAAAAATGTTATACAAATAAATAATAATTGTAATAATTATAAAATATCCAACATTCAACATAAAACGTTCACTTTATGTGTTTTTCCTTCTTTCTTTCCTTTCTAGAATTACTTACCCCAAAGCTATGCATAGCACAGTACTAACACCTCTTCCTCTTACTGAGCTCAACATCTCACTTATTATGGAGGGATGCTGACTCAGTTTTTCAGGATAGCAAATGAGAAGTTGCGGTACAGACAAATGGCCCAGAGATCACCTGTGTGTGTGTGTGTGTGTGTGTGTGTGTGTGTGTGTGTGTGTGTGTGTGTGTGTGTGGTGAAGTGTTATGAAACAATGTGTCTAGTGTGTGCAGTGACTGATAGTGAGATATTAGTGGACAATGTGGCATTACTTTATTTAATAAGTTATTTGTAAAGAAAGTACTATATACCAGGAGTAAATTTAACGATTGTCTCTAACTAGAAGTCTGTAAATATATGTGTATACGAATTATCTTATTTTAAATTGATCTAAATTTGTAAATACTTTGACATGTCCTATATCCTTGTAAAAAGATATCTACGGATGAATAAAGCTGATGCTACTGCTACTACTACTACTACTACTACTACTACTATTACTAAAACGTAAATCACGATGGTCGGATGAAGGTTGAAGCCTCCACCTTACTGAGCACAAGGTTAGTCTATTTAAAACAGTGATAGCTTATTAAGTTTGACCCCAGTGTACGATACTGTGCCACAAAGAAGGTATTTATCGATATCACTCACTTCTCATTTACAGTCACTGCAAACACATTGTTTCATAATGTAATACTACACATACTACATATGATCCCAGCACCATAGTGACAATATATGGTTTCCATTTAGTGCATCACAACTTTCATTTGCTTGCCCGGAAAACTGAGTCAGCATCACTGTATAATCAGTGAGAAGTTGAGTTGAGAAAGAGGCTAAGGCGCTAGTGTTATTCATTGCGTTCCCGTCCGCACCTCATTTGCAGAGCACTAGTTTCGCCTCACATGATGAACGTTTCAGCAAAAACTCAAAGAAATTTGTGGAGGCAAAGTCAGCAGCTGTTCCTTGATATTGAGTAAATAAATATTTACCCTATCTTTGCTTCAGAGTGACTCACTGTATGGATCGAGCGTAAGAGCTTTCGTCTTCGAAAATTTTTATGTATATAATTTTACCTTTTGATTATCGAATAATCCACATAAATATGTAACAGCACAATCACATGAATCACAAGATATTTTTCTAATACGTTTCAACAATATTTGTTAAGTATTATAGACATGCATAAATTATCATCATGTAGAATCGGAGTAGAACGCAGCGGTGTAATGCGCAGGTGTGGCCTTTCCTCCCGTCAGCGTCTAGTAGCCCAGAAAACACGGTGGCCACGTGGTGCAGATTTCGGACAGCCGCACGACTTTTGGACGTTTGGAGTCCGTCCCAGAAATTTGTCCTGCTGTTTGACAATCGAGACTTGGCACTCTCGCAGAATACGATTGACAAATGTGTGATCGTCGACTTACTTTCCTGAGGAACACCGAATCATCTTGCTAATTTCCTCTCATTTCGATGAAATAGTCTGAACCGTTCGTATTTAAGACGTGATAATAAGTTAAAAATTCAAATGTTTCTTAGTCCAGTGTTTGATCACAATATCAGTTCTTTTGGTGATGACCGGTTTCAGTTAGTAATGACCATCCTCTGATCTTTTCTACACGATGTCTTAAAGTGATAAGGCCGTAACGGCATCGTCAAAACATATAAATATACTCAGCACAGCATCATATATTTATAAGTTTTGACGGTGCCATTACGGCCTTATCACTTTAAGACATCGTGTAGAAAGGCTCTGAGGATGGTCATTACTGAGTGAAACCGGTCCGGTCGGCACCAAAAGAATTGATATTGTGATCAGAGACTGGAATAAAAACATTTGACAGTATTGGATCATTGTTCACATACGCGACTATGTCGCAGCTGGTGAAGTTAAAAATTATTTTCGCATATATTACAATTACTCTAATTTCCCAGTATGTGAGCGATTCGCCTTCTCCCCTGACTTAGCAGCTGGTGCAGGAATGTCAAAATGTTCGCATCAAGGCCGTCTTGCTGGCTGTGTGCCACAATGACGTTCGTTTCCGAAGTGAAAGCATTTGTACCCATAGGTTTAAAACGCCTTCCTGTCAGTTTGTTTTCTCCCTTCTCCAAACCAACTGAAAACGACCACAACGAAATTCAGCAACACAGTCCTAAGAACGATACTGAGATCGTGCTGCTGTGTGCATAATGTACAAGCAGCATTTGACAGTTATCATTCTTCTGCTAGAACATCAAAATATCCATCAATTACTGTACTTCCACTTTTAATTAATTTGTATGAGCTTCTTTGTCGCTCATGGTGGAGCTGGAAGAAAGGAAGCATTAGCTGTTTAGCAAACAGAATACCTCCTTATCTAAAGCTCTCAGCATCCAGGGGGACGCAGGGTGTGTTGATTCAGTACGTTATTAGTTTCTCAAGACAGACATTTGAGGACTGTAAGGATTGGTCAGGCTATGTTTATGGTCTGAAGTTCTACAAAAAATCCATGGAGTTTAGTCTGCATTTTCCGACTTTTGAAGGCAGGTTTTGCGGCCAGCAGCAGAAGCACGTGACTTCATAGTGCCGTCTACAGATAGTAATAGCTAATCTGTAATTGTGGTTGACAAAGTGCGCTGTGTGTAGACTTAGAAGAAGATGATGATGATGATGATTATGTCCCATACTCCAAGGAGCGTAGGGAATGATGCGGGAGACCCGCACCGCCGACTAGGCAAGGTCGTAGCCGAGGTGGTTTGCCATTGCCTTCCTTTGACTGTAATGGGGATGAATGATGATGATGATGCAGACGACACAACAACACCAAGTCATCTCGAGGCAGGGAAAATCTCTGACTCCGCCGGGAATCGAACCCGGGACCCCGTGCGCAGGAAGCGAGCACGCTACCGCAAGATCTCGAGCTGCGGACGACTTAGAAGCAGGTGTTATTAATCGAAAGGAACCTTATAGAGAAAACTGCTAGTGGTGAAAGGTGTTGACCATGTAAAAGGACTAGACGAGTTTTATTGAAGTAACATTAAACCATATTCTTTCCGTGGAAACTGACTTGTTGCGTTTCTGGTGATTTTAAAAACATGTTTTTCTCTCTTCTTACCTAGCATTATGAAGTTATATCTTTCCTGAGCTTGCGATGACATTGTATGTTCACAGCGGGGGTTTATGTGGAAACTGGAAGTAATGCGTATTTCCGGTACAGTAGTACGAAATTTGAACTTAAACCTGACAGCGTACGGCTACAGAGATGACAACCGTATAGAACATGACAATGGCATAGAACTACTGACTTGTTTATCCTCGCCTCCCGAGTCAAGGCTACGTTTTTGAGACTTACCTATATTGCGTTAAAACGAAAGAGAAGAGAGATGATCCGGGTCAATCTATAGATTACTCCCATAATGCCATAAGTGTGTCGTGTAGTCAGAGTGCATGCCGCATCGCACTTGGTCTACTTTGATAAAATTAGTGCGTGGCGGACCCTGTCCACGGCGACCTTCAGTTACCAAAATATGTATCTAACAGCCTCAAAGAGACCTTCAGTGACATTTATATGACATTAGTTCACCTTTTATTGATGATTTCGATAAGGGAATACTTACATAAACCATGAATTAGGTTTGATGCCAAAATGTTTAATTTATTTCATGTATCACATTCTCTAAGACCGTTACTTTACCAGTTTTTGATTTCTTAGAAACCTTTTCAAATTATTCCCCAGTGATACCCAATGTCGGTTCTAGTCTCTCTTTGTTTTTCTGGGTTTTTCTCTATTTATGTGGCACCCAATATTTTCAATTAAGCAAGAAACGATGAGCAATGGTATCAGGAATCAAGTTAGCGTTCAGAAGCTATTATGAAGGTGTTACTAAGCCTTTACAGTAGTCTCCAAAATGGAATGAAATTCTATTAGCGTTACTCACTGAGTCAGATTAGACTGCAAGTACTTAGTATTTGACACAGAAATCTATTCTAACAACTACATCGCGATAATTGTCAGGTGAATATTCTGCTAACCCGGAGGAGTCGTGAGTGAGAAAACGAACTAAATGAGGTACGACCAAAACGTAGGAGCTCCTCGCAGCTGCATAGAAATTTCGTCACATTCTCAACTAGTTGAAACCCTTTCTGTTACTTTGGTTTCTTTCTGTTTGAAGCACTCTGAAAATTGAAAAGCCCGTTCATTGCTTTATTTAAACAGTATCACCAGCAATTGTAAGCATTATAAGTAGATGATCCTTTTCATCCCTTTGGTTTTTATAGACTGAATGACAGTTTTGCATAAGAATGGCCTATTCAACACATTACTATTGGCGTTTTGTATTCTTTGTTCCACATTCTGATTACAGTCGCTTCTCTTTTCATTTCACGAGAAGCTAGGATCGAAGCAGTACTGCACCCATTCGCTTGTATCCTTTTGTTCATGCGTTTCTCTATCATTGTGATCCTTGCACAGCTTGAGTTCTTGATTTGATCTGAAACTTTGATATCCAGCTTATGGAATTTGTTTTAAGGCTATAATATTCAAAAGAATGAAAATGTTCATTTACTAATAGGGTCTAGTGAGGCTAAGCAAAGCGAATCACTTTTGGTGAGTGAGCTTGTTAGTTTGCAGTATAGTTAATAGAGAGAGAAAAAAAGCTATGACAGCTACTGAAAAGTGGAGCTGCAAAAGTAATTCCACGTTCTCTTTATTTATGATGTTTGTTGTTGCAGTTAGTATATCTGGATATTATTCATAACTATGCTTTAGACCCAAATCCTCTTTACAGAAATGGGAATGAAACTAGGTACTTCAGTCGCCAGCCAAAGAGGCAATGTGGCAGCATCCATCAAGCCACATCTTTCAAGCGAGAGTTTTCCAAATGCAAGCCAGCTGATGATATATACATATATATTACTGGGTGGTCCATTGATCGCGACCGGGCCAAATATCTCACGAAATAAGCATGTAACGAAAAAGCTACAAAGAACGAAACTTGTCTAGCTTGAAGGGGGAAACCAGATGGCGCTATGGTTGGCCCGCTAGATGGCGCTGCCATTGGTCAAACGAATATCAACTGCGTTTTCTTAAATAGGAACCCTGAGTGGTACAGAACTATTCCGCAAATATCACTTGATATTTTCTTTAATTTTCGGTAAATAATTCGAATAATTCTAATTAAGTTCTAACGTTGGGCTATCAGATTTATGGATTTGATTCCGGGAAGGTCGTCCCACTCTTCATCTACAACTGAACTCATATTTTACAGTACAAATTATCTGTGTTGTAAATAACTATGGCAATAACAGTTTAGTGAAGGCAGCGCTGGCTCACTAGCTATCTGGAAACGTGGTGGCCTGTCAAGCAGAATTGCTTTTGCTCTCAGTTTTAGTCTTACTGAAGACTGAAGATTTGTCAGGTTTTTACCAAGAGCAAGCTGCCAAATGGAAAAAATAAATTTAAAAAATCAACTTTTCCATCTTAAGTCTTCTCGCAACCGTGATTTGGTATGGCATACATCTAAAGCTGAAAAAGCAAAGAACTTGTGCCAGATTCGAATCCAGGCAAGGCATAACAAAGTTTGTGTCGTTGTTCCAATTTCAAACATATGGCTACTTCTGAAAAAATTCGTTATCTAACTCAGTTGACTATGCTTACTTAACTATCTCATTAGGTTGTGGGTTCTAACGCCTGTCCAGCACAAAACATTACTCCACATCATTTAAAGTTCAAACATGTGAATCAAGCTGCATGTAACGTATTTCGTGGGTAGCTAGGAGCGACAGCTGTTGTTGGATAGGAGTGCCTGTCCAATACCGAAATTTTCATCTTGTGATTTAAAGCTGAGTCTTGCTGATTGATAGTGACCAAAATGCAGGTCCTGCACGCCTCTTTGTGACACAGAGTGAGCCCTGTATCAGCACCCCCACCGGACTTCCTCCTTTGACGTCCTTCCCTTGGCGTCTTCTTACGACGCAGAACACAGAAACAACTTCGTCCGTGCGCCTGGTTACACGTCCTGTCCACCTATATTTCATTTTCATCGCAGAAATACTACGTTTCTCTCTCCCGTCCGTTCCCATATGCATTTGTCTATTTTCGCATTCTTCATAGCAATTCCCAACATGCATCTCTCCATTTTGCTCTGAGAATTCATTAATATTGTGAGTTTGTGAACTAGACGAAATTTAAAATGGCTGTTGCAATATTATAACTTTTACGAAGCAACGTAAAAGCTCCACACGAGAGAAACAGTTACGTAATGTCCCGTCAATTTACGGAAATCTATGGGCACTAGAGTGAAATTGGTAGGTGTCTGGTAACAATGCAACAGTTATTACAAGGGCGTTCTGAAAAGCAATGCCTCCAAATTTACTATGGGAATACCCTTAAAGCTTTTAAATTAAACAAACGTTGTTAATACCTTCCTTCTTCATGTCTACATCTTTGCAGCCCCCTTCTGGTAGAGGGCCCAGAATTGTAGCGTGTGCATTGAATCCTATTATTTTTCTTTCCGTTCCTTTTCTTTTCGTTGCTTTCCATTTCTTTTCTTATATATAAGCTATATGTAAAGTGAATGAGGTATAAACAGAAGACACCGCCAAAAGTAAATTAACGAGTTGTTTTGTGGCAAGGACAATGTTTTGATACATCGTTAAATATGTGTATGATACAAGGTAAGAAATACGCTCTTCAATTTATTAATTCATGTATCGTCACCTGTTTATTTCGGGAAGTGGTAGCGTACGGACGTATCCTTGGATCTGTTGTGCCAGCATTGTTAAAACCGTTAATTAAAAGTATTATAAAAGTTATTAGTTATAAGTTCAACTCCTATCTGTTCATCATTTCACTCGCCGCCGAGATCCTGCATCAAGAGGTTCGGTGCAGACAAGAATAATTAACGCCGTCTCTGGAACAGCGTTCCTGTATCGACATTATCAAACTCAAGACTATACACAATGGAATTAACGTGAACGTAATGACTCAGACTTGATAGGCACCTATTGAACTTCATTTACTTATACTAAAAATATTATGCTTCGCTTATTTAAGAACTTACAGACAGATCGACAATTTCAGTGGTTGCGGTGATTATTTGGTATGCACATTACTGGAAGCAGCAGTACGTAATGCAAATTATGTTTATTGACATTGTATGTTAGGATATTCAGTGTCTGTTGATATTGGTATCAGTTCCAGTTCGCCCAAGTTTCTGTATAGATTCATAAATTGCCTTCTAAATTTTCTCAATTATTTCTAATCAATTCTTCCAATTATTGAAGCGGTCATTAATCCATTTCCACATCCCTATTCACTTGTAACATGGTTGTGTGTAACGCAGCTATGTCGGTGCGTGGGAAACAGCGTGCTGTAAGCAACTTTGAATTCGCAGAGTTCGTCCACACAGTGAGCGAGCACCTTCTCCTTCAGCATGACGATGCTAGACCAAACACGAACGTAGTAACCTCTACAACAATCCGACGCCTTGGGTTCGATGTCATCTATCATCCTCTACACAATCCTGACTTGGCCCCATTCGATTTTCATGTTTCCAAAACTTGAAGATCTTCGAGGACTTCACTTTGATAGTGATGAAGCAGAGCAATTACACGTGAGGTTGTGCCTCCAGCAATGACGTCATACATTCTACAGCGACGGTATCAACAAACTCGTGTCTCATTGGGAGAAATGTGTTCGTTGCTGGGGAGGCTGTTGAAGAATAAGTATGTAGACATGAGTAGTAAAGGTGTACAATGATAATAATGTTTGTTTCATTTAAAAAGCTTTAAGATTTTTCACATAAACAATTCTAAGGCATTACTCTTCAGCATGTGTGTGTAGATTTGCGGGGAGAACTAGGGAAATGTAGTACCTAGAGACGCAAGTAGACTTAATCAGGCATTCCGAGGTACACTTTGCCGTGATATGCCTCATTTTATGTGATCAAAGGCAGGTAAAACATGAACATTATACTTCTTCTGTATATATTATTAATTAGATAATTGCATATAGTAGTGATCTTTATTCGTTAGCAGGCACTTGTCGGGAACATTTTTTGTTAGCATCCATCAAGTTTTGCAGTTCTGTCGACTACATTAGATAACAGGATCAGTCTTTATTGTTTTTTTTTCTGCTGTAGCATGCACTCGTTCGTTGCGTTAGCTCCAATTAGAGATGAAGTATTCTTTCTGTTAACTCCAGCCTACTCGTCGAATATGGAGTGTCTAGGAAACCTGCTTTCTCGGATCGCTAGACAACATTCGAACCAATCATATTAATGAGTTCTATTACAAATGGTAAAGATTACATTACTTAACTTTGTTCATTACACAGATGTGTCGCAAGCAAAGGGCGACATGCAAGATAAGCAATGTTCTTCAGTATGAACAATTCAGAAGTCTTTGTTACATAAACGGTATGAGCACAGTAACGAGCGTTGACGCTTACACCTCACACTTCCTCTTTGAACAATTATACACGACTGTGCTTAAACTGAAACACAATATTTTTGGCGCAACGCAATCTGACTTCCAAAATCCCTACGAAAGAATGGCCCTGACTAACATTAACCTATACATTTCACAAATCACTTACCTCACAAAAATCTTCGTTACTCAAACTACTGCAATACAGCGAGCGCCACTACTGCCAGCTAAATAAAAGATTCAAACTACGGAAGGCACTAACTACTGATAGGCATAGTTAGCAAATGAAAGATTTTAATACAGAACAAACAATGTATTTACCTTAAGAGTCATAATATATATATCAGTTCATGACATCCAGTCTTACAAATTTCAAAACTCCGCCATCTCTCTCCCCACATCCACCACTGCTGGCGGCTCACCTCCAACTGCGCAACGCTACGCGCTGTTAGCATCCAGCTGCCGCTGCCCAACACTACAATGGCAGACAACAATGCAAACTAGCCACAGACTGCACACGGCACAACCAGTGATTTTCATATGGAGTGCTACGTGGCGGCGGCGTTACCAATAAAAAAAAAACCTAAACAGCCTACTTACATAGCCCCCATGCTCCCAACAAAAAATTTAAAAATTGTTTTGGGCAGTGGCCAATACAGATTTGAAAATTTTTTTCATAATTACAATAACAAAGAAATGAAATGCACACACATATTGATACAATGTTGGTCAAAAGCTAAAATTTTCTCACAGTCCATAAAGACAGTCCTGATCATTCATCACAGTAAAATTGCAGTGTTTTTTTTTCTCAAAGTCTGAACAGTAAAACAAAATGCTCACAGCAGTAGTGGATTTCCATGCAGTCTTGAAGAAGTAGTGTTGTCCTTCCAACGGAAAGACAGTGCTGACTCTTGACATGCAGACAGGTAACGGGCCACAACAGAGCAAACCCACAGCAGAGTCAGTCGAAGTTTTGAAGAATATTGGTAGGTAGGTCAACACAAAGTAGACCCATTGTAGGTCTGGTAGAGAGTATGGTATTGGTGAGCCATCAAAGGTGCAGACCCACGGCAGTCCTTGTAGAAATAATGGTACTGGGGAGTCATCAAAGGTGTAGACCCACTTCAGTCCTTGTAGAGATAGCCAGCAGCCATCTGTTGCGACTGTGCAGGCGCACAATCACCATTGAAGAGTCTTGCGGATAATATAGCAAGTCCATAACCCACCACTTGTCCATTCTCAAAGTTTTTGGAATTGTCCTTAGAACCAGCAATGCTATTAACCAGTCCCTTGCTGAATTATCAACACATGTACAAACACTAACAGTCCCTACTTCTCACATATTGTCCATATACTATAACCAACAGAAACGTGTGCAGCCAAATGTAATTTACAAGTTACTTAATTTGATGAACTGGTGTCAATTACAATTTTATAACATAAGAATACAATAACAAAGGTACAAAATACATCATAAAAACATAATAATACAGGTAACATTTGTAGTAGTACAGGCTTTACAAAAGAATCGAAATAAATACATCAGTGTTACAAAAATTACAACATAAGCACATACATAAAAGATCAGAATAACTTTTGAAACATCATTTTCACACATGAGCATTAGAACAAAACAGAATAAATAATGTGTAAACATCTTTACGAAGTAAATTACATGTTATTAATGCAAATTATATTTGAGGATAACAGTATTCCTCATCATAGTGAATGTAGCTTAGTATTAGAAGAGAAAAAATTCTATGGAACAGTACACAGAGACAGGAAGAAAATAAATACACAAGGGTACACAAACACATAGTGGGATGACACAAAAGGAAAGGAGAGAGTTTGTTTTCAGGGTAACATTTGGTACTGCAGTCCAACCCAAAACTTCATTCCATAGATCTTTTGTCTTATTTCAAAATTTGTTTCCACCAAAAAAATCCTATCCAAGCATGCTTTCTGTATTTTGTTCACATCCTCTTTCAAAAATAGTTTTTCTCCACTGTACACTACTTTTTTGGCCAAACCATTTTCTTATAGCTTCTCAATGCTTTTCTTCCAATTCCTCATAGTTAGTTTCTTATATAGTCTACCCCCTCTTAAGCTAACTTAAACCTACTGCGCTCAGATGCTAAACTAAGGGACGAGGCAATGCAGCAGCACAAAACAATTAATACAAACAGCAATGAAAAAATGGAAGTTGTCAAAGCAGGCAGCAATATTACAACTAATATAAGGCAATGCACAGCAAACAAGAAAAATAAATCCGTAGTAAAACTGGCTTAACAGAGTAATACAAAGTCAAATTCAGTAACATTATGCCTGGCAAACAGCAGCAGCAAATGCAATAACTTATACCTAAACATGACAAAGGTCAAGCAGAAAAAATAGTACACTAAAGACAACAATGCAGATAAGGGAGATGTCTATTCACATCTTAATGTCTATATAATTAAAATGGTGCACCACAAAAACTTATTGTAAAAAAATATTACCATGTACTAAAAAGAAAATTATGTATTCAGTTACTGTTATTAATCCCTTCTTATTGCTCTTTCCATTCAAAGTGCTCATTTTTCGAAGAATATGGATCATAAAATTATTATTTAATAGCTCTGTTGGCAGAAAGTGTTCACATTAGCAAATACATTTAATTTTATTTTATAAAATCAATGATGCAACACAGCTGGAAAACAGATATTAAATGAAATAAGCAACCATGAAAAGCAAAGCACAAAAATATCATTCAATAGTCATGTGACACTTCATAAGTTAGTAGAAATTCTCTCAACTCTCGTAGAAAGACGCTTGTCATAATCAAGTGTGCAGATGTAAGTATCTTTCCAAGTAATGAGCGTGTCGTATTTGCGATGCTTTCTACAAAGGACTGTCAATAGCGAGGATAATGGCCTCTTTTTTTTTCACCTAATGGCTTTCTTTTGTCAGGTGGCTGTCGCGCAGCTGGGTGCCCACGACGTATTACGTGCAGGTGGTCACTTAACTATCTTACCGAAATATTTACGACACCAGTTTCCGCTACAGTGGCAGTCTTATATAAAAAATTTCACAGGTCAAGAATTTGCGTTACACATCTGTAGAAACAAAATCCTATTGATATAATAGTGTCCAAAAAATTTTCGTCGGCATTGTAATACATTCACGCATTTACATACATTTCGTAACTCTTAAAGTACGATTCTTGGTTTCCAACAACCGTTTTCACAAACCAGAGTCCCTAACCATTACTCATTATTCCTTGCTTTATAACACATATACATATTCGTAGACACTTCTTCAATATTTCATCATAATAAATACGAAGCATAATCAAATTCTTCATATAGCATCAGCTTATTGATCATAAACATACCGCAACAGCGTAATACACATAGTCATTGTAATAATAACATCATAACACCTCAGTCAACTCTCAAAATCGTCGTAGCTTCCTCCAATAATTTCAAAACCTAAAAAAAATTCTCTCCTCATGTCAAAAGTGTCATCTGCCTCAAACGTACTTTAAAAATCATGATCCCATACTAAATACATCATTCAGAGCTCTCATAGTATCACAATGGTTCCGACAAATATGAACATTTCACAAAGTACAGACCAAATACAATTTCATAAGTGTGAAATTATCCAACTGTGTAATTGCGTAAACATGTGTCACTGACGTAATAAAAAAAATGTTTGTCTCTCAGTTAAATGATGAGATAGCTGTGTATTTTATGTGTTAAGAGAAATATGGTACCAATGTGTAAAGTTGTATAAGCAAATACCATATTAGCTAGGGCTCCTTGTGCTTACCATACACATGGTACACAAAGTAAGTGTGTACCCACCTGAGGATTAATGTAAATATATCCTCAGGTTTTGCAGATTACAGAAATGGAATGAAATGTATCACGGAAAACATTTGTATCATTGTACTTCAAATATCTTTAAAAATAAATGTTTTAAGTACAAAATTAATCACTCAACTACACATACTGTAGCGCTAAACTGTGCGTCGTGTTGTAAGATAATCTCTGTGGAAGTGTCATAGTTATCGTCCTCCGAAAGCTAAGTTCTGCAGAAGTCAATGTACTTACCTCATGATAAACATAAGTAAAATGCTTTGCGTATAGATATCGTAGTTCATTTTGCCGTGATGAAGTAAGTACTGTACTGTAACGTATTGTTGTGCTACAGCAAAGGCTGTCTCATTGTAGCTATACCACAAAGTTACTACTAAAACATGTTTTCGTTTCCAGAAGAATTCAGAAAAACTATGCAGATATAAAACAGATACACCGCAAAAGCACAATGTAAATTGTGTCATACATTAGTAGCGTTGTGATATAATCGTGTGGCTATCAAAGAAACCAAATGCTAAGTCATCTTTAATCTCACAGAAAGTACTTTAAATCCAGAATGTATTTTCAAGTAAACCAAAATGTTGCATTAAAATCTCATTAGCAGTGCTGGTAAATGTTCTAAGTATGTAAGTCGTTAAGTAATCGTGCAACTAAGAAGCAAGAATGTACACACACAATAACACTGTAACGTCTGTTCACTATAACAATGCATTCGAAATTTCTGTTAAAATAAGTTCTCTTGGTTCTTGACTGGATATTTAACTTCAAATATTGTTGTATATTAACATATGTATAGTTAGCGAATTAAAGATTTTAATACAGAACAAACAATGTATTTACCTTAAGAGTCATAATATATATGTATCAGTTCATGACATTCAGTCTTACAAATTTCAAAACTCCGCCATCTCTCTCCCAACATCCACCACTGCTGGCGGCTCACCTCCAACTGCGCAACGCTACGCGCTGTTAGCATCCAGCTGCCGCTGCCCAACACTACAATGGCAGACAACAATGCAAACCAGCCACAGACTGCACACGGCACAGCCAGTGATTTTCATACGGAGCGCTACATGGCGGCGGCGTTACCAATAAAAAAAAACCTAAACAGCCTACTTACACATCCAATTCGCTTGTCTTGAAGCAACTCTTCAACAGGGCCGCGACCAGTTGGATGCAGAGCTTATGTCCTCCTCGCCTAAAGGGGCCGCTGTTATCGCGTTGTCCTGGAAGGAGATCCGGTCAGCGTGCGATTGACTGACTTCTTCTCACAGCCTTCTCTGTTCGGTCGTTGCCGACTGGCGTGCCGGCCTTGACTTTACGCCGTAACACTTCCAACGTCCGTTCAACCGATTGCGTAATTTTCATATTCGTAACATTGACAGCTTTTCAGCCTATCTGTTAATCAAGCTTCTAACATATGAAAACCTGTAATGGTTGCATAAGTTAGACATTTCATATTACGTGTTCACCAATATACAGAGTGTACATAAAGTCTGGGAACGCTTTCAATTATTTATTGCACAAGAACTAAACCTTGTACAGATGTCATACATGCTGCATTTTGAAGAGATACTCTGAAAGCTTTTTTATAAACATTCGATATGTGAACCATGAGTGACCCAGCAGACGTCTATATGGCAATCTTGCCATACCAGTCCCAGTGGACTGTGGCAGTCGCTTCCCGTATTCTCTCCGGGAGCTCTGCTACATCACGTGGTGGAGGCTGTACATACACCATATCTTTAATGTGTCCGCACAGAAAAAAGTCACACGGAATTAGATCTGGTGATCAGGGAGGCCATTTCATCAAACAGTTGTCCCCTTCTGTAGCACGGCCGATCCATCGATGCGGCAGCTCCGTGCTCAGGCACCCACGAACTTCACGATGAAAATGGGGTGGAGTCCCATCCTACTTAAAGATGAACGGAGAGTCCGATTGCATTTGAGGCACCAGCCATTGCTCCAACATGTCCAAGTACGAATATCCAGTGACAGTGCTCTCGGCGAAGAAGAATGGCCCGTACAGTTTTCGACGTGACAAGGCACAAGAAACTTTTACCTTTGGGGAATCACGCTCAAATTCAGTTCATTCGTGTGGATGCTTTGCACCTCAGATTCGACAGTTATGCCTGTTCACTTTCCCATTAGTGTGAGAAGTGCCTTCGTCGCTAAAAATTAAGCTATCAGCGATTATATCCCCATCCTCATTCAATTCTTGCAACTGTGAACAAAATTCAAAACGCTTGTCTTCGTCGTCGTCATTAAGCTTCTGCACCAGCTCCAATTTGAATGGTTTCATTGGCAGCTACTGTCGCAGGACTTTCGACACTGTCACTGGAGCCATTTCGAGTTCACGGGATGCAGGACGCACCGATTTCTTTGGACTCCATATGAATTCAGTTCACTCACACTGGGACGACCGCTTCTCTTTGCCGGGCACAAGTGACCCGTCGTAACGAATTTGTTGTGCCAGTGGTAAATGGCCTTCCTCGTTGGTGGCTTCTTACCGTACTTAGTTTTAACGTTCAACAGCTCTAACGCACTTGTTCTTGTCGAACTCCAGCACACAGAAAGCTCGCTCCGCACCTCAACTCGCCATGTTTGCGACTAGCGCTGACTGTCAGCAAATAACCAAACTACGCTGTGGCGGCACACATGAAAGAAAAAAAAAACTCTCAGGGTTTCTCTTCAAAATGACATATGTACGACACATGCACAATATTTGGTTCTTGTGCAATAAATAATTGAAACTGTTCCCGAACTTTATGTACACCTTGTATAATCTTTGACTGCTTCATTTTTCGTAATTATAAGCAGCATTTCATTTCATCCAATGTTCTTTAAAGTTTGCAATAGGGCAGGGTAAATGTCTTTCAAATAAACTTCTCAGACAGCGCAGTTTAACAGTTCACCACAAAATATAGTTCCACTCTTCATAGTAATAAAATGTCACAGTTAACAAATGTGCGTCGTAATCATAGTTACATAGTCTTCCAAACAGACAAGACGGTCTAAGGCGCTGCATTCACGGACTGTGCGGCTGGTCCCGGCGGAGGTTCGAGTCCTCCCTCGGGCATGGGTGTGTGTGTGTGTTTGCCCTCAGGATAATTTAGGTTAAGTAGTGTGTAAGCTTAGGGACAGATGACCTCAGCAGTTAAGTCCCATAACATTTCA